>NC_138779.1:187263695-187583695 GCF_965119305.1 Pelophylax lessonae | reverse complement strand
ATCCCATACCAAGACAGGAAGACCGGACAATCATCCTGTATCTTACTTTGTGTCCTCCCACTTCTGGGTGATGTCATGAGGGAGGGACTAAGGAGAGAACCTCAAATACCCATTGGCTGGGGAGGCAGCAGGAGTCGGTGCAGCCTAAATCTTGCAGGCTGCACCGCCTCCTGCTACTTACACAGCCAATGGGTGCATCAGAAGTGCTCTCTGTCAATCACATGCCTTAAATCTTCATCCTGATTCCCGCGGACTTCCTGTCTTGGTGTGGGATGGATCAGCTCTGGAAGGAGTTCCTGGGCAGCCTGCAGTGACTGAGGTGAGGGACGGTTTTGCCCAAGTAGTAGAAGCGCCTGTTCCTGTACAGTCTATGCTCCTTACCAAAAATGTTTCCCCCTTTAATAAGTCATTGTAATGTCACCCATATTCATGCCCTTTTACCAGGGTGAAAGTACCCTAACACCTGTGCAGCATTAGTGTCAGCTTACTGTCAGTCACCCTGTTTAAAAGGACAGGAATATGGGTGGCATTACAATGATTTATTAAAGGGGGCAAAATTATTTATAATAATTCTCCTAAATCCTGCTTTTTTTTTATTTAGCAGAGTGGCAGATTTTTTATGGGGCTAATAAGCCACAACAGCAAGCCAAGTGTTTGGCTCATGGTTGTGGCATGGCCCCATTGACCTGGATATCCAAATTTCACATAGGTTTAACATAAACCATCGCGGCTGTGGCACATATAGAGGGGTTCCAGTTGTGATCTAGACTTTGAGTTGCCTGTTTTTACCATCCCCTGACCGCTCAGAAAAAAGTCTTAAATGGGCAAAATTATCTGAAAAAAACTGACCCTTTAGCTTCTTCAGTTCCCCTTTAATGACCAGACCATTTTCTGCGATACGGCACTGCATTGCTTTAACTGACAATTGTGAGGTTGTGCGACCCAAATACAACTGATGTATTTTTTTTCCCACAAATAGAGATTTCTTTTGGTTTTATTTGATCACCTCCTTTTTTACTTTCTGCTATAAAACATTGAACACTTTGTATATTGACACCCCAAAATAATACCTTGCCACCCCTTTGCCACCCCTGTTTTAAAAGTCTAGCTCCGCCACTGTCCTGGTCCCCCAAGGCCAAAAAGTATTAACTCATTTATCGCCTATGGGAGCAGCCAGCTGCACCATCAGATCAATTCCCAAGTGAACCGGCAGAAACGGTAAGCCCGAGAAACGCCGGCGAAACACCGGCTGGGGGGTGCTGCTTTGGAAAATGTTCCAGCGGCCACTCAGACTGGTTTCATGAGAAAGCCGGCTACCTGGTGAAAAAACAGTACCTAGATTATGGCTGATAGCTTCAGCCATAATCCCGGCAAATCACTTGCCAATACGTATATATACACATATTGGGGTCGGCAAGTACTAACCACATTTATGCAAATATGTAAAAAATGTGAAATGACTATTGCTTCCCTGTTTATGGCAATCATTTCAAGTCAGAAGCACAAAATAAAGGTCAGGGTGAAATCTGGAGCAACTCAAAACTGAAGAGCGACATTTTTTATCTTAGCCTGGGCTGGTCTTTTAACCTACTAGTGTATTTTGGGTTGTGGTAGGAAGCCAGAGAACCAGAGGAAACCCAGACAAACAAATGGGTTGTTGAAATATTCATGAAAAGTGAGAGGAAGATGCATATGAACCTGAAATGACACTACTGTTAGCTTAACTGCATCCAGATCCTGTGTGCGTTAACAGCAGAGCATCTGTGAAGTGAACTGTGGATAATGTAATGGTCATAAAAGTCATAAACTAGGAAGTCCGACTTTGTAGTGAACCTTTTTTTTAGGATTATATTACATAGGAATATCAGAGGCCAAAATAATAAAGTACAAAGACAATCCAAATCAAAGCAAACGTAAATACTGGATACTTATGTTTGTAGGTATTAACACCAAAAGTAGTTGATACAGGGAATATCCGTTGCCTACTGGATAATCAGAAAGGAATTTTTCCCCCACTGGAGCAAATTGGATGCTTTATGGGTTTTTTTTGTCTTCCTCTCGATCATCACATTTAACCCCCTGATTACCTCCCAGTTAACCCTTTCATTCCCTTTCACAGTGTACACTATATAGAGTATGCAGATAATTTACTGATTACTGTATTAGTGTCACTTGTGACTTCAGTTAGTGTGAGAGACAGTTAGCGGTAGTTAGAGGTAGTTAGAGGGAGTCCCAAATAGGTTTAAAATACCTGCCATATATCCCGTAACAAAGATTTAACCCCCTGATCACCCCCAGTTATTCCCTTCATTACCCTGTCACAGTGTCACTATTATAGTGTACTGATCACTATATTAGTGTCACAGGTGACATCAGTTAACGTTAACGTTAGTTAGCCTTAATACACGATAGCGTCAGATTACCCGCCGCATATTTAGTAATACATTTTACCCTTTGATTGCCAGTGACACACACACACACTAAACACCTCCATTACTAGTATAGTGCCTGAATAGATCAATATCTTTGATCTGATCAGAACTTTACTAGTGTCCCCAATAGTTTAGTATAGTGTGCCCAAAATGCAGCATTAGCAGGATCAGCCCCGACACCTGCCAGCACCTGCGTTTAGCTCCTCCACCCCCAAAGAAGTGCAGTATTAGCAGATTACTGTCACTTCCGATACACAGCACACTAAACTGCAGCATTAGCAGAGTCAGGCCTGATCTCTACTAGCACTAGCAGGTACATTTTTTGGTAGCAGTTCAAACTGTCCTTGACAACCAGGTGCTTTTTTACCTGTGAGTCACACTAGGTACCTATAAATGTATTGGCCAAAATGTCCAGAGGTACACTAGTGAAGAGGCCTACACGATGCTGAGCATGATAAATGAAAGCAATAAGGAAGCCTCACTGTCAGATTCAGGTTCAGTATTTGGACCTGTAGAGAGCAGCGGCACCCTGACAGATAGCTCTGAGGACAGAGTAGTGATCCCTGCTAAGGTCAGGCGTACCCAACCCCATTCTTCTGTTGCTGAAGTGCAAAAATTGCAGGGTACTAGCGCTGCTCAACCTTCTGATGAACTGACAAGCACCTGCGGCCTAGTACATCCTAGTCATATTCAAACCAGTACTGCAGTAACACTTGGTGACGTGGCAATTCCCATAAGTGAAGTTCAAACTGGTGCAGTGGCTAGCACAAGTAGTGTCCTGCAGCCACCAAAAATTCGAAGACAGGTCTGTAGAGCCCATAGTGTCCTTCCTGATGCGCTTGCAAATCCTGATGGGGAGCCCACCACTCCACCACTCCTGCCGGAATTCAGGTGGAAACAAACGATTTTACTCCCATTGGTTTTATGAGCTGTTTTCATGGAAGATCTGTACAGATCTATTGTGGACCAAATCAATTTATATGCCGATCAATTAATTGCCGCAAATCTGAATTTGACCCTTGCCAGAGAATTTGCATGGAAACGCATCACTTTTTCCGAATTTAAAACCTTTCTTATACAGGTCCCTCTCAAAAAATTAGCATATTGTGATAAAGTTCATTATTTTCTGTAATGTACTGATAAACATTAGACTTTCATATATTTTAGATTCATTACACACAACTGAAGTAGTGCAAGCCTTTTATTGTTTTAATGTTAATGATTTTGGCATACAGCTCATGAAAACCCAAAATTCCTATCTAAAAAATTAGCATATCATGAAAAGGTTCTCTAAACGAGCCATTAACCTAATCATCTGAATCAACTAATTAACTCTAAACACCTGCAAAAGATTCCTGAGGCTTTTAAAAACTCCCAGCCTGGTTCATTACTCAAAACCGCAATCATGGGTAAGACTGCCGACCTGACTGCTGTCCAGAAGACCATCATTGACACCCTCAAGCAAGAGGGTAAGACACAGAAAGAAATTTCTGAACGAATAGAGTGCTGTATCAAGGCACCTCAGTGGGAAGTCTGTGGGAAGGAAAAAGTGTGGCAGAAAACGCTGCACAACGAGAAGAGGTGACCGGACCCTGAGGAAGACTGGGGAGAGGGAAATGCCAAAATGCCTGAAGTCCAGTGTCAAGTACCCATAGTCAGTGATGGTCTGGGGTGCCATGTCAGCTGCTGGTGTTGGTCCACTGTGTTTTATCAAGGGCAGGGACAATACAGCTAGCTATCAGGAGATTTTGGAGCACTTCATGCTTCCATCTGCTGAAAAGCTTTATGGAGATGAAGATTTCATTTTTCAGCACGATCTGGCACCTGCTCACAGTGCCAAAACCACTGGTAAATGGTTTACTGACCATGGTATTACTGTGCTCAATTGGCCTGCCAACTCTCCTGACCTGAACCCCATAGAGAATCTGTGGGATGTTGTGAAGAGAAAGTTGAGAGACGCAAGACCCAACAATTTGGATGAGCTCAAGGCCGCTATCGAAGCATCCTGGGCCTCCATAACACCTTAGCAGTGCCACAGGCTGATTGCCTCCATGCCACGCCGCATTGAAGCAGTCATTTCTGCAAAAGGATTCCCGACCAAGTATTGAGTGCATAACTGAACATAATTTTTTGAAGGTTGACTTTTTTTGTATTAAAAACACTTTTCTTTTATTGGTCGGATGAAATATGATAATTTTTTGAGATAGGAATTTTGGGTTTTCATGAGCTGTATGCCAAAATCATCAATATTAAAACAATAAAAGGCTTGCACTTCTTCAGTTGTGTGTAATGAATCTAAAATATATGAAAGTCTAATGTTTATCAGTACATTACAGAAAATAATGAACTTTATCACATTATGCTAATTTTTTGAGAGGGACCTGTAGACCCCAATGTTTATAAGAAATCGCGGGTCGCATGACGCCCCAAAGAAGCTCTTGTACCTTTTTGGGCGTCATGCGACCCATGATTTTGTTTGCGCGATGTTACCGCGATTCGGCAGGCGGAAATCGCAGCGACATCGCACAGCGTTTGGGGTGCCATTGCAAATCGACGACAACGCACAGGCATCCCGCGATTTGCAATGATTTCTGGATCGCGGGCAGAACTGCGGTGATTCTGCCCGCGGTCCGCTACGCTAACATGTGAACGTAGCCTAAAGAAAGTCTTTTTTTTTTTTTCCCCCAAAAAATTGCGTTTGGAAATATCCTTTGACAAAAAAAAATTGCAACACCAACCATTTTGTACTGTAGGGCCTCTGCTTTAAAAAAAAAATATATAATGTATAGAGGTTCAAAGTCATTTTCTATTAAAAAAATAATAATTTATTCATGTAAACAAGGAGTGTCAGAAAAGGCTTGGTCTTCAATTGGATCAGAAGAGTGGGTGATGCGTGGTATAAGCTTCTAATATTGGGCATAAAATGCCAGGACAGTTCAAACACCTCCCAAATGACCCCTTTATAGAAAGTAGACACCCCCAAGCTATTTACTGAGAGGCATGTTGAGTCCATGGAATATTTTATATTTTGCCACAAGTTTTGGGAAAATTACAATTTATTTCTTTTTTCACACAAATTTGTCACTAAATTATATTTCTCTGTCGCTCATTGACAGACGTAGTCCTCCTTGATTAATATCAACTCGGGTTATACTGCCCTCTATAGGAGTAGGACTAGACAGGAAAGAAAACGTTCTGGCCACACCCTAGGGGCAGTCCCAGAGGGTATATCCTCTCACTTTCTGCTACAGCAAATCAGTTTTTTTCTGTCTAGCTAGGAGTAAGGACCTAGATTCCTTGCTAGGATCTTCAGTCCTGGCAAGATTTTTTTTTAGAAATACTTTTTTAGACAGCTTTTTTTCTCCAGTGTTCCTGTGAGATCTTCAAGCAAGTACGCTGAAACTGGGCGACGGGCTGGATGTTGAGATCCAGTGGTCACCCCAGTTCAGCCTACGAGCGCGTGCACTCCATAGCTCCGCGCTGGGTCGGCCGCGACATAGTCCCACTGGACGGGGACTGACCCTGCGAGTTAAATGTCTCGCCTGGACGCCAATGACCAACAGAGTCACGGCGTCCGTATTGGTCGACAGCCCCCCCACCCCGGTGGAGAGGGGTTCTGTCAGGAGTTGGCGCCCGCCTGGTTCAGGTATGGTGAGTAGAATGTTCCCCCTCTCCCCCTGTCGGGTTTGTTGGTGGACCCGGGCCCCTCTCTGGGATGGTCGGACACTCGGTTTTCTGGGTCTCCCCTCTATCCTATAACAGGTCACAGATCCCCCAATTTGAGTGTGATTTTTGTGAATAGAAACCAGGAGGTTTGGTTTGGGAGTTGACTATCTAAAGTCACTATATGACTGCAAGGGTGACTGAAGTCAGTGGCAGACTACTAAAAGGCATTACTATTGAGGTATAGAGGTATCCTACCTGTCTAGTGTGTACACAGGCCGATGCCTATGCCTGAGTTACTGTAGCCACAGATCGCCATCCCTCCAGAAAGCCTGTCACTTCCACAGGCCACACAGCCTCCCGCAGGCCGAGGACACCTCCCGCAGGCCGAGGCACTTCCGCAGGCCGCACAGGCCGAATGCACACATCCCGCAGGCCGCTGCTAGCTTGCAAGCTGCCGCTATCCTACACAGGCCGCCGCCATTTTCCTGCAGATCGCACGAGGCCGCCATATTGGCGTAGCCTCGTGTCTTTAGCATGGGGGCGGCCATGTTTGAGGTGACCAAAAACCTCGTGGAGTAATTGGGAGGCGCCGGAAGGCGTGTAAAGGGGCCTCCTTGGCCCAGGGAAAGCAAGCCAAGGACTTCCTGTCTGTAACAGACAGTGCTGGAAGCAGGTTGATAAGAAACTTCTGTGCATCAGGTGAGCCTTGGGGTCTCTCTCTCTCTCTCTTTCTGAGGGGTCCAAGCAGGTAGACTGAGGGGCGCTACTGCGCTGGGGGACTAAGTTGAAAAAATAAAAAAAAAAATGTTTTTTTCTTGCAATTAATTTTTTTGTGTTTGCTGGCAAGTGTCTTGTTACATGAACCCTGCCACTCAAGTATCCCCACCGGATCCCCTCGGAGTGGCCATAGGACCCTCCAGTACCCCACTTGTGATGATGCATTATCAGCAGAGTCTTTGGTATCCCGGGTGGAGGTAGCCTGTCAGGGACGGGGGTCAAGAAGAGCGACCCCCGCCTACCCCTATGTCATCTGATACTTCAGATACGGATTCTGAGCTTGTCATTGCCGGGAAACCTTAAATCTTGAGGTTACACCGGCAGAGGTAGCTGAGACTCATATTCCTTTTTTGGTACTAGCAAGCCTACCAAAATGGTGAAGGGTTTCCCTTGCCCAAATGGGGTCTTCCGTAAACGAGCCCCTGCTATTTCCAAACGCATTGCTAGGCGCTATCATTTTGAGGAATCCCTCATTACAAAGATGGACGGTACCACCAATAGTGGACTCACCGATTTCCAGACTAAATAAAGCCACTGTTATCTCGTTGGATTGACAGAATGGGCCCCACCCATCTCTAGGGTGGGGGGACGTCTTCACCGGTTTCCGGATCCAGGGCTTTCCAGAATCCCGGATAAAGGGGTTCGCAAGGTCATATGGTCGGGATACAAGATCGAGTTTCGATCACTTCCACCGGTGTGATTCTTCCCTTCCAATATTCGACATCCCCGGGTCGCTTAAAAAGCTTTGCGGGGAACAGCTTGATGCAACAAGCAGTGGTAGTTCCCATTCCTTGGAGGAGTTCTAGTCGAACCTGTTCACAATGCCCAGGAGAAAGGGCTAGGTGCGTCCAATTCTGGTCTTGGAAGAGATGGAGTCCATCCATACAGTGGTGGCCTCCCTGCATCAGGGGGATTTCCTGGCGTCCATAGACATTTAGGATGCCTATCTTCATATCCCCATCTTCGCAGGACATCAGCGTTTTCTTTGCTTTTCCCAAAGATCATCCCTGGTTCCCACCAGGAGACTGAACTATCTGGGCCTAATTTTGGATACATCCTTGGCAAGAGTGTTTCTCCAGGCGGAGAAACTCCAGAAGATTCAGTCAATGATTCGGATGTTGCTGTCCGTCAACTGGCTGGGATTGATGGTCGCCTCCTTAGAGGCAGTACCGTTTGCCCAGTCTCATACCCGAATTCTCCAAAGAGGAGATTCTTCTCATATGGAATTGGAATCCCGATTCCCTGGACAATCGGATCCGATTGAGCGAGCAGACCAGGGAGGCTCTGGTCTGGTGGCTTCGGTCTCCGATGCTCAGCCAGGGGAAGTCATTTCTTCTGATAAATTCCAGGTTACCGATAAAGGTGTTGGAACTGAGAGCGATCAGACTTTGTCTGATTTACTGGACCGAGCAGCTCCAGGGCAGTCCGGTTTGGATCCAATCGGACTATGCCACGGTCATGACTTATGTCAATCACCAAGGGGCACCAAGAGTGCCCTGGCGGCCATAGAAGTGGCCAACATTCTTTATTGGGGGAACAGTTGTTCCAGTTCTCTCCGCGATATTTATCACGGGGGTGGACAGGCAGATTATTTCAGCCGTCAGATTCTGGATCAAGAGGAATAGTCTCTTCATCCAGAGGTATTTCACCAGCTGTCCCTTCATTGGGGCACCCCGGATATGGATCTGTTGGCAGGTTGGCTCAACAGGGCTCGCGCCCGCGATCCTCTAGCGGACGCAGCAGACGCGCTGAGCGCCCCGTAGGGGCAGTATCAGCTACTGTATGTCTTCCCCCCTCTCAAGTTACTGCTGAGATTTCTCCGCAGGATAGAGGTGGAGGGAACTCCAGTTATCCTGGTAATTCCGGGCTGGCCTCGTCAAGCCGGGTACGCCGACTTGGGCAGGCTAGTCGCAGACGCTCCTTGGAGACTTCTTCTCAGGGAGGATCTGCGGTCTCAAGGACCGATCTTCCATCGTGCTTTACAGTCGCTGGTTTTAACGGCCTGGCCATTGAGACCCAGGTACTGAAGGACAGGGGATTGTCAGCTTCAGTTATTCCTACTCTAATTAAAGCAAGGAAAGCGACTTCTAGCAAAGTCTATTATCGCACATGGAAGACTTATATTGCGTGGTGTGAATCGTTGGGATTTCCCCCACGTACCTATTTGGTGACCTGAATTTTGGCTTTTCTGCAAAAGGGGGTTGAGCAGAAACTATCCTTGAGCACTATCAAGGGTCAGGTTTTCAGCGTTAGCAATCTTCTTTCAGAAGCCGCTGGCTACTCATTCCTTGGTGCGGAATTTCATCCAGGGGGTGCGGCACTTGGCTCCGCCAGTGCGCACGCCCTTACCGCCCTGGGATCTTAATTTGGTTTTGTCGGTTCTGCAGAAACCTCCCTTTTAAAATATCAGGGAGATTCCCTTGCTTACATTATCCCAGAAGGTGGCCTTCTTGGTGGCTATCACTTCTGCACGCAGGGTGTCAGAACTGGCTGCATTATCATGCCATTCCCCATATCGTGTGGTTCATAGGGATAAGGTAGTTCTTCATCCGTAGCCATCCTTTCTTCCTAAGGTGGTTTCAGACTTTCATCTGAATGAAGATATTGTGCTACCTTCCTTGTGTCCTCAGCCCAATCATCCTCGGGAATATGCGTTGCATTCCTTGGATGTGGTTCGGGCAATCAGGGTATACCTGAAGGCTACGGAATCGTTCTGTAAGACGGATTCACTTTTTGTGATCACGGATGGCCCCAGAAAGGGGTTGCCTGCATCTGCCGCGACTATCTCCAAATGGATCAGACAGACGGTGGTACAGGCTTATTCGATTAGGGGTCGGAATCCTCCGTTCCCTGTTAAGGCGCACTCCACTCGAGCACTCAGTACTTCCTGGGCCTACCGCCATCAGGCGTCAGTGGTCCAGGTGTCCAAGGCGGCTACCTGGTCGTCGGTTCATACCTTTACAAAATTTTATAAAGTGGATGTGATGGCATCGGCGGATGCCTCATTTGGCCGCAAGGTTTTGCAGGCCGCAATTTGAGGAGACCAATGGTCTCATTGTGTGATTGATGAGCCTTTAAAACTTCTAGTTGGCACCGGTTGGGCCTTCTAGATTGGATTTTGATTTCCATTTCCATTTTCCCACCCCTCATTTGTGGCACTGCTTTGGGACGTCCCGAGTTGATATTAATCAAGGAGGACTACGTCTGTCAATGAGCGACAGAGAAAAATGGATTTTTGTAAAATCTTACCGTAAAATCCTTTTCTCTTAAGCTCATTGACAGACGTAGTACCCGCCCCTCTGTTTTTGAGTTGGGTTGGGTTAAATTCTCTAAACACTGCTTTGTGACATAACTGATTTGCTGTAGCAGGAAGTGAGAGGATATACCCTCTGGGACTGCCCCTAGGGTGTGGCCAGAACGTTTTCTTTCCTGTCTAGTCCTACTCCTGTAGAGGGCAGTATAATCCGAGTTGATATTAATCAAGGAGGACTACGTCTGTCAATGAGCTTAAGAGAAAAGGATTTTACGGTAAGATTTTACAAAATCCATTTATTGCTCCCACATGCCATGGGTATATGTGGAATGAAACCCCAAAATCCATTCTGATGCTCCTCCTGAGTACAGGGATACCACATGTGTGAGATTTTTGGGAGCCTAGCTGTGTACAGGACCCCGAAAACCAAACCCCGCCATCAGGTTTTCTAAGGGCGTAATTTGTTGGTTTCACTCCTCACCATCTATCACAGTTTCCGAGGCCATGAAATGCCAAGATAGCACAAAAACCCCCCAAATTACTCTTTTTTTGGAAAGTAGACACCCCAAGTTATTTGCTAAGAGGCATGGTAAGTATTTTACAGCTCTCAAAGAAAAGAAAAATGTTTTTGTTTTCTTTTTTAAATTTTCAAAACTTTGTGACAAAAAGAGAGATCTGCAAAATACTCAAAATGCCTCTCAGCCAATAGCTTAGGGTGTCTACTTTCTGAAAAGGGGTCATTGGGGGGTTTGTGCTATCTTGGCATTCCATTGCCCCTGAAACTGTGATAGGTAGTGAGGACTGAAATCAACAATTTACACCCTTAGAAAGCCTGAAGGCAGTGATTGGTTTTCGAAGTCCTGTACACAGCTAGACTGCCAAAATGTCTCACACATGGGGTATCCCCGTACTCAGGCGAAGCAGCAGAATGTATTTTGGGATGCCTTCCACATATACCCATGGAATGTGTGAGCAATTGATCATTTCAGGGACAACTTTGTGTAAAAAAAGAAAAAAAAAATGGCAAAATATAGAAAATTCCCTGGACTCAACATGCTTCTCAACAAATAGCTTAGGGTATCTACTTTCCACAAAGTTGTCATTGAAATGATATATTGCTCACACATGCCATGGGTATATGTAGAATAACACCCCAAAATACATTCTGCTGCTTCTCCTGAGTACAGGGATACCACATGTGTGAGACTTTTCTTTTTTTTTTTTTTTGTCATTTTTCAAACACCTGTGACAAAAAAATGAAATATTCTCTCACATTTTCTTTGGAATACAAAATGTTCTTTAACTTTAATATACTTTGGAAGTTACTGTCTAATGCATGGGTGTCCAACCTTTTGACTTCTCTGGGCCACATTGAGTGTATACTACAGTTAAGGTATATAAGTAATAAAACGCCGCCGCGCCCTTCCCGCGATGCCCCCCCCCCCCCCCCACTAATTTAACACAACTAGAGGATGATCAAATGAAATGGAATCAGTATACAGAGGTTTACTTCTTCTGAGAGATATTAAAGGAACACTCTAACCACCATGACCACTTCAGTGATTTGAAGTGGTGATGGTGGTAGGAGTCAGAAACACTGCACATGCTGGGATATTTACAGTTATGTGCTGGGGGGCTAGTTGCACATCTGACTTAGGCAGCCAGAAAATGTCATGTCCTTCATACATATATGGACAAGGACATGACATATTATGACAAAACACAACTAGTTATTAAAAAACATATTGCAACAATTTACACACGCTGATGCACATACCTTTTCTACTTATTTTGTAGACTGCTGGCGGTTACTGCTGGTCATGACATTGGGTACTGCTGGAGGAAGCAGCGGCTGCAGTAGAGAGTAGAGCCACTGCTTCCTGTATGGCTCCTGTCACAGGCGGAGGGGTGCATTTCATATGACTCCACCTGTGACAGAGCTGGAACTATACAGGAAGCAGCGGCTCTGTCACCGACTGCAGACATCTTAAGTCTCCCGTGGCAGACAGGAGATCGCACAGCACTTGCAGCCTAGTGCGTGCCTATCCAATGCAGCCCACACAGTGCCCATCAAATGCAGCCTCACCAGTGCATGCCCATCCAATGCAGCCTGATCAGTGCCCAACTGCCCATCCAATGCAGCCTCACCAGTGCATGCCCATCCAATGCAGCCTGATCAATACCCATCCAATGCAGCCCCACCAGTGCATGTCCATCCAATGCACCCTGATCAGTGCCCATCCAATGCAGCCTCACCAGTGCCCATCCAATGCAGCCTCACCAGTGCATGCCTATCCAATGCAGCCTCACTAGTGCATGCCCATCCAATGCAGCTTCACCAGTGCATGCCCATCCAATGCAGCCTGATCAGTGCCCATCCAATGCAGCTTCACCAGTGCATGCCCATCCAATGCAGCCTGATCAGTGCCCATCCAATGCAGCCTCACAAGTGCATGCCCATCCAATGCTGCCTGATCAGTGCCCTTCCAATGTAGCCTCACCAGTGCATGCCTATCCAATGCAGTCTGCAATGAAGAGAGAGGAGAGCTGCTGGATTACACAGAGCAGGGATCTCCCGCTTACCCGGTGACCGCTGTCATATGAAGTCCTGCCTCCTGGACCGGCTCCTATGATAGACATCACCAATGTGCTGTCTATCATTGACAGAAGTTCAGAGGCAGCCTCTGCCTACAGTTAGTAGGAAGCCGCTGTGGCCGTCCCCCGACTCGACTTCCTTCCTCCCCAGCAAAAAAATAATAATTGTCAGGGGCAGTGGGCCGCATTGCCTGTGGTTCTGGGCCGCATGCGGCCCTCGGGCCGCAGGTTGGACATGCCTGGTCTAATGTTTAAGTCAATAAAGCAATCACTTATGTTGTAATCTTGTTCTACTATGTTTATACATGCTTTTCATCACATACTTGAACCACCAAGAATGTTGATTGGCTTGGTTCCATTGTTGTTAAATACATTTTGTCTATGTGTATCTTTCAATAAAGCTTTTTGGAAAAAATAAATAAATATTCAATGGGCTCAACATGCCTCTCAGAAAATTCCTTGGGGTGTCTACTTTCCAAAAAAGGGTAATTTGGGGGGAGGGGGGGGGGGTTGTACTGCCCTGCCATTTTAGCACTCCATGAAATGAGATAGGCAGTCAAAAAATAAAAGCTGCGTAAATTCCAGTATATACACCATAGTTTGTAGACGGTATAACTTTTGCGAAAAGCCAATAAATATACGCTTATTGAGATTTTTTTTTTATTAAAGAAATGTAGCTAAATACATTTTGAGCTAAATGTATGACAACAATTGAGTTTATTGTATATTTTTTTATAAGAAAAAGTAGAAAATTTCATTTTTTCTCAAAATTTTAGGCCTTTTTTAGTTTATATCGCAAAAAATAAAAACCGCAGAGGTGATCAAATACCACCAAAAGAAAGCTCTATTTGTGGGGAAAAAAGGGACATCAATTTGGTTTGGGTACAGCATTGCATGACTGCGCAGTTGTCAGTTAAAGTCACACTGGTAATCCACCCGTTGCACCCCTATCTACTTTATCACCTATTTAGGTTGGTTCTTGATGCTTTCATGGCTCCTTGCCTCCCCACTGTGGTTCCATTT
Organism: Pelophylax lessonae; assembly: GCF_965119305.1. Lineage (NCBI taxonomy): Eukaryota > Metazoa > Chordata > Amphibia > Anura > Ranidae > Pelophylax > Pelophylax lessonae. The sequence goes on along the minus strand of NC_138779.1, from coordinate 187,569,949 downwards.
ATTTGGTTTTTCCTTGGTTCACCTACCCTTGAGATGGTTACTAGCATGGCTACAATCATCATTATATATTTCACCTTCTCAGGGTTCTGGTTCTCTTGGGGTCCTAACTAAACTTACTCCCATATAATTACTTGCATTTTGCCTATAATACTTGCTCATGCAGCTCCCAATATTTTTACAGATTTACTCTAATGGTGAGGATAGTTTTTTGAGACCCCCTTTTTGAGAGCCGCCTTGTATACCTTCAACTTTACATACCTGCTTGATGCACGCGGGCTTCGCTCCCTTAGCTCCCAGGCTGGACGTACCCCCGGACAATCTGGTTACCCCAAAAAACAAAAATTGATACCTTATTGTAAGTTACACCATTGATAGGCTTTTCAGGCCCATCTGCTACATAGTTACATAGTTAGTGAGGTTGAAAAAAGACATCCGTCCATCCAGTTCAACCTATGATGTGTGTGTGTGTTTGCTTTTACCGTACATTGTATACCCCTGTATGTTGTGTTCTCTAAGGTGCCCATCTAATAGTTTTTTGAAACTATCAATGCTCCCTGCTGATACGACTGCTTGTGGAAGAGAATTCCACATCCTTACCGCTCTTACAGTGAAGAACCCCTTACGCACTTTAAGGTTAAACCGCCTTTCCTCAAGTTTTAGTGAGTGGCCACATGTCTTATTGTATTCCCTTTCTCTGAATAGTTTGTTCCTTATGCTAGGGTCGCCAGTACAGTATTTGTACATTGATATCATATCCCCCCTCAATCGTCTCTTCTCCAGAGAGAATAGGTTCAGTGCTTGTAGTCTTTCCTCATAGCTGATGTCCTCCATTCCCCTAAATAATTTTATTAAATAATAATAAAATAATATAATATAATAATATAAATAATAAAATAGTTAATTATCTAATAACAATGACAGGAATCCATGCATAATCGAGTATAACCTCACTACCCCTATAGTACTAGAGACATAACATATTGCTGTCCAAAATACCCTTAGTGCGCAATTGATATTCTTGTACCAACATCTAACTCCCCAAGGGATATGGTATTATATATTCAGAAGGTTTTCTAGTTACATAATTTCTGAAACTTTTCAGCCTGGGACAATTCTGAAGAATTAATTTCAATAGCAAAGCACTGTGCAAACTCTTGTTATGAAAGTCCTGTAAAATATTAATAATAGTAATGACAAATACTTTTAGTAAATTGTCTAGGTACACTCTATCTGAGCCTACAGTGTTCCTAAAATCAGCACCTGAATGGTGAAATAGTAAAGCCTACCTACTGCATGTACATACAGTATAAAACGATAGATCACATACTTGGATGAGCATTTTATAAATTGACTAAAAGGAAATCCTGAATATGCCTTGCTTAAAACTTTTTTGTCTATGATCAATGAAATTAAAGGTCAGACACTTTTTCTTTGTACTTCTATATATACCTACCCGGAGCTGTTCTGTACACAGAATGTATACTGACCACACCGCAGAAACATCATTTTCTGCTTGTGTGATTGGCTCACCAATTTTCCCAGAAGTCTGCCTAAGATACAAGTCAGATTTCTGGCATCCCCTGCAACAAAAAATGTAATTTTTGGTGAGATACTCCCAATAGGAACACGTCTAAAGGGATGCAGACCCAGCAGCTTTCCTCATTAGAGCCTGCAGCTGCCACAGCTGATAGATGATTATGAAATCAATCCCATTTGACCCACTCAGCACAGAGGAACAAACAGGGATTTCTTCAGGATAGCAAAAGGTAGGAAACTGCAACAAAGTTTGTTATAATCCTTGCAATGTACAGAGATCACCCAGAGGGGAATGTTTTTTTCTCAATAAAAGTGGAGTTATGCTTTAAGCTCTATTTTTGACACTTGGGGGTTGATTTACTAAAGGTAAATAGATTGTGCACTGTTCAAGTGCAATTGCTCCAGAGCTTAGTCAATGAGGTTAAGCTTCACTTTACAAAGAATACCCAATCACATGTAAGAAAAATGTAAAAACAACATTTTTGCTTGCACGTAATTGGATGATGGAAGTCAACAAAGCTTCCCTTCATTCCCTTCATTTACAAACTGCACGGCAGAGTGCACAGTCTATTTGTCTTTAGTAAATCATCCCCTTGATGTCTCCCTGGATGTATCCCTGAAGTCGTTTTTTTACCCTATTCTGGCAAGTGTATGGACGCCAAGAAGATGGGGCATATTTTTTTACATTGTATGTGGTGAAAGGATGGACAGCATATCTTCCCCCATCTCCAATTTCATACTGTGTGGGCACCTTAATCCTTCACCACCTCCTCTTGTGTTGGTCCCATGCATAGGAGTCAGCCTGGTACTGTGGCTGTAATATATTGGCTAGCAGGGATCTATTATTGTGAGCTTCCAATTGTCTTGCATCTGACTACAATCAGTAATTAGGGGTAGGGTGCGCATGCACAGTTCTGGTGTCCGGTTATGTGTGATGGCGATGCCACCGATTGTGCAGCCTGAATCCCTCACATGATGGGGGTATACTATAATGTTACTATAATGTGTTTTATCATATGGTGGGTGTTCTGCTGATGCCACTACTATAGTAGAATACAAATAGCCATCTTTTACATTTTGATTGATCTTTGAACGATGGTTCCTGGTAATTTAGAGCAGTGGTCCTCAACTCCGATCCTCGGAGCTCACTAACAGACCAGGTTTGCAAGATAACTAAATTACATCACAGGTGATCTCATTCGCTGCTCAGTGATTGCAGTATTCTAGTCTGCATCTCCAAGGTAATACTTAAAATCTGGCCTGTTAGTGTGCCCAAGGACCGGAGTTGAGGACCACTGATTTAGAGAACCCTTTCTACTTTGTCAACCAATCCGCTCACTTTGGGGAGATTGCTTCTTACTTCTTTTTGAGTCTCCAAGACAGGGAGAGAAAATAAATCTTGCTGGCAGAGCACAGACAAGATAAAAGTATTGAATATGCATACATTTTGCGTCCATTCACACTTAAAGCGGTATTAAACCCAAAGCAAACATTTATTATATTGCAGTTTTACAGTATATATGTGATGTCTACCTTAGTTTTCTTTTATAGGCTTTCTTTCTTTCTTTTATTTTCATCTCGTTATCTGGCCAGTACATCTGTTGTTTTTCAAAAGAACAAGCTTTCTTCTAGATGTATCAGTTTACATGGATGAGACAAAGCATTTTACAATGATCAGCTTTTATTTACTAAATTCATGTAACACCTTTATCCCAAAGGAAACAACTGCTTGCTGTAACTGATTATAAATATAGCACTTCCCCTGCAGGAACCACTGGTATTTTGCCTGGGTCTTCTCCACTTTCACAATGTAGCTTCACACAGCCAAGTGTGCACACACACACACTTCCACTAGTTGTCTCCAATGACCAGTCTAGGGTATTTGTTTTGTTGTTTTATTCGAGAACTTGGAAAAGAAAGGGATATAGCAGGATACTCCAAATTAAACTATTCACACCAAGGACTCTAAGTTCCTTTCCTAGGGAAACTTGACTAAAGTCCTTGCAAAGGCGCATGCAGACACAGCAGCAAGTAGCAATGTCCATTAGTAAAGTAGTGGATGGTTCTGGACAAAGCTCTAAGAACACTAGCCAGAATTCTTCTTTGTGTGGGTCCTCAGCTGACTAAGGATCCTTAGGTTGTCTGTACTCACAAGGCTCCTGCAGCTCCACTGACAGGCCTATGTCTCTGTGATACCAGACCAGATGCACTGTGGACTCTCCCTCTGTCAGCTATGGTAGGACCAGGGTTGCCACACAGACTTCAGGCTCTTAGATCTCCCATCTGAAGCCCCATGTCAGCAATTTAGGCCCTTAGGTTGCCTACCTGAGGTCACATGGCAGCAAAATGCTGGGGGAGGCGGAGCCCCTCCCCCCAGCCTGGTGCAATCCTCTCCAGGAATGAGCCCATGTGCTCCTCAAACATAAATACCAGCACCCAGCATGCCTAGGGGCACCTGCCCTAATTTGCTCAGGGCTGTATGCATATTCATGCTACTCATCTGCCTAGTCTCCATCTATAGCCTAGATTCTGCTTTGTATTTTTTAGCACAGGGACACTTAGACAGCATAAACAGCACCAGAGCTCACTGAGCAGCCTACACCAACTGATCACCGCTCTCTGTTAAGCAGACAGCACATAAATATACCTAGCTGTCTCCCTGTTAAGCAGAGAAACCAAAACTTATAATACATTCGTCCTAGCACCTATGTAGGAGGGTGCTACATACTGTAAATGCAGTGGCGGCTGGTGCTCCATGGGCCGGGGGGGGGGGGGCTGACAGATCACACCATACCCACCGGGACCACACCAGCCCACACACCATACCCCCCCCCCGGTCGCCAGCTCACTCCCATTGGACATGTGGAGGGCAGCAGCAGCGGCGGCTTCCTCCTCAGTCTCCCGTGTCTCCTCCCTAATCCTCGGCCGATGGCATGGCTTCTCCTTTCGGCCAATCAGTAAACGGGTCTCAGGACCCGCTTCCTGATTGGCCAGGAGGAGAATCCGTGTGACAATAGCGAATATTCATTCGCTATTGTCATACAACTGGGTGGGCTCAGGGCGCAGTGCTCTGCGCCCCAAGCCCGCCCTTTTTTAAGCCTATTAGAGCTTCTGGCTCTAATCACGTGCTTAAAAAAAAAACCCATTGGAATCCATGCGTCCCTCCATGCGTCACTGCGCCCCCAATGGACGGGCCGCCACTGTGTAAATTACATCTAACTAGATATGTGCGGTTCATTTCATTCTGAAAAAAATATTCAGACAATTTTTTTGTTATTCAGAGATTCCAATATATTTTACTGAATTCTCTGAATAATGAAACTGAATTTGTCCGAATTTCCAAAACTCGAATTGAAATTCAACCCGAATTTTACATTGAATCCCATTCGAATTCGAATTGTAAACATATTGTTGAAATCAAAGACTGTGTGTGTCATTAGTGTACCATTTCGAAAAAATGCTGTTATTGTTTAGCCAAAGCTGATTTAATGAGTCATTCATTTGATAAAGATTTTTCTTTTGTTCATTCACTTTGCAAGTGTAAAATTGATAAAAAGAAACCAGTAAAATATAAATATTTAAAGCATTTGTACTTGACATTTTTTCTCAGCTAGCTAAAACTTCTGCACAGTATTGTACATAGTAAAATGTTGAAAGTAAGATACAACTTTTATTATTAGTTAGAACGCTTTGCATATTTTGAATAAACATATTATTAATAAAAACAAGATTAATGTGTAAAAATAATTTAAATACATTTAAAATGTTCGATTCGACTGATTCAAAATTTCTGTAAAAAGAAAAATCTGTAAATTCGAAGAAAATTTGAATAATACATAAAACGAATCCCGAATATGAATTGAATTAATCAACCAAATTTAACAAAACAAAATACCTAGATTAACTAATCTAAATGAAACAAAACTAAACCCATTTTTTTTGTCATACACATATCTACATCTAACACTCCTCTCCCCCCAGACTGAGAATGCTGCTGTCTGCTGTGTCCTCTATGCTCCTTCATCCAGAGGGAGGACACTCTAATACAGGTTTGCTTCACATCCCCAAGGAAGACCTTTGATGCACTCCATAAACTTTGAACTGCATATCAGAACATTTTCATCAGTTCCTTGAAAAGACACATGCTATTACCAAAATTCAGATTTCAGTCTAGGGGTCCTCGTAAAACCATCAGACTTGCAAGCTTGAGCGATCATAAAACCACTAGATATCTTGCCAGATCACCCCATTGTAAATACCTTAGCTGGATTCTTTAGCAATACACATTTCTGTCTCTCTCCCCTGGTAGAATCAATAGCCCCAGTGTATTTCATAACTTCTGAAATAATAATAGTAAAGCCAGAATAAGAGGCCATATTTAACTCCATCAGTTAATTAAGAGCGTTGTGGGCCCAAACAATGCTACCTTGGGAGTACCAGGAGCAGAACTAGCCCAATGCCTCCTTTTAGGTGAGCTGTCATGATCGTAAACACAGGGACATCCCATGATCAGGCCTCAGCCTGGTCAGATCGTTTCTGTCAACACCCCCCCCCCCCCTGGGTGGCCCTGCAGTGGATGGATCTTGTATACAGTAAACCCCCCTCCATTGCGGGGGTTACGTTCCGGACCCAGCCGCGAAAAGTGAAATTCCGCGAAATAGAAAAACCCTATTAAAATGCATTGTAGGCATGATTTTTTTACTGTCACTGTATGTGTAAAAGCATTTTAAGGTCTTTAAACACACTTTTAAAAACAATAGAAACTCATTTAAACACATAAAAGATACTGAGAGACATAGCAAGAGCTATGAAAAACACAAAAAAATTTCATTTTTAATGATTTATATAGTAAAATAACATTACAAAAAAAACGCGAATTACCGGGACCGCAAAAACTGAACCGCGATGGAGCGGGGGATTACTGTACCGTCAAAAGAAGTAAGATCTGTAAAGTTTTATGAGTATGATGCTACAAGCTTGGCACACCTGTTTTTGGGCAGTTTTTCTCATTCTTCTTTGCAGGACCTCTCAAGCTCCATCAGGTTGGATGGGGAGCACCGGTGCACAGCCATTTTCAGATCTCTCCAAAGGTGTTCAATCGGGTTCAAGTCTGGGCTTTGGCTGGGTCACTCAAGGACATTCACAGAGTTGTCCCGTAGCCACTCCTTTGTTATCTTGGCTGTGTGCTTAGGGTCTTTGTCTTGTTGGAAGTTGAACCTTCTCCCCAGTCTGAGTTCCAGAGCACTCTGGAGTAGGTTTTAATCAAGGATGTCTCTGTACATTGCTGCAATTATCTTTCCCTCATTTTTAACTAGTCTCCCAGTTTCTGCTGCTTAAAAACATCTCCACAGCATAATGCTTCCTCCACCATGCTTCACTGTAGGGATGGTATTGCCTAGGTGATGAGCGGGGCCTGGTTTCCTCCAGACATGATGCTTTCCATTCAGGCCAAAGAGTTCAATCTACATTTCATCAGACCAGAGACTTTTGTTTCTCATGGTCTGAGAGTCCTTCAGGTGCCTTTTGGTAAACCCCAGACGGGCTGTCATCTGCCTTTTACTGAGGAGTGGCTTCCGTCTGGCCACTCTACCATACAGACCTGTTTGGTAAAGTGCTGCTGAGATGGTTGTTTTTCTGCAAGGTTCTCCTCTCTCCACAGAGAAATGCTGGAGCTCTGTCAGATTGACCATCATGTTCTTGGTAACCTCCTTGACTAAGGCCCCTCTCCCTCGATCACTCAGTCTGGCCGGGCAGCCCACTCTAGGAATAATCCTGATGGTTCCAAACTTTTTCTATTTACGGATGATTTACAGATAATGGAGGCCACAGTGCTCACTGGGACCTTCAATGCTGCAGAAATGTTTCTGTACCCTTCCCCAGCGTCTTTTTAAAATCTTTAGCAAGACAACACCTCTCAAAAAAAGCTATGAGATCAAAAACGCTGGTTATCCGAGTATTACCACGTCTTTAACAGTGTTAATTGCCATAATTCATTCACCTAAATAATATATATCATACCACTGTATTTTTTTTAATCCTCTAAGTACCTTATTCCTGCAGTGCAGTTGTGTGATTTTATAAACTTCCCTGGTTCTTCGTTGTGGGAATGATCCTTGGGAAGGGCTTCTATTACTGCTGATGTATGCTCTCTACAGTGTGGGTCTGTGTTTTACCAGCCCTGATTGGTGCTGTGCTGGTCACATGACTAAGAGCTTCAGAAGAGCAATTCAAGTTAGATTATAAATGTAGCACCCTCTTAGGTAGGTGCTTGAGAAATAAGTATAGTTTTGAATCCTGTCTGCTTACCAGAGTGATTGCAGGTAAATCTATAATGTTCTCTGCCTACCAGAGAGCAGGATCTGTTAGTGAGGTCTGCTCATTGAGCTCAGGTGCAACTCATTCTGTCTGCAGGTCTGGTGATTTGGCAAAGGAAAGTGTCTTGGAAGGAAGGTGCATGCTGGGATACTGTATAAATGTTAGGAGCACATGTGCTCTGGGTCTTTCAGCTGGAGAGCGGAGACCCGGAGAGAGGGGGCGGCTGCATTCTTCTCTATAGAGGTTACATAGTTACATAGTAGTCCATTGCATAGTAGTCCATCCAGTTCAACCTGTGCAGGTGTGTGTGGACGTATTCATTTCCCATAACCCTGAAAGTTTTGATCTTTGAGATGTACGTCCAAGATTCTTTTAAAAGTAGCCATACTCCCCGCAGTTACCACCATTTGTGGAAGAGAGTTCCACAATCTTATTGCCCTGCCCCTTACTGTGAAAAAACCCTTGCGTAGCCTGAGGTTAAATCGCTTCTCCTCTAATCGCATCGTGTGGCCACGTGTCCTCTTACCTTCCTTGCGACTGAATATTTTTTTTTCTATGCTGAGATCACCGTTGAGGTATTTGTAAATCTCTATCATGTCCCCTTTCAGGCGTCTCTTCTCCAGGGAGAATAAATCAAGCGCTTGTAAACGCTCCTCATAATTAAGGTCCTCCAATCCCCTAATTAAATTAGTTGCCCTTCTCTGGACTCTCTCCAGTTCCAGCACATCCTTTTTGAGGAATGGCGACCAGAACTGGACAGATCTACAGATGTGGTCAGACCATGGTTTTATAAAGTGGTAGGATTATAGTTTTATCTCTGGAATAAAAACCCTTCCTTATGTATGCTAATATTCTGCCGGCTTTGGCAGCTGCAGTGTGACATTTCATGCTATTGCTTAGTCTATCTTCTACTAAGACTCCCAGATCTTTCTCCATTCTTGATTCCCCAAGAGGTTCTCCCCCTAAAGTGTATTTTGCGTTTATGTTTTTAGTCCCTAAGTGCAGTACCTTACATTTCTCCACATTAAACCTCATTTTCCATGTAGTTGCCCACTCTGTTATTTTGTTCAGGCCATTCTGTAAGATTTCTATATATGGATGAGAAGGTATTGCCCTGCTTAATTTTGTGTCATCTTCAAAAACTGAGATTGAGCTAATGATCCCGGCCTCTATGTTATTTATGAATAAATTGAACAAAATTGGTACCAGGGCTGAGCCCTGGGGGACCCCACTTACCACTCCAGGCAAGTCTAGACACTTTTTCTCACTAATTATTTTCTAATACGGTTTTCACTTCAATAATTTGCGCATGATTATTCGTTTTTCAATTTTACTTTATCATTCACTATAGATTATGTAGGCATGCTATGCACTTTATCTTTGATGATTATTTTTGATGATTGATTATTACTACAAATATTAATACACTTTATTATCTATTTATTGTCACTGTAGAAATATTAACTGCACTTTTGCACCATACATATTGAAGGCACCTTCTATTGCATATTTTTATTGTTATTATAATATTATTAATATTATTATTGAATGCACTTTATATAATCAATTTTATACCTTTTACTTATTAATCACATTTTGCCCATATATATATATATATATATATATATATATATATATATATATATATATATATATACATATAAGTTGTTGGAGCACTTTATATTGCGCGGCATTTAAATTTATTTTGATTATTTACACTTTAGAGAGAGTGCTGTGCTCACAGCAATATCGAGAGAGAAGTGCTAGACCTATTTAGCTCGCAGGAATATTTATTTATTTGGACATGTATCCATAAATGATAAAGGCTTGTAGTAAATTAGGGATAGACATGTGTGGTTGCGTTAAAAAAAAAAAAAAAATAGAAGGTCGTCTGCATATGCGGCAATTTTATAGGTTTTAGTGCCTATCTTTAAATCCGTGATGGGGGAGGTCATGTTAACTGTGTGGATAAATGGCTCAAAGGTTAGTATAAATAACAGGAGTGACAATGGGCACCCCTGTCTAGTGGTGTTTTTAATGGATACTGACTCTGACAGGGTGCCATTGATCTTCAGCCTAGCTATTGTATTCTGATTTAAAGAAGAAATTTACATGAGCATATGACGTTTCAAACCAATGTGGAAGCAGGTAGCCAATAAAAAATCCTATGACACGCTCTCAAAAGCTTTCTCTGCGTCATTTGACAGGAGGAAACCTTCAAAACCATCTCAATAGCAGCAATGGATTAAGTCAAGGGCCTTTGTCACATTATCCCTTGCTTCTCTCCCTGGCATGAACCCAACTTGTTCAGGGCCTATCAGCGGGGGGAGAAATATACATAAACAGTTAGTGAAAATTTTAGCAAGCAGTTTCAGGTCTAAATTGAGCAGGGATATAGGCCTGTAGCTGGAGGAATCTGTTGGGTCTTTGCCAGGTTCGGGAAGTATTGTAACGTGCTGTCAGGAATGAGTTTGGTATTTGTCGAGAGTGCATTAGAAAGTTCAGTGTGAGATTTAAGGGGGCCACAAGGATGTTATTGAACGTCTTATGGTAATGTGCCATAAAGCCATCCAGACCAGGACTTTACCAGGCTTGAGGTTTTTAATTGAAGCCAATAATTCCTCAGAGGATATCAGACTCTCCAAGGATTCCACATCCTCATTAGAAAGAGGGGGCCTACCAGTTTGAACCAAATAGACTTGGATTACTTGATTCCTATCTCCTTGTAGGTCAGGGGGTTTATGCATTTGAAAGATATTATAAACTTTGGAGTAGTACTGTTGGAAGCTTACGGTAATCCTATTCGTGCCATTTTCCAATGGGCCAGCCTCTGATTTAATTGCCAGAATATTGGTCAAGAGGGAGGCTTCGTTTAAGGCTCTAGCTGAGTAGTTTCCCCCTTTATCCCCCCCCCTGGGCACTTATACCCCCTTCCTAATCAGGCCAATTTTACGCGTTCAGCGCTCTCACATTTTGAATGACTACTACTCAGACAGGCAACACTGTACCCATATGAAATGTTTGTCCTTTTTTCACAAAAATAGAGCTTTTGTTTGGTGGTATTTAATCACTACTGGGTTTTTAATTTTTTACGCTAGAAATAAAAAAGACCAAACATTTTGTAAAAATAAAATGCAATTTTCTTTTTTTCTGTTTTAAAATTTAGCAAATTGGTAATTTTCTTCATAAATTTTGGCCAAAATCTATACTGCTATATATCTTTGGTAGAAATAACCAAAATCAGTGTATATTATTTGGTCTTTGTGAAAGTTATAGAGTCTTCAAGCTATGGTGTCAATCATTGAAAATTGATCACATCTGATGTGCTGACGGCCTATCTCATTACTTGGAACACTAACAAGCCAGGAAAGTACAAATACCCCCCCCCCCCCAAATTACCTCTTTTTGGAAAGCAGATATTCCAAGGTATTTAGTAAGAGGCATAGTGAGTTTTTTGAAGTTGTAATGTTTCCCCACAACCCCTTGCAAAATGATGATTTATTTTTAATTTTTTTTCACAAAATTGTCATATTAACAGGGTATTTTTCCCACATAGCATATGCATACTTGCAACCACACCCTAAAACACATTCTGCTACTCCTCCTGAGTATGGCGATACCACATGTGTGAGACTTTTTCATAGCCTGGCCACATACAGAAGCCCAACATGCAGGGAGCACCGTCAGGCGTTCTAGGGACATAAATGACACATATATTTCCTGACAACCTATACCACTTTTGAAAGCCCTGGAGCACCAGGACAATGTAAACACCAACAAAATGACCCAATTTTGGAAAGCCAATGTATTTAATATGAGGCATATTATGTCGTTTTTTCTACATGTTTTTAGTAAATGTGGAAAGGAAAAGAAAATTAAAATGCATTTTCTTTTTACACAAAGTTGACTATTTTTTTTTTTTTTATTATTTTTATTGAGTTTTTTCCCTCTCGGATGCATGTAGGCATCTCCACACGTCAAACAATCTCGATGCATTAAGCATGGAGGACAAAGATACAGGTCGGCCCCCGGATGGGGCCGTTGAGTCCAGCCCAGGGTCGACCACCAAATTAAAGTCACCACATAACATTACATGCCCATATTTGACTCTATCAATCTGTTTGAGCAATCTCCTCAAGAAACGCAGCTGGTGAGTGTTTGGGGCGTAAAGCGCCACGATCGTCAATGGGAGATTATTAACATCACAGGTCAGAATTATATATCGGCCAGCAGGGTCAGAAATGGAGGACTTGTAGGAGAAAGTCAAAGTGTCTTTCAGGGCTAACATCACTCCTGCTTTCTTGCTTGGGCCATTCGCCATATAAACATGAGGAAAGTTTTTGTGCAGACATTTCGGATGGTTATCGGATTGAAAATGCGTTTCCTGCACTGCTATTATGTCTGCTTTGCTATCACGAATTTCCCGCCATAAAGAGTGTCTTTTAGCCGGGTGGTTTAGACCGTTGGCATTTATCGTCAGGCATTTAATAGTCATGTTTGGTTAGGAAAAACAGTTCTCACAACGATGAGCAGTTGAGCATAAGAAAAGGCGTCCAGTCGTGACCACTGGGATGACGGAAAGTCAGTTGGAGGATGACCGGGGGAGATAAGGGAGGAAAAAAGGGGTAAAACTTTAAGAAGGGGACTGTCTCAGCAGTCCGGGGACAGTGAAAACTGTCAGGAGAGCAAACGAGGGCCATATAAGGATAACTTCCTTAGGCCGGGAACACCAGAAAATCGTGGAGTGGAGTAATATGGGTGCCCCATTGTAGGTGTCATTTGGACTTCGCGGAACGCTTGCGAGAGACCACCTGCCACGGTTCTTCCTGTTATTCTAGTTGTGGTGGTCTGGAGGGACCCGGTTCAGAGGGGGGGATAATGTTCCAGGAGCGTAGAGCAGATAGTCCTTCCTCCAAAGTGCGGATAGTGACCGTGGAGCCACCATGTGTGACGATAAGGGTAGCAGGGTATCGCCATTTGTGGGGTACACTATGATTTCGCAGGGCCTTTGTGACCGTGGCCAGGTTACGCCTGCTCTGCAGGGTATGCCGAGACAGGTCCGGCAGTAGCTGGAGGCCGCCATACTCCGCAGGTAGTGAGGGGATATTGCGAGAAGCGCGCATGATTTGGTCCTTGATATGAAAAAAATGGACTCTCAGCAACGTATCTCTTGGCAGTTCACCCGCTATGAAGGACGGCTTAGGGAGTCTATGTATCCGATCAATTAGGAGGTCTGACTCTGTTGCTGTGGGTAACAGCAGGCGGAAGAGGTTGGTGACATGAGGTAGTAGCTGATCCGGAGGAACCGTCTCTGGGATGCCCCTAATCTTAATGTTGTTTCGCCTGGAGCGGTCCTCCAGATCAGCCACTTTGTCCCTCAGCCATTGAATTTCCTCCCCTTGGGCATTGACAGCATCTACCATAGTGTTGTGGGAGGAAGCCTGGGCAGTCACTGCTTGCTCAACATTATCCACCCTGTGGCCTAAGGACTTGACTTCTGTCTTGTATTGTTGCATGCATGCCATCATATCCGCATGCATGGATGTTTTCAATGTGAATAGCATGTCTTTGATAAGTGACACTGATACAGGGTGGTCACCGGATGGAAAGGAGCCAAAGGGGTCAGAGAGAGGGTGGGATACAGTGGCCCCAGTGTGCGGGGACAGTTGAGCAGTCATACTTGCGGTTGATGAATGCCTGGGAGGAGATGTCGTCCTAAGCCTGTTTTTCGCCGGGCTTCTGGAGGTTGGAGAAAGCGGTGGCGTTGGGGGCGAGGCGGATCCCGAGGATGTCCCACTGTCCGGGTTCGCAATCATCCTGCCTTGGTGTGCTGCGGATGGAGCCGGATTCTGTGTAGCTGGTGCGGAGCTGTGATGGCGCGGTCCGCCGCCGCCATCTTGCCGTGGTCCGGGGCCTTGCGGAAGGAAGAACCCGGACAGCTTGTTGAGCTGACCGGGATTCTTTTTGCGGCGGGCCATCGTCAGTCCGTGATCGGGTGGAGGATGGCGGTGTGTCAGCTGGTTTTCAGCGGCTCTGCTGGGGCTGATGTAGCGGCGGTGTTCCCGATGGCCAGCGGAGCGGGACTCTCACACGTCCATTCACTCCGCCGGAAGCCACGCCTCTTTTATTGAGTTTTTTATGCAAAAGAAACAAACACAAAAACCAAACAACACCAAAATTAGAATCACAGTTTACAGTGTTCAAAGATAGGTACCGCTCCCTGGGCTTAGTCCAGGGAGCGCCCCTTAACGGGGAACTAACTAGACAGGAGACAACTCACTAACCAAACTCCCCCCCCCCCCTAACCCACCCCCAAAAAATGAAAAACAACAACCACCAGCAAAATGGCAGGATAATCAATCAAGAAAAAAAAAATAACTGTCAATCACGTGAAAATTAATAGTAACTGGGTGCACCGATATAAGGGTAGCAGATATTAGGAGCTTTATGTGGTCCAAGTATGCAACTCTCTAGGCACTAACATTCCCCGGGCAGCCGAACAAGCTAAGGGCAACTCAGCAGATCAGACAAAAAAAAAAAAGGTGACTAAAGCGGGTATCAACCAACAGTATCTGAGGAGGCAATCCAGGCCGTCCATACCTTCTCAAACTTTTTCGGGCATCCCCTGGAGACATACGTAGCATGATATAGAGGCAGCATCGCATTCACCAGTCCTTTTTAGAACTGAAGGGAGGGAGGGGACACCTTTTTCCAGTGCAACAGAATGGCATAAAAAAGAAGGATGGTCAATAGGGATCTATGGGCCACAGAGGGCACTACTTCTTCCACCAAACCCAGGAGACTGTAATGTTCCGGTACCTTTGGTACCCTAAATTACACTTTCCACAAGTGTATGCGCCCCACCATTTACTTTTGGAAAGGTGCGCATACACCTTTAAGACTGGAGTTGTCATCACCCAGCGCCGGACTAGATGGCTATTTAAAGCGCCGGTTCTCACTCACATGTGTTCGTTCAAACACCCTTACCTGGATGCTAACCTTGCTTGAAGCTTCCATGCTTGCAAGCTTACCTCGCTGACGGAACCTCGCCGCGCTGATCCCTGTATCCCGCTACTGGATCATCCGCCTCTCCTGAACCACCCTTCGGCTGTATCGCTAATAGTGCTAAGTACCCCGCAGGGGAATTCTCTATAAACTTATACTAAGCTTACACTATCTAGCTCTGCATAGTAAAGACTGTTTATTACATCTGCATAACTAGATTGCTAGCTCTTGAGACTACTGCTACTTTTCTGCACTGGGTTGATCTCTTTTGTATGTCCACCTGCTATTCTGTCATCTGCTACCATACAACATTGCTAAACCTTCCTGCATCCATCTGCTACTGTCTCACCTTCAAGTGTCTATCACCTACCACCTCCACTCAACCTATCCCTCAACCTTCATCATTGTGTTACCACATACATAAAGTCATTCTAGGAACCAGCTTGCTAATTGTGTGTATTTACTGGCTGAAATAAGACCTTCCACACATGATGAGTCATTGAGGTTGGGAATGGTATCTCAGCATATCTCTTACATGACTACTGACGTGGAACTTTTTCTGCAGCTGAAAATCCACACCATATAAGAAACGCAGGAGCGTTACAGAGACACACTCTGACAGTCATCGGGATCGGGACCATCAGCACCCCCGACATAGTGGAGGTCACCTCGGTCCAGAACCTCCACACCTGACTGCAGTCCCAAAAGACATGTGCAGCATCCGCGGGTGAAAAGGAGCAGTGGCAGCATTCAGCGGAAGAGGTAGGATAAATTCTCGCCAGACGAGCCAGCGTGTAATATATCCTATGGAGAAACTTGAACTGTATCAGTTTGTCTCTAGCAGCTACCAGATTTTTAAAGGGTTCAACCCACAAATCGTCCCAGTCCTCACCCTGGATGTTAGGAACCTCCACTGTCCATTTCTCTCTGCATTTGGTGATGCTGGGGGTTGTTAGTTTGAACAGTTCTTTGTAAACAACCGATAGTGTTTTGGGTAGGTCTGCTGTCGTCAACATACTCTCCAAGTCAGAGGGTAAGGTCTCCACCTTAGAGGCACTAAACTGGCTCCTGTAAGCATGGCGCAATTGCAAATACCTAAAGAAGTGAGAGTTGGGCAGGTCATGCCTGGATTTCAGGTGGACAAAGTTGACTATTTATAAGTTATTTCTAACACCTAGCATGTACATAGTAAAAATTACACCCCAATATACATTCTGATACACCTATTTTTCGGGTGCGGCGAGCGTCGTGATTGACGATGAATTTTCATATTTCATTTTCATATTTTTGAATAAAGGACTTGTCAAAAACTGTCTGTTGTGTTTTTTTTGTACACATTTTTGGTGAATGGGTAGGGGTACAATGTAGGAGGGGCCGAGATCTGGGGGCCCCCTTGTTATAGGGAGCTTCCATATTCCGATAAGCCCCCCACCCACAGACCCCCACAGCCCAGGGTTTTTGGGAAAAGGCCATTGTCCTCATCAATATGGGGACAAGGTGCTTTGGGGGGCACCCCAAAGAACCCTCCCCATGTTGAGGGCAAGCGGGCTGATATGGTTTAGGAGGGGGGGTGCTCGCTCGTCCCCCCTATCCTGGTCTGTCAGGCTGCATGCTTGGATAAGGGTCTGGTATAGATTTTGGGGGGACCCCACAATGTTTTTTTATCTTTAACTTTGGCGTTGTTTCCCTTAAAATAAGTTTCAGACCTGAAGTGCCTGGTATGGATTTTTTTTTTTTTTTGGGGGGGGGGGGACGCCATTTTTTTCTTAATTTTGTATGGAGTTCCCCAAAAAATCTATACCAGACCCAAAGGGCCCAGTATAGATTTTGGGGGGACCCCATGCCCTTTTTCTTTACATTCTGTCATAGGGTTCTCCTTAACCCCTTTTACCTCCTTCCTGCCTAGACCAATTTTCAGCTTTCAACGCTCATTGGCATCTATGGGAAACATGAGTTAGCTTGGCATGGCACTGCTTCCTGTCTTCCTTTCTTTAACATTGGTATTTACAGGAAATCTTTCTCTGCTTGGCATGGCACTTCTCCCTGTCTTTACCACTGGCATCTATGGGAAATCTTGATCAGCTTGGCATGGCACTGCTCACAAACTATAAGTGACAGGAACACAAACCTTGGGGAGCACTGAGAGAGGACCCAGGACTACAGCATATCTATACATTTTAAAAGTGGGGTATGCCTGTACACTACACTGACTGCACTAAAAAACACTATCCACTAACTACCTGCCTAACCGCTATTATTACACACTACACATGGCTGTCGTGCAAGCAGCAACCTTATATAGTGTGGGGCATGGACTTAGCCCCTGAGCCATGATTGGCTGAAGGCACCCTGCCCTTGGCCAATCGTGGCTCTGACAGGACATTGTGCTGTGATTGGTCAAAGCATGCAGGTCAGGTCTATGCTTTGACCAATCACAAGCACTTAATGCACTGCAATCGTGCAGTGCATTATGGGGCACTCATCAGCGGGCGAACTTGCCACCGAGCACCTCGAACATCCAGCTCATCCCTATTTGAGAGGGATAAGATGCTACAATTAGTCTCTCTCTGCAAAAACATTACGGTCTTTAAAGTTCAAAACAAAAATAGCAACCCCCCAAAAATTGTGGAGCATAGCCCTTGTCTGTCTCAAAGGGGAACGTGCCTAAAATAGGTCTTTTGAGGACCTCCCAAATTCACCAAAGTGCTTAGTAATCCGAGTTGTTTTAGGCCTCAGAATAGGCAAAAAGAGTCTTACAATAAACATAATCCGGACTTAGTAGACTTTGGTAACAGTCAGAAGTCTGCAGCAAAACACATTGCTTTATCTCTAGTAACTGGGTAAACTGGGAAAGGGTGCAAATCAGGGACCACCATTAGGTCAAGCCCTTCTGTTCGGGCGCTCTCATGCCCTTCAGGTCTGGTTGCGGTATCTGGTTTGCTTAGAAGAGAATATTGAGCGGCCTGCTCCGAGGCCTGTTTGTTTGCCATATCTTCCTTTCTTTACTGGAGCTTTGACCAGAGATGAGGTGAATGTG
Organism: Pelophylax lessonae; assembly: GCF_965119305.1. NCBI lineage: Eukaryota > Metazoa > Chordata > Amphibia > Anura > Ranidae > Pelophylax > Pelophylax lessonae. The sequence goes on along the minus strand of NC_138779.1, from coordinate 187,552,056 downwards.
GTGTGCTGGCAGGACTGCATTCCACTGAAGGTGTACGGAACTCGTCATACCAGTCAGGATGGTCTGTAAACGGTATATGTATGTCTGCACAGAAATCTGGAATTTCATCTGGCATCCACAGAATGAATTGCTTCCCATTTGATGCAGCTTGCAGAGCAAAGGAAAAGCGGCACTTATAAGTAATATCTTTTTTTCTAAGAAGGTCCAGCAGTGGGTGCATGGCCCTGTTCTGCAGAGCGATGGGAGGCAGATCTTGGACTAAAGTATTGGACTGTCATTGAAGATAATTTGATCGCTCTTTCTTGCCTGGTTAAGAATTTCTTCTTTTAATGGGAAGCTCTGGAGACAGCAAATAATATCCCTTGGGGTGCCGGATCAAGGGGTTTCATTCTCAGGGCTCTTTGAGCCCATACAATTCTATGAGTGAATCCACAGACTTTTCCAGTAGATTGTTAAAGCTTGATCTTAGGGCTGAGTGAAATTGGTCTGGTTCGATGGATTCAGGGACCCCCGCACTCTAATATTGTTTCTCCTGCCTCTATTATTGAGGTCTTTTAGGTGTCTGTTTATCTCAATCAGATGGGCTGAATACGATGCTGTGGTTTATTCCTGGCGTGTTATTGCCCGGTCTTTCCTGCTATCTGCTTTTTCTATTGTGGTAATTTTTTCTTTGAGTGTCAGTAGGTCCGCCTTCAAGTCTATGAAGTCTGTGATGGGCGATAAAAAAGTATTTTTGATGTCTGCGGCTATTGTGATCATGTCTGCCAGTGTGAGGGGATGGTTTGAGTTCCCCGTATTGCTTGGTGTGCCGCAGCCCAAATGGGACTTTGTTCTAAAGATCTCCGGGATGCTGCGGGTGCTGAAAGTCGCTGGTGGTCGGCGCGAATGTGTCCCAGAGGCATGCCTCAACAATTTGCTCATTCTAGGGTGAAAGGCGTGCTAGAGGAGTGTTAGAAGGCTGTGGGTCTCCTTAAGCTCTGTCTTCAAGCAGCCATCTCAACCGCATGCCAAGCTACGCCTCCAGCCACGCCCCCTTCAACCAGGTATATTTAATTAAAAATAAATGCTTTAGTGGTTTTGTTGTTAGTAATGGGGAAATTGCAATTTCCATAATTCCTTATTTGGGTTGTCTAGTTGTCTCACAATATCTAACAAAGCCTCCAATATCCTGGTTACCTTAGCTGATTCACATCGAAAGAATGTCATTACAAACTGACCAGGTCATTAAAAGGTCATTTACAGTGCCTTGCGAAAGTATTTGGCCCCCTTGAACTTTGTGACCTTTTGCCACATTTCAGGCTTCAAACATAAAGATATAAATCTGTAATGTTTTGTGAAGAATCAACAAGTGGGACACATCCAATACATTTTGTTCCACTTCATGATTATTTCAAACTTTGTTAACAAATAAAAAACTGAAAAATTGGGCGTGCAAAATTATTCAGCCCCCTTAAGTTAATACTTTGTAGCGCCAACTTTTGCTGCGATTACAGCTGTAAGTCGCTTGGGGTATGTCTCATCAGTTTTGCACATTGAGAGACTGAAATTTTTGCCCATTCCTCCTTGCAAAAACAGCTCGAGCTTAGTGAGGTTGGATGGAGAGCGTTTGTGAACAGCAGTTTTTAGTTCTTTTCACAGATTCTCGATTGGATTCAGGTCTGGACTTTGACTTGGCCATTCTAACACATGGATATGTTTATTTGTGAACCATTCCATTGTAGATTTTGCTTTATGTTTTTGATCATTGTCTTGTTGGAAGACAAATCTCCGTCCCAGTCTCAGGTCTTTTGCAGACTCCATCAGGTTTTCTTCCAGAATGGTCCAGTATTTGGCTCCATCCATCTTCCCATCAATTTTCCCTGTCCCTGCTGAAGAAAAGCAGGCCCAAACCATGATGCTGCCACCACCATGTTTGACAGTGGGCATGGTGTATTCAGGGTGATGAGCTGTGTTGCTTTTACGCCAAACATAACATTTTGCATTGTTGCCAAAAAGTTTGATTTTGGTTTCATCTGACCAGAGCACCTTCTTCCACATGTTTGGTGTGTCTCCCAGGTGGCTTGTGGCAAACTTTAAATGACACTTTTTTATGGATATCATTAAGAAATGGCTTTCTTCTTGCCACTCTTCCATAAAGGCCAGATTTGTGCAGTATACCACTGATTGTTGTCCTATGGACAGAGTCTCCCACCTCAGGTGTAGATCTCTGCAGTTCATCCAGAGTGATCATGGGCCTCTTGGCTGCATCTCTGATCAGTCTTCTCCTTGTATGAGCTGAAAGTTTAGAGGGGCGGCCAGGTCTTCGTAGATTTGCAGTGGTCTGATACTTCTTCCATTTCAATATTATCGCTTGCACAGTGCTTGGGAAATCTTTTTGTATCCAAATCCGGCTTTAAACTTCTCCACAACAGTATCTTGGACCTGCCTGGTGTGTTTCTTGTTCTTCATGATGCTCTCTGCGCTTTAAACGGACCTCTGAGACTATCACAGTGCAGGTGCATTTATACGGAGACTTGATTACACACAGGTGGATTCTATTTATCATCATTAGTCATTTAGGTCAACATTGGATCATTCAGAGATCCTCACTGAACTTCTGGAGAGAGTTTGCTGCGCTGAAAGTAAAGGGGCTGAATAATTTTGCACGCCCAATTTTTCAGTTTTTTATTTGTTAACAAAGCTTGAAATATCCAATAAATTTCATTCCACTTCATGATTGTGTCCCACTTGTTGTTGATTCTTCACAAAAAATTACAGTTTTATATCTTTATGTTTAAAGCCTGAAATGTGGCAAAAGGTCGCAAAGTTCAAGGGAGCCGAATACGTTCGCAAGGCACTGTAGCTTGCAAAGGGAGTTGGCTGGGGGGTTGGCCATTCCTTACACACAAGACCTTTATAGTATACTACAGCTAGAACTTGCAATAACAATCTCAAATCATAGCTGTTAATGCATGCATCTTTTATGATCATCTGGCCAAGCCACGAAAGCAGGCAGGGACTCTGTGGTGAAACAGCATCTTTAGTTAGGTATTCTTGTTATATTTTCTATTATTTGTTATCTGTATCTGTCATTACTTAATTAAATGTTGTACTTACAGTGGTGATCGAACGTTTGGGCACCCCAGGTAAAAATTTGTATTAATGTGCATAAAGAAGCCAAGGAAAGATGGAAAAATCTCCAAAAGGTATTAAATTACAGATTGGACATTCTTATTAGATATTCTTATTCTTCTTTGTCAACAAAAGTTAGATTTTATTTCCATCATTTACACTTTCAAACTAACAGAAAACAAAAAAAAAATTGTGTCTGCAAAAGTTTGCACACCCTTCAGAGTTAATATCTTGTACTGCCCCCTTTGGCAAGTATCACAGCTTGTAAACGCTTTTTGTAGCCAGAGTCTTTCAATTCTTGTTTGAGGTATCTTTGCCCATTCTTCCTTAAAAAGGTCTTCCAGTTCTTTGAGATTTCTAGGCTGTCTGTCACACACTGCTCTTTTAAGGTCTATCCATAGATTTTCAATTATGTTGAGGTCATGAGATTGTGAAGGCCATGGCAAAACCTTCAGTTTACTCCTCTTGATGTAATCCCCCGTGGATTTCGAGGTGCGTTTAGGATCATTATCCATTTGTAGAAGCCATCCTCTCTTTAACTTCAGCTTTTTCACAGATGGCATCAAGTTACCATCCAAAATTTGCTGAAATTTTATTGAATCCATTTTATCTTCTACTCGTGAGATGTTCCCTGTACCACTGGCTGCAATACAACCCCAAAGCATGATTGATCCACCCCCATGCTTAACAGTTGGACAGAGGTTCTTTTCATTAAATTCTGTGCCCCTTCTTCTCCAAACGTACCTTTGCTCATTCCGGCCAAAAATTTTAATTTTAACCTCATTGGTCCACAGAACTTGTTTCGGAAATGCATCAGGCTTGTCTATATGTTCATTTGCTAAGTTCAAACGCTGATTTTTGTGGTGAGGACATAGAAGAGGTTTTCTTCTGATGACTCTTCCATGAAGAACATATTTGTACAAGTATCTCTTTATAGTGGAATAGTGTACCACAACTCCAGTGTCTGCCAGATCTTTCTGGAGGGATCGTGCAGTCAAACGTGGGTTTTGAATTGTTTTTCTCACAATCCTGAAAGCTGTTCTGTCTGATATTTTTCTTGGTCTTTCAGATCTTGCTTTAACTTCAACTGTTCCTGATGACTGCCATTTCATAATTACATTCCAAACAGAGGATATTGACATCTGAAAACGCTTTGCTATCTTCTTATAGCCTTCTCCAGCTTTGTGAGCATCAACTATTTTCAGTTTCAGTTTTCTAGACAACTGCTTAGAAGATCCCATGGTGCTGATTGTTGGGGCAAGGTCAGATGAGTCTGGGCATTTAAAACCTTTGAGATTGACATCACCTGGTCTTCCCAGACGATGATTGAGAACAATCCATGACACTGGCAGGTCTCAGCCTTGCAAAGGGGGCAGTGCATGCTATAAATTCTGCAGGGTGCCCAAACTTTTGCAGACACCGTTTTTTTGTTTTCTGTAATTTTGAAAGTGTCAATGATGGAAATAAAATCTAACTTTTGTTGACATATTATAAGAATGTCTAATCTGTAATTTGATGCCTTTTGGAGATTTTTCCATCTTTCCTTGGCTTCTTTATGCACATTAATACACATTTTGTTCCTGGGGTGCCCAAACTTTCGATCCCCACTATATAAGTTTTAGTGTCACCTCTCTTTGCACATATTGATTACAACCACAAAAACCTAAATGATCACATATCCATGATAAAATAGCGAGAATGAACACTCTGTAATACAGCATGTAATGAGAGTTTTTCATAGCTTGAGTTTAATGACACTTTAATTTGAAAAGAAAATACTATACATAAAAAAATGCCTGTTAACTAGACAGAGATTCCTATACTTTTTAATCAGGGAGTCTATTATTCTGTACTGTTCTGCCACCTAGTGGTCTTTAACCACTTTACCGCTGCTCACTTGAGCGCTACTGCGGCAAAGTGGTTCGATAACGTCTGGCGACGTAGACCTGTATTCTGTATTCTGTATTCAGTCACAGCGGGAGTCGGGCCAGGGGAGGAGCAGTGGCGATCGCCGCTGCTCTTCCCCGATCGTCGGGGAATCGAGTCTGGAGATCCGCTTGTGTAAACAAAGCGGGCGGATCTCCTAAGTGACAGGCAGGGTCAGATTGCAGGGTTCAGCATAGCTGAACCTGCGATCCGTCCCTGTGTCACTCATTCACCTCCCCCCACACGTCAGTAAGCACCAGGCATACATTAACCCCTCCCTCTCCAATAAAATTAACCCCTTCCCTGCCAGTGTCATTTTTACAGTAACAGTGCATATTTATAGCACTGATTACTGTAGTAATGTCACTGGTACCCCCAAAAGTGTCAAAAATGTCAGTCAAGGGTCCGATCTGTCCGCCGCAATGTCGCAGTCCCGCAAAAAAAAATCGCAGATCGCCGCCATTACTCATTAAAAAAAAAAACACCAAAAACGACAGAAATCTTTCCCTTAGTTAGTAAACGCAATAACTTTTGTGCAAACCAATCAAAATACGCTTATTGCGATTTTTTTTACCAAAAATATGTAGCAGAAAACAAATTGGCCTAAAATGATAAAAAATTTTGATTTTTACATTTTTTTGGGGGGAATTTCATATAAAAAATGTGAAAAATATTGTTATTTTTTCAAAATTGCTCTTTTTTTGTTTATAGCGCAAAAAGTAAAAATCGCACAGGTGATCAAATACCACCAAAAGAAAGCTCTGTTTATGGGAAAAAAAATGATGTCAATTTCGTATGGGTACGGTGTTGCATGACCGCACAATTGTCAGTTAAATTTGCACAGTGCTGAATCGCAAAAAGTGGCTCAGACGTAAGACAGCAAAATCCTCCGGTGGTAAAGTGGTTAATGACACTTTAATTTAAAAATAAAAAACTATACATGAAAAAATGCCTGTTTACTAAACAGAGATTCTTATACTTTTTAATCAGGGAGTCTATTATTCTGTACTGTTCTGCCACCTAGTGGTCTTTAAGAAAAACTACTTTTCTAGGTAGTCCTGTTACTGCAATAGTTGAATTGCTTGTTAGACTTGTTCAATTCCTATTGCACAATCCTTTACCACCCTATTGCATTGTCAATTTATCCTTCCTTCATCTAGTAAACTTAAGTTTGCACCTGGTTGTTTGACTGATCAATTGGCGGATACCTCAATACATCAGTGTATCTTCATAACGACCAGGAAGTGTTTTTACCTGAAAGTAGACCTAATAAGAAGAAAAAAAAATCCCTCCAGGAAAGCCACTCCCAGCAGGTCTCCAACTTGTCAGACATCGTTACATTACAATGCTGGGAGAAAAAGAACCAACAGCGCGCCGCAAGCTCTGTCTGCTCACAGGTAATGATTGAAGCATGATTAGACATCTACAGGTTTTGTTAAACAGCAAGTTGTAACACATCCTCTATTTCTACCAGAGGTGTACAAAACCGGCTTTGCCATTGGTGATTTAGTACTCTGGTATAGCTGAGGTCGATTGTATATTCTCAATATAGCCAGCGTAGGCAAATGTAGCTATTACAGCAACTAAAAGCTCCAATGTTCATGGAATTGTTTGCTCTGGATCGGGACTCCGATCTTGATCTGAGCTACTTACATTGGTTGGTTTTCGTATGACACCGAGTTATTATTTAGCAAAGCAAAAAATAATATTTATAGCAGTATTAAGCTGGATACACACTATCCAACTATTGTTGTCAGATTTCCTTTAGATTTACCTTTTCTATGTAGTGCAAGGGCCTGCCAGATTGCATACAAATTGAAAGTGTTTAGGTTTGACCTCATATTATATGGTTTTGGTAAGTCTAAAGGAAAAAGTCTTCAGAAAGTCTTATAGTGTGTATGGCCCATTAAGCCCCGTACACACGTACCGATTGTCGGCCGTAAATATTCGACCGATCGCCCGATTGTAGGCTTGTTAGTATGATGCTTCCGAAAGCCGACAGCATTTTCGGCCGAACAGAATCTGTCGTGCAGGCATTAAAATTTTTGTTGGCCAACACCAGAACGGCCGATTGTTCGCCAGTCAGTATAGATTTCGGCCGACAGACAGCAGATTAGCAAGACTGGGCATGCTCAGAAAAGAAAAAACACAGGGAAAGTTAACCATCACATGACATCACTTCTGCAGTCGGCTGTTGTTGGCCGACAAAATTCGTGTGCAGTCTTTTGCAATTTTCAACAGACACGACAGCCCTGGACAAAAGACGGCCGATTGTTCGGCCGACAATCGGTACGTGTGTACGGGGCTTTAGGCAACCTGTGGCAGATACTCAAGCTTGTGCCCTAAGGCCCCTTTCACAAAGGCGGACCGTTCAGATCCGCCTGTCCGTTTTTTTGGCGGATCTGAACGGTCACCCCATGCATCACTATGGGGCATCGGATGTCAGCAGAAACATGTCCGCTGACACCCGATCCGATCCGTCAAATCTGGACGGATGGAAACTCTATTTTCCATCCGTCCAGCGGATCGGATTGGATGAGAACGGACCGACGGTCCGTTCCCATCCGATTTCCCCCATAAAGATGTATGGGGCTGTGACAGCTGTGTCTCCGCACACAGCACAGAGACACAGCTGTCATTCTCCTGCTCAGCAGGGGATCGGCAGGTCAATCCCCCGCTGAGAAAAGCAGAGTCCATTTGACGTACTATATGTGTGAAAGAGCCCTAAGGGCAAATGACAGGGAGTGCACGCCTGACAGGGTTAGTTGCTTTTATACAACGTATGCTGATACTAGTTAACTTCTGGGGAACTCTGAATCTTAACGTAGACTTCTGAATCATTTCCTGATAATCTGATGACACCAGGATCTGTCAGTAGTATGTGCAGGTATTTCATCTAAAGTATGCGTTGCTTATAGAATACATTCTTATAAAAAATATGAGATCTGTGTCTTCATAGCTGGCAAGGCTCTGCATAACCTGAAATGTTCTTCCGGCCACCTGATCGGACCACACCCTGATCTGTATACAGTAGGATTATGGAGTGTGTGGGTTATTGTTATGAGATGCTACCTGATAGCTGGTGAGGAACTGTGCAGTCCGGGTCAATTCTGACATACTGTACCTAAACTACATGTAAAATGCATAATTTGGTTTCTACAAAACTACTTAGATCCCCTAAACCTTATATATATATATATATATATATATATATATATATATATATATATATATATATCACACACACACATTATTGCCAAAAGTATTGGGACACCTGCATTTACACACACATGAACTTTAATGGCAACCCAGTCTAAGTCCGTAGGGTTCAATATTTTGAGTTGGCCCACCCTTTGCAGCTATAACAGTTTCTACTCTTCTGGGAAGGCTGTCCACAAGGTTTAGGAGTGTGTCTATGGGAATGTTCTACCATTCTTCTAGAAGCGCATTTGTGAGCTCAGGCACTGATGTTGGATGAGAAGGCCTGGTTCACAGTCTCTGCTCTAATTAATCCCAAAGGATTAGGTCAGGATTCTGTGCAGGCCAGTCAAGTTCCTCTATCCCAAACGCACTCATCCGTGTCTTTATGGATCTTGCTTTGTGCACTGTCTAGTGCAAATCATGTGGTGGAGGGGGGGTTATGGTGTGGGGTTGTTTTTCAGGGGTTGGGCTTGGCCCCTTGGTTACAGTGAAGGGAACTCTTAAGGCGTCAGCATACCAAGACATTTTGGGCAATTTCATGTTCCCAACTTTGTGGGAACAGTTTGGGAATGGCCCCTTCCTGTTCCAATATGACTGCGCACCAGTGCACAAAGCAAGGTCCATAAAGACATGGATGAGCAAGTTTAGGGTGGAGGAACTTCATTGGCCTGCACAGAGTCCTGACCTCAACCTGATCGAACACCTTTGGGATGAATTGGAGTGGAGACTGCGAGCCAGGCCTTCTCATCCAATATCAGTGCCTGACTTAACAAATGCTTCTGAAAGAATGGTGAAACATTCCGTAGACACACTTCTAAAACCTTGAGGAAAGCCTTCCCATAAGAGTTGAAGCTGTTATAGCTGCAAAGTGTGGGCAAACTCAATATTAAACCCTACGGACTAAAGCCCCGTACACACGCACAGATTGTTGGCCGTAAATTGTCGGCCAATGTCCGATCGGCCAATTGTAGGCTTGTTAGTATGATGCTTCCGACAACCAACTGCGAATTTTCGGCCGAAAAAATCTGGTGTGCATGCTATAAAATTTTTGTTGGCCAACAACAGAACGGCCGATTGTTCCTCAGTCAGTACAGATTTCGGCAGACAAAAATCAGATGAGCAAGACTGGGCATGCTCAGAGAAGAAAAAACACACGGAAAGTAAACCATCACATGACATCACTTCTGAAGTTGGTTTTTGTTGGCCAACAAAAGTCCAGTGCAAGTCTAGAGCACATTTCAACCAACAAACAACACTGGACAAAAGACGGCCGATCAGTCGGCCAACAATCTGTGCGTGTGTACGGGGCTTTAGACTGGGATGCCATTAAAGTTCATGTGCATCTCCCAATACTTTTGCCAATTTAGCGTAGATATCATTTAGTGTTCCTTCATGTTTCAGCTATGGGCCTGTTTATTTGGCAATTACTTTTTCATTGCTTTACCAAAACATTTTTTGGGGGATAAACAAGGTTTTCTTTTGTTATTGTCTTGCAAAAATGATTTTTAAGCGCTATGCAAATGCTAGGCTATGTCTAGAGACAAAGGCCAATGAACATTAAGAAACATATTAGAGTAATGGCGAAATAAAGTCTAAATGGTCCATCGGGTCTGCCTCATTTTTTAATTTTTACATGTTTTGTTTGGTCTGAGAATGGATCTATGTTTGTCTCAAGCATGTTTGAATCCACTCACTGTTGAATTAGGCCCCTTTCACACGGGCGGTGCACCCGACGGAGTCCGTTTTGCTCAGCGGGAATCGATCCGCCGATCCCCGCTAAGCAGGTGGATGACAGGTCCATCTCCGCTCACTTTGCAGAGATGGAGCTGTCAGATCCCCGCTCTCCTCTATGGGAGATCGGACGAGAACGGACTGCTTGTCCGTTTTCATCCGGTCCTATCCTATCCTCCAGATGGATGGAAAATAGGGCTTCCATCCGTCTGAATTCACGGACAGGATTGGATCCGATAGCAGCGGGTGTCAGTGGAGATGTCTAGGGGTGCATGGAGCATCCGATCCGGTCTGCCTGAAAAACGGACAGGCGGACCGGAAAGCTGGTGTGAAAGAGGTCTACTCACTACCTCTGCTGGAAGTCTATTCCAAGCATCAACTACCCTTTCAGTAAAAAAATACTTACTAAGAAAAATTTTTACTTTCCTCCAGCTAGTTTGAAGTCTTGTCTCCATGTTCTCAGGGCCATCTTACCGAATGGGCACGCTGGGCAGTTGCCCGGGGGCCCCACCCGCCCAGTGACCCAGCCCCAGCCAAGCATTAGTCATGTTTCCCGTGTGCATCCCGCCGCCAAACTTAGTAGCAGTTGGCAAGCGCCTGTCGGCCCTGTGCTGCTGTCAGGTCATTTGGGCCATGGAGGCGGAGTCCACAACTGCAGGAAAGCCTGTCTGCCTCCACAGGAACAGGCACACACAGGACAGTCGAGTCTGATTCCCGTCTGTGTGTGTGTTCACCGGACCCAGCCGCCAAACTTGGAAGCTGTCATTAGCCGGGCACTGCTGTACCAATAAATATCGCCTTATCGATAATTTGCATTTTTATTCTCGTGGGTGATTGTGTAGGCGGGGCCCCAGTGCACTGCATTGCCCGGGGGCCTATAATCCTCTTAAGATGACACTGCGTGTTCTTGATCTTGACTTCATATTGAAAATACTTTTTTAGATATCATCATAAGCAGCTCTACATGTTCTGCTGTTTATTTGCTCTGACTCACTGTGGCCATAACTGAGGAAATGAACTTTTTCCTAATATCTGATAATGCCTGTTAACCACTTGCCGACCGCCGCACGACTATCTACGTCGGCGGTCAGCCCCTCACAGGCAAACTAACGTAGGGCTACGTTGCTTGCTTGTGAGGGTCTAGGGAGCGAGCGCGCGCCCCCGGAGGCGCGCTCCTGCGTGGTCACGGACCCCCCCCCGCGCGTGTGACCAGCGGACCCGATGTCCGCCGGCCACTCGGCGATCGGCGGGGGAGAGGAAGAATGTCAGGCAGCTTGTGTAAACAAGCTGCCTGTCATTCTCCTCGCTGCAAAGACACTGATCACATGGATCTACTATGTAGATCCGTTGATCAGTGTCCTTACAGCTGAAGCCACAGCCAATCACAGTAGAAAGCATGCCCCTAGGGACACACACAGCCCCTCCCTCCCAAATAAAGTTAACCCCTTCACTACCAGTGTATTTTTACAGTAACAGTGCATATATATAGCACTGATTACTGTAGAAATGTCACTGGTAACCCCAAAAGTGTCAAAAATGTCAGTCAAGGGTCCGATCTGTCCGCCGCAATGTCGCAATACCGCAAAAAAAATCGCAGATCGCCGCCATTACGCGTTAAAAAAAAAAACAACATAAATGACAAAAATCTTTCCCTTTGTTAGTAAACGTGATAACTTTTGCGCAAACCAATCAAAATACGCTTTTTGCGATTTTTTTTTTTTTTTTTTTTTTTTTTTTTTTTTTTTTTTTTTTTTTTTTTTTTTTACCAAACATAGGTAGCATAAAACAAATTGGCCGAAAATGTTAAAAAATTTTGATTTTTGCATTTTTTTGGGGGGGAATTTCATATAAAAAAAATGTGAAAAATATTGTTATTTTTGCAAAATTGACGCTCTTTTTTTGTTTATAGCGCGTGATCAAAAAATCGCACAGGTGATCAAATACCACCAAAAGAAAGCTCTGTTTGTGGGAAAAAAAGGACGCCAAATTCGTTTAGGTACAGTGTCGCACGACCGCGCAATTGTCCGTTAAAGTCACGCAGTGCCGAATCGCAAAATACCCCCTGGTCGGAATGGGGGTAAAATCTTCCGGGGCTTAAGTGGTTAAAGTTGAACTCCAGGAAACTTTGCAAAACTACCTATGTAGTGGGGCTCCACCGCACTACAACAGTTAAATGCTATTTTTTTTTTTTTTTTACCTTAACCCTCAATCCCGTGGCTGCCATGCCAATGCTTTCCTTTTCCCTCTGACATTCCAGGCGGTATTCTCACTTTCAATGCAGAATTGCTGGTCCTACACAGTACCTGATGATGTCAGAGTGCGACCGAAGATCTCAGATTTTCTCTGCTGCAGTTAAAGTGTATGTGTTGGCAAATATTCTAAAGTACAACAAATTATACTCTTAGACAGGAGTCAGCAAACAGGTGTTTTAATTTTAAAGTTTCCCATCACTGATGTTATGTAACCACTTTTCGGAAAAATTTGGCTTTCCCTTTACTTTCTGTTTCAGTGACAATGATTACCAGTACAAAATGATTTCTCCAAATGGGGAAAGTATTAGACAATAAAACTTGATAGAGGGCCTAACCCTTCCCCAATCTAATAACCCTCTTCCTGCCCAGGCCAATTTTAAGCTTTCAGCGCTGTCACTTTGAATGAAAATGTAGCAACACTGTACCCAAATTAAGTTTTTATCATTTTTTTCACACAAATAGGGCTTTCTTCTGGTGGTATTTAATCATCACTGTTTTTTTTTTTTTGCTAAACAAATGAAAAAAGACTGAAAATTTAGAAAAAAACATTTTTTTTTTTTTTTTTTTTTTCATAGTTTGTTATAGAATTTTTCAAACAGGTAATTTTTCTTCTTCGTTGATGTGTGCTGATGAGCCTGCACTGTTGGGCAGTGATAGGTGGCACTGATGAGGTGGGACTGATGAGGCTGCACTGATGGGTGGCATTGATGGGTAGGGATGGACGAACATAGGCTGGGGCGGTTCGCAAACACCAGCCGCAAGTTTTCTCAAAAGTTCGCGAACCGCGAGTTCGCGGCAGGCCCCATTGACTTTAATGGGAGGTGAACTTTAAAAACCTTTAGGTCATATTTGCAGCCATCAAAGACGTACTAGCTGTGCACAAATAGTCCCAGCACATGGACAATGTCATAACAGAAGTATTGCAATTAAAAAAAAGTTGCCCTAAATTGTTGTTCTATTTTTCTTTCTTTTTTTTTTTTTTTACAGAAAAATTAAGCATTCACAGGATAAAGAAGTAAGTGTCGGCCATTCCAGGCCCCAAAAAATAGCCCACATGAGTTTACCTGACAGCAAAGAATGTAGTATTCTGTGGCTGAAGGTACATTAGGCATTCACATGATACAGAAGTAAGTGTCGGCCATAAAAGGCCCCAAAAATTAGCTCACATGGGTTTAACTGACAGCAAAGAACTTCATTTTTGATGGCTAGAGGTACAGTAGGCGTTCACAGGATACATAAGTAAGTGTCGGCCTGTATAGGCTCCAAAAATTAGCTCACATGGTTTGAACTGACAGCAAAGAACTTCGTTTTTGATGGCTAGAGGTACAGTAGGCGTTCACAGTTTACAGAAGAAAGTGTCGGCCTGTATAGGCGGCAAAAATTAGCTCACATGGGTTGAACTGACAGCAAAGAACTTAGTATATGATGGCTAGAGGTACAGTAGGCATTCACAGTACACAGAACAGTAAGTGTAGGCCTGTATAGGCTGCAAAAATTAGCTCACATGGGTTGAACTGACAGCAAAGACCGTAGTATATGATGGCTAGAGGTACAGTAGGCGTTCACGGTATACACAAGTAAGTGGCGACCTGTATAGGCTCCAAAAATTAGCTCACATGGGTTGAACTGACAGCAAAGAACTTCATTTTTGATGGCTAGAGGTACAGTAGGCGTTCACAGTATACAGAAGTAAGTGGCGGCCTGTATAGGCTGCAAAAATTAGCTCACATGGGTAGAACTCACAGAAAGAACGTAGTATATGATAGGGATGCACCGATCTGACTTTTTTGGACCCAATACCGATATCTGGCGTTGTGAAATCGCCGATTCCGGAGCTACACACAAAGCAAGCGGCTGCAGTACAGAGCGGCTTCATGTGTACGGCTCCTCCATTCACAGGCGGAGTGCATCTGATATCACTCCGCCTGTGACCCGGACCTATACAGGAAGTAGCGGGTCCCATCCCATACTACTACTGCACCTAGTAATGGATGGCTGAGCCGTTACCAAGCAAAAACTGGATCGGCCAGCTGATCGGTCAATGTTACCAATCCCCCAATCCATCTAAAATGGCCATATCGGCGCTGATATCCGATCTGAATATCGGATCGGTGCATCCCTAGTATATGATGGCTAGAGGTACAGTAGGCATTCACAGTACACAGAACAGTAAGTGTCGACCTGTATAGGCCCCAAAAATTAGCCATTCAATGGACATGGAATGCCTTTTATGCCACTGTATTTAGCGAAGACAAGGACCAGGAATTGTTGTGGGTTGATGGCGGTCTGGCAGATATTTGTGGCCTGTCATGAGGAATTGAATGAAACATGGTCTACTGGTGGTCACATGTGTTGAATTCCTCAGAGATCCATGAGTCATTCATTTTTATAAATGTGAGGCAGTCTACACTGTCATGAGCTAGGCGGGTGCGCTTATCGGTCAGGATCCCCCTCCCCCCCTTTCCCCTGCTGCGCTGAACGTCCTTTTGGACAGGACACTGGACGGGGGGCAAGCCAACAGTTCCATTGCAAATTGTGCAAGCTCTGGTCAGAGGTCAAGCCTGCCCACCCAGTAGTCCAGGGGTTCATCACTCCTCAGAGCGTCCACATCGGCCGTTAACCCGCTGTAGTCGGACACCTTTTTTTACGCTCCAACATTTGAGCCACAGAAGCCTGCCTTTTTCCATAGCAACGTGACGATGGCATCATGGAAGGTGGAGTGTTGGACAACTGCGAGGAGACAGAAGGAGAAGAGGCTGGAAAGTGAGAGCATGGAGTGTGGCTTTGTGGGTTCTGACGGTGTTGCTCCCACTGGGCTTGGTGATGGCGGATTTCAGGTGCCTTCTTAAGGCGGTTGTCGCTAGGTGAGTGTTGGGCTTACCGCAACTTATGCGTTGACTGCAAAGGCTGCAGATGGCAACACTGGTGTCAGCAACGGACACATTAAAAAAAGCCCACACTGCGGAGCCATGTGCCGGCATCCTGGGAGCACCAGATGTGACTGTACATGGTTGATGGCTCACTCCTGATACATTTTGCAGTCTGCTTTGTACCTCTTGTGCAATGCAAGTTCTGCCTGCCTCTCCTCCCTATCTGCTGGTCCGTCAGTCTGCCAGTTCTACAAATAATTGGCCAGTAACTGTTGTCACTGTGTGTAGCACTGTTTACACAGCAAGAGGCCAAATTTTTTGCAGGACTAAAATACATTCTTAGAAAATTATACTGTTAAATAACACCCCACTTCAATATGTGGTATTGGGGGGCCATTGGTGTATCACACCAGTTCAAAAAATTGGCTTGTGAGTTTGGCGCTGTGTGTACCAGACTTCACTCAGCAAACGAGGCAATATTGTTGCCTGACACAAATACACTTGTAAAGTATACTCAGATAACACCCCACTTCAATATGTGGTATTGGGGGGGGGGGGGGGGGACAATTGGTCTATCACACCAGTTATAATACATTATAAGTGCTTTTGTTACTGTGTGTAGTATTGCTTCAGACACGCTCAGTCTCACCACCACACCTGTCACAATTCTGCACTAATAATACTAATAATAATACTACTAATCCACTATAATCTGCTTTCTACAAAGTATATTATACCGTGGATTACCCCCCTCCCTCATCCCCCTTTTTAGTGCACTGCACAGCAATACCAAAACATTTGCAGCCCTTTAAATTACTTTTGTGGACATTAACAGAGCGATTTGTGTCACTGCTGACGATCTCTAACTGCCCCTACAGCAACCACTGGATGCCTCTCCCTATACAAAAGAGACTGTAATAGACCCTATAACGACATTGGAGCACTTTAAATGACTTTTGTGGACATTAACAGAGCGATTTGTGTCACTGCAGATGACGATCTCTAACTGCCCCTACAGCACAGACTGAATAACCTGTCCCTATACTGAAGAGAGACTGGACCTATACCGATATACCAGCCCTGAAAAGGACTTTTGTGGACATTAACATAGCGATTTGTGTGACTGCAGCCGATCTCTAACTGCCCCTAAAGCACCGACTGGATACCTGTCGCTAACCTGAAAAGAGACTGTAGAAGGCCTATACCAAAATACTAGCCCTGAAAAGGACTTTTGTGGATCTTCACAGCACTATATGTGTCTAGCAAACTCTCCCTCATGAGCACAGCAGACCTCTCCCTACACTGGCAGAAAGCGGAATGTGAAACGGCCGCCAGGTCAGGTCTATTTATAGGGTAGGGGGACTGTCCATGTGCTGGAATGTTTCAATTGGCTTTCCCGTTCCACCTGATGGCTGTGTCATGGGTCAAAGTTCTCCCCAATGTAAACTAATATACCGCCGCGAACGACGCAATGTGTTCGCAAATTTTGCGGGTAGCAAACAAGTAAAATTTGCCATGAACCGACCGCCGGGCGAAATGCAAGGCCATCTCTATTGATGGGCACTCATAGGTGGTACTGATAGGCAGAACTTATGGGCACTGGTAGGTGGCACTAATAGGCGGCATTGAAGGGCACTGAGAGGTGGCACTGATGGCCACTGATAGGCACTGTTAAGCAGCACTGATAGTTGACACTGTTGAGCAATGATTGACCGCAACGTTGGGCATTTATTGGCAGCACATTCGCAGGACGTAAACCCAATTAGTGTCCTGATTATCAGTGCAGTGGGACTGCACTTATAATCGGAACACTAATTGTGTTTACAACCTGCGATCAGCTGTCATTGGACACAGCTAATCACGTGGTAAGGGCTGCTGTGATTGGCCCTTTACCCCGATCTGTGACCAGCTGGGTCCCAAGGACTCAGCAATCACAGAGCACGCCACCCACACAGTGCAGGGGGCACGTGGGCAGCGCAATCACAGGAGGACGCCCTCCCGGCAGACTAAGCTCATGCTGTAGCCTTCTTTCGGCTATAGCACGAGCAGGAAGTGGTTAAAGTGGTCATGAACCTCAGACAATAAATATGAACAAAGCACATCCTTGTATTTGTCTCTATCCAAAGCACTAAGTGTTTGTCCCTCTGATGCCACCTTCCTCTGTTATCTGCACTTCTGGCTGTTTTTCCCAACCCAAGATAATTAGGGATGGTAAAAGGAGCTCCAGCACACTGCCTGTAATTGACAGCCACAGCTGTGCATTTTCCAAAAAAAAAAAAAAAAATTAGCTTTTTGTTCCCCAAAATTACCTGAGTGTATTTTTTAAAGAAAGATTGCACTTGAAAAATGATTGTGCTCATACTGCGTGACATAAAATATTGGAACTACCGCCATTTTATTCTGTATGGTCTCTGTTTTTCTGAAAATGTAAGAATCGTTCTGGCATAGTTATTCATATATTTGCATGTTAAAATCAAATGCAAAACTTTTTATAATGAGGGTGGGGGGAAATGGTGATGAATACCACCCGCTGGGAAATGGGAGGGGTGGATGCCGGCAAGCTTTTACTAAGTGTCCCAGTAGGAAACACAACATTTAGACTAGAATAACAATTTACAAAACCAAGGTTGAAAATTACAGGAAGAGAACTGTGCCTTAGCATTAAGTGACTAGGAAGACAATAGGCTCAATTCATTCAGTGAAGGGTATGGTATTTGACATAACAACTCGTGTTGCCAGGTGAGTTATTTTTAAATCTCGTTGGTTGTCAGCGATGAAAATAAAGGTTGTCACAGCCAACCATAATCCTTCTTTTCTGTTAAAAAAAAAAAAAAAAGTTTTATTAATAAAAAACCAGCAAAAGATCAAATACAACCATCAAGGTACATTATGCAAATTCAAAGGATACTAGACAGCAAGAGCCTAGAGCATGTGTACAAATGCAAATATAGATTACAACCAGCACGTAATAACATATGAAATCGATAGGAGCAGTAGACACAAATAAACCCAGCAGGAACCTCAGCCCAGAACCAATGAAGCCCGGGGCCTCCCAGGGAGGAGTGGATGTTGGGCAGAGGACCAAGGCCGGAGGGCAACATTGCCGAGTCACCCCCCCCCCCCCCAATCCCCTATGGGGAAGAAGAAACCAGACATCGCCCAGGAACCTAAAGGGGCAGAGCATCCTCCCCGCCACCAAGACACGTCCCAGGGATCTATAGCTGCAGGGACCTATCCCCAAGCCACAGTTCCCATATCTTCCCAAACTTCTGTGGGCATTGATGTCCCATATACGTTAATTTATATAACGGTAGGGCCGAGTCCACCAACGCCCGCCATTGGGCGACCGTCTGAGGAGCCGACCCCCCCCCCCCCCCCCAGTTCTGTAACAGAGCCTTCCTAGCATAAAAAGACAGAATATTAACAATTTTAAATATTTGGCTTACGTCACCAAACCACCCATGCCCAAAAGAAGTATCCTAGGGTCAAGGGGCACCTGTACGGCAGTCACAGCACTAATTTCAGTCACCACCGCCTCCCAGTACTCCCGGATCCCCTGACAGTCCCATACCACATGATAGAAGGTTCCAACCGCCTGCTGACACTTAGGACATAGTTCAGAGCGCGAAGGGTAGATCCTAGCCAAGCGCTGGGGAGTATAATACGCTCTATGCAGAAATTTAAGTTGGATGAACCTGTCTCTGGCCGAGATCATGGTGGGCAGGTATTGCTGAACCACTGGACCCCAGTCATCCTCCAGCAATTTAGGAACATCTTGATGCCAGCGCCCGAACAGGGACGAATCCCCATCCGGTTGACCACACGTAAGGCGGAGATAAACAGAAGACAAAATCTTGTCCACATTGCGGGTGGTCAAGAACCTCTCCACTCTGAGGGGCAATTTCCATTGGTGTCAGAAACTGCGCCCACACCGCGTGCCGCAGCTGTAGATATCTAAACAACATCCGAGACGGGAGTCTAAACCTCTCCCGCAGCTCAGGGAAGGGTAGCAAAGAGCCCGCCGGCATAATGTGCTGTATTGTAACCAGCCCAGACACTAGGATCCGGGATAGACCGGAGGTGGGAAAGTTTAGGGTTCCCCCACAGTGGAGTATGGGGCGAGACCGTCCCCCTCTCCCCCGTGGCCGCCAGCATCTGCTCCCACACCTTCACCACCGTACATATGGAGGGAGTCGCCTGAGCTGCGACCCTCCGTCCCCTATAGACTAAGTTCGACAGGGCTGCATAGGAACCCATGATAGCCGCTTCCAAGGTAACCGCCGGGTTAGAGCGAGGCTGGGCAAACCACCAGCGCACCGAAACCAGGACCACAGCCCAGTAGTATTTCCTGAAACACGGCAACGCCAAGCCTCCCGCGGACAACGGCAACTGCAACTTCCATCTAGCGATGCACGGGACAGCCCCAGCCCAGATAAAGGAGGAGAGGACCCCATCCAATCTGTGAAAGAAGGACGCAGGGATGGGAACCGGAGTGTTCCTGAAAATATAAAGAAATTTGGGGAGAAAAAACATCTTTATTAAGTTCACACGGCCGACCGACGTCAAAGGAAGAGTGCGCCACACCTGACACTTAGTCACCAGGTCTTGAAACACCGGTTCCAAGTTATCCAGGATATAGCGGTAGAGATCCGTACGCACTATCACCCCCAGATACTTAAACTGACTAACCAACTGTAAGGGCATATCCGTCGGCGGGGGAGGGCTATCTGGACTTGGACCAATTTATCCGAACCCCGGAAAAAACACCATGTCTATCTATAATGGATAGGGCCGCAGCAAGGGAAGCTGAGGCGTCACTGAGATATAAGAGTGTATCATCCGCATAGCGTGAGACGCGTTCAACTACCTGTCCCACCACCAGTCCCCCCACATCATTGGCCGTGTGAAGTCGTATGGCCAGGGGCTCAATGGCAAGGGCAAACAGGCCAGGAGACAACGGGCAGCCCTGCCGCGTCCCCCCTGCCCAACCGGAACGGGGAGCACAAGAGGCCATTGGTACGGATTCGAGCCGTAGGGGCATCATATAAGAGGCGTACCCAGCCAATAAACCTAGGGTCTAAGCCAAATTTATGCAACACCCGCCAGAGGTACCCCCATTCCACGGAATCAAAGGCCTTTTCTGAATCCAGCGAAGCCACCACACCCCGCGAATCGCCCGTCGCAGCACATGCTATGTTAGTATGCAAGCGGTGAATGTTGATGTCCGTGCCCCTGCCCGGCATAAAACCAGTTTGATCCCCATGAATCAGGCTGAGGATCACATAATTCAGACGATTGGACAGAATTTTCGTCAGAATTTTCGCATCCACATTCAGCAGTGAAATTGGCCGGTAAGATGCACACAGTTCGGGTTCCTTACCGGGCTTAAGTAGGACAACAACAACAGCCTCCGACATGGAAGGCGGCAAGGAGCCTGCCTCCAGGGCCGCACAGAGTATCCCATGATAGTAAGAGTCAATGACGTATATATTCGTTTTGTAAAATTCCGTGGGAAGGCCGTCTGGACCGGGAGTCTTCCCAGTCTACAGGGCCTTGATCGCCTTCCTAACCTCGCTCAGGGAGATGGGAGCATCCAGACCCGCCGCCTTAGCAGGAGGAAGGGAGGGAAAGTCAATCTCGTCCAAATAAGTGACCAAGTCAGCAGGCGGGTACGCCACCCTGGAGGTATACAGACAGGAGTAGTATTCCTCAAACCGTAGCGAAATCAATACCGGGTCCGAGAGCAACGTCCCATCCTCCGCCCAAATATTAGCAATACTAGTGCCCCCCGATCTCTCCGACGCCAGCCAGGCCAACAATCTACCCCAACGTTTCCCCTGCTCAAACACTCGCTGGGATTGGGAGAGGAGGAAGCGGCGGCAGGACTCAGCTCGAATCAGCGCCACTTCCCGATACGCGGACTGCATGTCAGAATACGCACCCCCATCCATATTGGACAGGTAAGTGGCCTCCAGAGACGCAGCCCTGGCCTCCGCCGAGGACAACTGTACCCGAAACTCCCCCCGCACTTTAGAGATATTATACTGATACCTGCCTCTAGCGTAGGCCTTAAAGGCATCCCACTCCATAGCGGGAGTCGCAGTGCCGTCAGTACTCGCCCAACTCCGAAGACATTGTCGGTACAATCCGTTCGTCCGTTACCCAGAAACTGGAAAGCCGCCAAAGTCCTTGTCCCACCGCCGAGTCTGTGGAGAGATCCATCATCACCGGGGCATGGTCCGAGATACCCCGCGGTAGGATGGTAGCCCCCGACACCCTGGGCAGCAAGGACGAACTAACATAGATCACATCGATGCGCGAAAAGGTAGCATGAGAAGTAGAGTGACAGGTATACTTACGCAGGGAGGGGTGTTTCCAGCGCCAGACATCCTGCAGACCAAGCGCCTCCGCCCAGCGGGCCAACCCAGAGTCAGTCGCCGGGTCAGGGCGAAGCCTATCCAGGGAGGGGTTGGGCGCGACATTAAAATCCCCAGCGAAGATCAGGTTAGGGGTGGAATACTGAGCCACCAGGCCCTGGAGTCTGCGTAGCAAACCAAGGTCAGCAGGCGGAGGGACATAGAGACCAACAATCACCAATTCCAGATGATCACACATGGCATGTAGTATAACATACCTGCCATCCGGGTCCAAATGGAGATCCAGGAGCACAAACGAGAGGGACCGGTGGACCAGAACACTGACCCCATGGGAGTAAGATGAGAAGGTGGAGTGATATGTCCCCACCCACGATCTCTTCAAGGCCAAGGCCCTGGCTCCCGTGAGGTGGGTCTCCTGAAGAACGCAGATATGTGGATGGTGCTTCTGCAAAAAGGAGAATACCAAAGAGCGCTTAAACTTGGAGTTCAAGCCCCGCACGTTCCACGTGACCAACCTCAGGGGGGCCATAATACTAGGGAGTGGGATAAAAAGAGGAGGAGGAACCACCCATCGGAAGCATCACTCTGCCCCGTGCCCAAACCACATACTAGAAAAACAAACCCAGCCCAATACAAGCAGTGCAAAGAACAGTAGGTCAATAAAGTGCACATGTAAAGATAGACATACCTTGGTGGCAGATAATACATAAGGCAATGCAATAAAATCCAGAACAAAAACTTCCCCGAAACACCCCAACCACCCACCCCGCCACACCCCAAAAACACAGGTGAGCATGAGACCCCAAACTAAACATGACCAGTGTCAAATGGGGGACACTGTACCAAAAGGGCGCCCGGTAGGACCAGTCAATCACCTCAGGAGCGCCGATAACACTGCCCACCAAAAGAAAACCAACCCAGAGTACCGTAAAAATATATGTCCAAAACAGGGATGGAGAGACCCGAGGTCAACAAAAACAAAAATGAGGAATATGGGAGCTGTCCCAGCAGCAACGGAGACCCAGAACAGAAGGTCCAAAAAAGTCACAATTGTTGTTGTAGGCGGAGAAGCCAAAAAGGTAGAAGAGGGGGGAGGAGACCCCTAGAGGATTCCAGGGGGTTCACAGTCACTGATAGAGGAGCAGGGATAAAAACAAAACCCCCTCCCCCACAGGAGGCAAAAACAGGTCACCTGAAAGTGTCAATGTAGGTTCCAGGGGTGACAGAGTGAAGCAGGATCATCCAGCAGGAGGAATCACGGCACAGCAAAACCCAGCAGCCGGCAGGAACATGAAGGAGCCACGGAACCTAGCGGCGAGGCAAGGATTCCAGCCAGGTGGAGGCCTCCTCTGGGGAGGTGAAGAAGCGGAGGAATTCGCCATCCTGAACCCGAAGCCTGGCAGGAAACAGCATGCTATACTTCAGGCCCTTCTGCCTCATGGCCAGCTTGACGTGGTCAAAGGATTTGAGCAGCTTCTGTGTTTCAACCGAGAAGTCCGGGAATATCATCAGCCTGGCCCCCTCAAACCGCAGATGCTCCTGCTTACTACTCTCCCGCAGCACCAGGTCACGATCCCGAAAATTCAGCAGGCGAAGGATAAAAGTGCGTGGCGGAGCTCCAGGGGGCCCCCTGCGAGCAGGCATGCGGTGAGCCCGTTCCACCGCAAAAAACGGAGAGAAGGCAGCCTGGGGGAGCAGATTGCGAAGCAGGCGCTCCGTGAACTCAGCAGGGTTAGGGTCCTCAGCCCCCTCCGGGAGGCCCAGGATCCGCAGGTTGTTGTGGCGATTGCGATTTTCAGAGTCCTCCGCCCGGTATTCCAGCGCCTTCACTTTGACACGGAGGATACTGTGCTCCACCTCCGTCAGCCGTGTACGAAATTTGTCCATGTCCCGCCTAATCAAGCCAACGTCCAGCTGGACAGACTCAATCTTTGTAGTGAGGGCAGATTGGCATGTCGAGAGAGCCTGCATCAGGGCCGAAAAGTTGTTCTGATCGCGGAGCGCGGGATCAGCATCCTCCGTCTGGGTGGCCATAGCCGCTGAAGCACGAGGCCCGGCCTTCGCTCCGGCGGGAGCTGCGGGTTCCAATGCGGACGAGCGAGGTGCCGAGGATGGCCGACCTCTTGTCATAGCAACTCGGGGAACACTCCGAGTCTCTCTGGCAGAAGATAGGGCGGCAGGGCAGCAAATAGACAGGATTATTACAGGCAGGTCACCGGAGCTTTCTCACTAAGCGTCTGCCTCGGTCGCCATCTTGGACACGCCCCCGCCAACCATAATCTTTAGCTCAGATGCACACTGGTGCACTGCAGTTTGGGTACAGCATGATTTATGCACATTTTACACACTATTTTAGGTGTGCTCCCATTGACTTTTGTTAAACCGCGTGTTTTTATGAAAGCGTGTTTTTATGAAAGCGTATCAAAGTCCTGCATGCTGCATCTTTGATGCGCTTTCAAAAAATGTCTAATAGAAGTCAATAAAAAATGCTAAAACTGTGTGTAAAAGGTGGATACAATCGCGCTGCACCCAAACCACAGTCCATCAATGTGAACCCCATCTAATGGCTCTTGCACATGGGCCAGCTGAGCTCATTCAGTGCAACTCCCAATGTTTTTCCTCCACTTGAGCAGTCTATGTGCACAGCTTGTCATTCACACCAACACCTTGAGTTCATGTACTTGTTTATAACATGGCATCGTACTACATATGGGCATTTGCAGAAAAAAAAGAAATAGCTGTACTTGTGTTTGTGTAGGACTGCCATATACAGTCATTCATGTGAATGACAGGCTTTAGAAAAAAAAAGGGCCAGTTTACGGTCCATTTAGACATTAGGGGGGGCCAGACTGTGGCCAGTGGGAGTAGAAAAGGTCCTGACGTCAGAGGGAAAAAAACATACCCCATCTTTGGTGTCAGTTGAAGGAATTGTGGCCCATTGTTGGTGTCATTGGGAGGAGTTGGCCCCCATATGTAAGGGATTCTTTCCTGTCAGAGCAGTAAGGATGTGGAATTCTCTTCCACAAGCAGTGGTATCAGCAGTGAGCATCGATAGTTTCAAAAAAATATTTGATGGGCACCTTAAAGACCACAACATACAGGGGTATACAATGTACAGGTAAACAGCAAACACACACACACACACACATCATAGGTTGAACTGGATGGACGGATGTCTTTTTTTTTTTTTTCAACCTCACAAACTATGTAATTGTTGGTGTCATTGGGAGAAATTGTGCCCCCTTCATTGGTGTTAGTGGGGGGGGGGAATTATGCCCCATTGTTGATATCAGTGGATAAAATAGTGTCCACAGGGCCGGATAAAAGCAAGCAAAAAGCTACATTTAGCCCATTGGCCGCAGTTTGGAGACCAATGGTTTAGTGCATTGAGCCTTATTATTTGATTTGCTATGCAATATACAGTATACAGAGAGGGGTCACAGAACAGTTCTAAAAGTATTAAGGTGTTCTTAAGGCTCAAGGTTTTTTACCTTCATGCATTTTATGCATGAAGGTATAGAACCTTCAGTATGCAGCTCCCCTCCCCTTCCTTGATCCTGCTGCTATCAATCACAGCCAGTGAGAAGGGGGCAGGGTCCAGCCCTGTTCTGTGTGCCTTATGGGGCGAATGCACATAAGTGCCCCATAGCAGGTGACTTTCTATGGGAGCACTCAGCAGGGTGGGGATAGCCAGGAGCGCCAGCGGGGTACCTGAGAATAAGAGCTTCAGGATTGCTCTGTGGAAAACCATTATACAGAGCAGGCAAGTATTAGATGTTAGTTATTGACCGCTTCAGCTCCGGAAAGGTCTTACCCCCCCTTAATGACCAAGCACTAACAATATTTTTTTACTTTCTGCTATAAAACACATCCAATAAATTTTTTTTTTAAAAAAAATAGAATTTCTTTATCAGTTTAGGCCAATATGTATTCTGCTACATATTTTTGGTAAAAAAAAAAATCCAAAAAAGTGTATATTAATTGGTTTTCACAAAATTTATAGCGTTTACAAACTATGAGATAGATTTATGGACTTTTTTTTTTATTATTGTTTTTATTAGTAATGGCGGCGATCAGTGATTTTTAGAGAGATTGCGACGGAAAAATCTTACACTAAGTGACACTTTTGGGGGGGACCAGTGACATTAATACAGTGATCAGTGCTAAAAATATGCACTGTTACTGTATAAATGACACTGGCAGGGAAGGGGTTAACACCAGGGGGATCAAGGGGTTCAATGTGCTCCTAGGGAGTGCTTTCTAGCTGTGGGGGAAATGGACTGCAGGAAGAGAGAGAACTGTGTTCCTGATTAGTAGGAACACACAATGACAAGACCGCTGTTCTGTCATTCTCCTGAACGATCGCGGGTGGCCGGCAGCCATCGTGGCCGCCGGACCTGCTGATTGGCTCCCGCTATGTCTAATCACAGCGGAAGCGTGGCTCTGGCAGCACGTGCGCTCCGCCTAGAGCCTTTCAACAAAATATTTATGTACATATATGTGATTTTGTGCTTAAGGGCCACCCTGCCACAGTAAATGTAAGTGGGGCAGTCCTTAAATGGTTAAAAAGTAAACGTTTACCTTCAGACCCCATTCAGACTAGCGCGACTTGTCAGGCTCGGTCGCTCGCCATTGATTAGCACAGGACCCGTTCTAATAGGAGTGACACAAGTCGCTCCGACTTAGAAAAAGGGTCCTGTACTACTTTGGGGCGACCTGGGAGCGACTTGCATTGACTTTCCATTATGCCCCTCGAAGTCGGATTGCCTCAGTGTGAACCGGCTCTTAGTTTCACTTTAAACTCCATGTATAGCCAAAACCTTTTTTTTTTTTCAGCTTTGTATAGAATAGGGAAAGGTTGTGAAGTACCCCCTTACCCTCTGAATGTTGTTAGGGTTTCCCAGGTGGTTTGTGGGCTAACATTTCTCCTCAGGGAGGGATTTTTGTCTCCTTGTGGATTTAAAAACTTTGGGCACCAGTCAATTTAAGGCTAACCGCCTACTGCAAGCTCTGTTATTTTACAGTTCTTGAATATGTAAGGGGTGCGGAAACCTGGTGACGTCACCTGGTGGCCCCACCCCCTTGTGAAATCATTGACCAGTGCATGCTCTGCCCCTTACCTATATAAGAACTGACAAATGGTGGAGCCAGCAGTAGGCAGTTAGCCTTCGTTGATGGCGGACGTTTTTGTCATTTCAGGCCTGGCAGTGGTGGCGGTGTCCTGATTGACGATAGATCTATATCGGAGACATTGTTTTTTCATTTTTTTTTAATAAAGGACTTGTCAAAAACTGTTCACTTTTTTTCTTTATTTTTTACACTTTTTTGGGTGAATGAGTAGGGGTACAATGTACCCCATACTCCTCATGGGGGGGATCTGGGGGCCCCCTTGTTAAAGGCTATTTAAAAAAAAGACAGCACAGGGACCTTTATCCAAGCAAGCAGCCTGGCAGGCCAAAAAAGGCCCCCGCCCCCCCAAAGCACCTTGTCCCTGTGTTGATGGGGACAATGGCCTCTTCCTGACAACCTTGTACGGTGGTTGTAGGGGGTCTGTGGGCAGGGGGCTGATCAGAATCTGGATATGTAAATGAGTATGGGATACACTGCACCCCTTCTCATTCACCAAAAATAAAGAAAAACAATAGACGGTGTGTGACAGGTCCTTTTTTTTTTTAAAAATATATATATTTTTTAAAAAACAATACCCCCCCCCCCCCCCAATGTAGATCTATGACACCTGCTGCACCATCAGACCTGGAAAAAAAAAGCTACACCCGCGACTTAGGCTTACTGCCTAATGCCTACTCCGCCATGTGACAAATAGATAAGGGGTGGTAAATGTCAGGTCAAGGAGCAGGCATTCGGTGGGGAGCATTCGACAAGGACATTTTTTATCTTTTTCTTTTTTCGGGTCTGGCGGTGGCTGCGGGTGGCACAATTGATGATGGATCTACATCGGAGGAGGTTTTTTTATTTTTTAATAAAGGAATTGGCAAAAACTTGTACTGTCTTTATTCACTTTTTTGGTGAATGGGTAGGGGTACCCCATACTCATTCACTATGGGGGGGGTGGGACCTGGGGGCCCCAGGTTTGTGGGGAAGAGGCCCTTGACCTTATTAACATGGGGACAAGGGGATTTGGGGAAGGGGGACATGTGGCCTGGTACGGGGGGGGGGGGTTCGCTCGTTTGTCCCCCCCCCCCCCTTTCCTGGGCTGCATGCTCAGATAAGGGTCTGGTATGGATTTTGGGGGGGATTTATTTAAAAAAAAAATGTTGGCTAGGGTTCCCCACTGACAGCTAAAATGTAAACAAAACCATGCCGGCAATAGAAGATTCAGAAAAAATGTTGGCACCCAAGCCACGGCTCCGTGTGTCCATTCTCACACTGACCCACGGCTCGGTCCCACCCCCTCCATCTCCTAATTGACTTACTGACTGTGAATGACAGCAGTGGAAGCCAATGGCTCCCACTGCTGCCAAAAGCCAATCAGGAGTGCGAGTGCCCGAAGAGGCAAGGCTCTCGTGAACATTGCTGGATGTAGAGGGGCTCAGGTAGGTATTGGGGGGGCTGGGGGTATTGCTGCACACAGAAGGTTTTTTACCTGCGTGCAAAGAATGCATGAAGGTAAAAAAACATTGTGCCTTTACAACCACTTTCAGGGACCCGGCCACACCTGCATGTCATACTGGGACACAGTGGCTGTATCCATCAAGCTGCATGTCCCAATAGAGATGAATGGGGCACTAACACGCAAGTGCAACACTTTGCGAATCCCCATGCTGGTAAACGACGGACCTGCACAGGAGATGCATATCTGCAGCACCATGTATGAATGGGCCATGAATAAGGCCTGAGGATCCATTCCACTGTCCTTTTATGATCAATCATCATCATTATCATTATGATAATCACACAATACAGGTGTTTATGGTTCAATGTACCTGCACTGTGTGATTATCAGGATGATAATGATGATGATCAAATTTGGCTACTATATAAATCAATCATAGGCAACAGGAAAGCATGGCATAGATGAAGGGGTGTGTTTTAATTAGTGATCGACCGATGTTTTTTTTTACCGCCGATACCGATACCAATATTTTAGTCACTGGGTATCGGTCTCTGCCGATATCTGCTGATATTTTCGGACATTAAAAAAAAAAAAAGACCCCAAACCCCTCCTCTGCACTTAAGCATTCAAAACGCCAAGTTTGGCTGTTTTGAATGCTGTATGTTTTTTTAATTCGGCGCCGCCAGTACCCGCAAGTCGTGTCATGACATCACTTCCGGGTGCGCTGCAGCGCCGAATTCAAAGAAATGGAGACCCGGGTCAGACGGCGGCGATAGGATTCCCAGGTCTCCCGGTTGGAAAGGAGACCTGGGCGAGCCGCGGAAGGCGGCGGGAGGGGGGGACGTCCGACCGTCGGCTATGGACACCGGTACCGGGGTGATGCCTCTAGCTGCAGGCATCACCCCGGTGCATGCACTTTCCCTGAAATATCAGCAATATCGGTAAAGAAAAAGCCGATTACGAAATATCGGAGAAAGTCTATATCGGCCCTCGATGTATCGGCTTTAACGATAATCGGTCGATCTCTAGCTTCAATTACTGTTCCTTAATGGAGCAAAATAATTCACTTTAACAGCCTGGAGCCTGCTGTGCTGCCTGACCCTCTGTTTTATTGGCTACTGCTGATTTGCTTGAATGAGCCTGCCCTTCCCTCAGCACCTACTTGCTGAAGGAGCAAAAAAATAGTCTGTCTATGCTACAGCCTCCTATGTCCCTCTGAAGGAACTGACAGGGCCCAGGATGTAAGTTTGACCACCTAGGAGCCGTGGGGAACCCCAGGGAGCATCTATAAAGTGCCTGCATTTGGATAGGTGCCTTTTTCTCTTTCCAATAATTTTTCATTAAAGTTTTCAGATCAAATTCCAATTTTTTTTCCCTAAAACAGGTATTTCAGTATATCAAAAAGATGCAGTAAGGTACAAGGGGTGTGAACATAATAATATGATCGAAAAATTAAGCCTGGTATATTTATTGATAGTTGCCTTTTTAAACTTACAACTGCCCGCCGGACCCCCCTGATGTAGTAATAGGGCCCGGGCCCCTACTGGAGGACCGGTGGTACCTCCTTATTAGTGACCCTGGGCCTACGTATTGCACGAAAAAACCCAAAAATCCTACAAGCTGCAGTGCATAGATGTAGATAGTCAATCAGTAATATTTTTTGGATGCTTAATGTAACCAGGGAGAAATGTTTGGCTTACCCGAGGGTCACAGTACCACTAAATGAATCTGGAACAATCCCCAGGTAGAGGGTTCCACTGGTGGCTGCTGATGCAGGCTGGACTGATGTAAGTAGAAGCTTTCCAAAAAAAGCAAGAAGGCAGCAGCATTCAGGTGCAGGGATGGCAGAAACTTTGTCATCTCTCAAGGTAAGACCTCTTTTACACGGGCTGTCCGATCAGGTCTGCCTGTCAGTCTTTCAGGTGGACCTGATCTGACCTTGCACTCTCCCCTATGGAGCGGCATGTGTCAGCGGTGACATGTCCACTGACATCCACTGCTATCCGATTTGATCCTGCCTGCAAAATCCAGATGGATGGTTGTCCTTTATTACATTCGTCTGGTGGATCGGATCAGATGGGATCTGATAAAAACAGACAGGCGGTCTGTTTTCACCCGGTTTCCCCATAGAGGGGAGTGGGACTGTGTCCGTCTTCGCTCTGCACAGTGAGTGGAGACGGACCTGTCATCCGCCTGCTCAGTGGGGATCAGCGGAGCGATTCCCCACTAAGCAAGTGGAGTCTGCCAAATGGAGGCATCCGTCTGAATAAGGCCTTATAGTAGGTAATGTCAGAACTTGGTAACAGAATCCGAACACCGGTTGCGTGGCCAGGTGACTTGAAAGGCAGAAGGCAGTTAGAAGAGAGAACAAGCCAGGTCAGGTGGGCAGCTAATCGGATGAAGTTCAGTTCAAAATGCAAACTCTAGTCACAGAGTACCTATAATCAGGCAATGAACTGGAGGTGACCAAGTAGAGATAGCTAGGTGTGAAACGCACACCTTTCTGCAGTCTGGTGCATGCAATTTACAAAGTATCCAGCAGATGGCAGCATTACAGTGGAAAGGCAAACAGACTGTTCTAAAGGGAGCTATCCAGAAGAGGGCGCATTGTCAGGTTTTAGTTTCAGGTTGGGTTGTGACAGTAATAAATAGGATTTAGGTTTCAAATAATTTTATGAGAATGTTTTAGTGCAGGAAATGTACAGTTGTTAACAGACTCTGACTGGATTAAATATTGGTTCCTAAGCTTTAATAAATTGAAGGCTGTGAACAGAAAGAATTTGGTTATGCTTTAGGAGATGGGCAAAGCTGGTAAGGTAAATCTTTTGATCCACCCTATAGTAATAAATATTTTGCATTGTAAACTTCAAGCTGGAATGTACATGCATGATGGGGATGGTTGGGGCTGTATTCCTAGGCTGCATATTTACTTACTACAGTATAACTGGGAATTGTCTGTTTTTTTTTTTTTTTTTTTTTCTGTTTTTCTTCTATACAGGGCCATGGGAGTGAGTCCAGCTAGTTATAGAATGGACTTTTTCCCCGTGAGGAATATTTGTTTTTTTCTTTTCTTTCTAAGTTATTACCTGCCAGGTGGCATGGGTAATGCTCATGCCCGATGGCCTGTCTACTGCCACATGCCGGGCATAAGTATTACTGTATATTTTTATTTTTTCATTATTATTGTTATTTCTGTTTTTCTTAACTTTACTGCTAAATATTTTAACCTATTAGGGATTTTTTTTCGTGTGTGTGTGTGTGTGTGTGTGTGTGTGTGTGTTTTTTTTTTTTTTGTCCTGTTTCATTTTTCTTGTATTCTTTAGGTCTCCTTTTTTTTTTTTCTCGAATGTTCAACAACTCAGTATTAAAAATATATGTATCAAAGATTTAGATTTTCTCTACGATTCAGATAGTGCAGAGCAAGATGTGGTGGGTCTCCTCTCCTTTCATTGTATACTTGCCTACTTGGTTTTTGTGCATAGACATACTGTATGCATGGATATGTGTTTTTTATATACACATATGGACACATACCCCAGCTAATCATTGTACTAATTTTCACATACGACTAGTTAATGAGGACTGTTTCTTGGAACGTAAGAGGAACCAACAGACTGGTGCTTTAGAGAACTATTTTTGACACTGGCAAACTTAAAACCTGATCTTGTCTGTTTGCAGGAGATGCTCGCCACTCCAGAAACATGTTCCTGGAACACCATGGTGTAAACAAGGCGTATCATTCTACCTATTCTACATATGCTAGAGGTGTATCTATCCTGGTATATGATGTTGGCAGCTTCTCCTGTGAGCAGGCAGAAATAGATAGATATGGGAGATGCATTATATTACCAAATGTATTGGGTGGCCTGCCTTTACACGCACTTGAGCTTAAATGGCATCCTAGTCTCAGTCCATAGAGTTTAATATTGAGTTGGCCCATCATTTGCAGCTATAACCGCTTCAGCTCTTCTGGGAAGGCAGTCCACAAGGTTAAGGAGTGTGTCTATGGGAATGTTTAACCATTCTTCCAGAAGCGCATTTGTGATACTAGGCACTAATGTGGACAAGAAGGCCTGGCTCGCAGTCTCCGTTCTAGTTCATCCTAAAGATGTTCTATCGGGTTGAGGTCAAGTTCCTCCATCCCAAACTCGCACATCCATGTTTTTTTTAATTGGGCTGAAGGGGAGAGGGCAGGTAAACTTCTGGCTGCTAATGCACGTTCACAAACTAATACCCCTATATAACGGCAATAAAATCAGTGAGTGGGGGACTCTGCACCACTTCTGACGATGTCCTGGCAGTCTTCGAGTCTTTCTATCAGGAGTTTTACAGATCCATGGCAACCTATACTAGTGCTGACTTCTCAATAGATGATATTAAACTTCCCACTGTATCTCCATCAGATAGCCATCTGTTGGAATCTCCTATAACCATGGAGGAGCTTCTTTTTCTAAAGGGAAGGTTCCTGGGAGGGATGGTCTCCTTAATGAAGTTTATACACAAATGGCAATATACTTCTGCCTCTACTGTTAATGCAGCCTTGGTGACTGGAAGCCTCCCTTTGTCTGTGATGGAAGCCGTTATTTTAGTACTACCCAAGAAAAAGAATCTATTATCCCTTTAATCTTACAGAGCAGTTTCACTGCTTATTTCAGATATTACCCTTTTAGCTAAAATTTTAGCTAACAGGTTGAATAAAGCCTATACAGTACATCTATTATTTATCCAGACCAAATTAGATTCATGCCCACTCTTCGACTGCTGTGATTAGAAGATGTCCTTTATTAAATATCCAAATCCCGGTTGATAACTCAGTCAGCAGAGCATTACTGTCTCTAGATGCCGCCAAGGCGTTAGACAGCATAGAATGGAGCTATATGTGGGAGGTGCTCAGACGCTTTGGTGTTGGGAACACCTTTTGTAACTGGGTTAAGCTTTTATATACATGTCCTAGAGCTTTTAGTGTTGGGTTCTTTTCCATTGCTTGGTGGATCCAGACAAGGATGTCCACTATCCACTATCGCCCCTTTTGTTTTCATTAGCTATAGAGCCCCTTTGTTGCCCTGCTGAGACAAAATGTGGGGTGAGGGGGCTCTGTAGAGGAAAATATGAGGATAAAATTGCTCTGTATGTGAGTGACATGCTGTTCTATCTAGCTGATACCCAGGGATCGCTAGTTACTGCAATGTCTGCCATAAATAAGTTTGGCACCCTCTCTGGTCTCACGATAAAGTGGAATAAATCTATACTGCTCCCACTGGACCCATTACAGGGCCCCCTCTGGTATGTAGTGTCAAAACTCAAAATCTAAATATCTTGGGGTATTTATTTCTAACCATTCTAGCCAATATATTTCCTAAAATTTGTCACCATTAGTTCAGAAATTCAAATCTTAAGGCAAGGTGTGGTGCAAGCTGCCACTTTCTGTTAAAAATGGTATGGATACCTCAGTTAATGTTTTACTTACATAACTCACCCTGTTGGATTTCTTTTAAATATTTTAAAGAATTTATAATGATCTTTTTGGAACCTGATCTAGTGTAATAGGCCTACTAGAATTAGATATGAATTCCTACAATATCCAAATGACAAAGGGTTATCAGCACCAAATCCCTGGGCATATTTTTTGGCGACTCAACTTCAACATTTTGCAGGCTGGGAAGCGGGCAGTTTGCACGCATCTCCTTACAATATTTTTATTTATGGATTGTCTTCAGATTTGGTAGTTATTTCTTTTGCATTTGCGCGCTATTCTTTTTTAATATACATGTCTTTTGGTTCATAGCTGCAGCAGCTTTAGAAATACATGGGTATGCTCCCCCAAAAATTTTTTGCCTGTTTATTATGTATTCGGTCTGACCAGACTATCGAGGTTGAGCAACCCTCCCCACCCCCCCACACACACCTGTACTCAATCAGTGTCCACCATCAAGTGGATATAGGAGGAGTCCCCTGTAGTGCATTTGCACATCCTTCCCAGCAAGGAGTATTATCTCCAAGGGTTAGAAAGACTGGATTCATCTCTTTTTCATGGATAGTGTAGGACCCACTGATAATGGGGTACTTTGACGCAGTAGTGGGCTTGAGCACGATATGGCCATATGGTGGGACCAAACCCCCATTTTTATTTATGGATTGTCTTCAGATTTGGTAGTTATTTCTTTTGCATTTGCGCGCTATTCTTTTTTAATATACATGTCTTTTGGTTCATAGCTGCAGCAGCTTTAGAAATACATGGGTATGCTCCCCCAAAAATTTTTTGCCTGTTTCTTACAATATAATTACCTATTTATTTCATAATGATAATCCTTTGCTGGCTTTAGATTTTACTATTCCATATTTTAATCATTTCTTATCCAACATTAAACTTGATATACAAGCTCTGGTAGTCTACTAAAAAAATACTGGGTATTCCATGCTATTCTAGATTTACGCCATTCTGGTTGGACAAAGCATTTCTGGAAATGTTAAAACTAGAAGAATTTTCCAGATGGAAGCATGCAGGGATTACTACCGCAATACAACTATATGAAAAATGTATCAACAACTTTGTATTAAATATAACCTAGATCAGAAAAGTTTTTTTTTTTCAGTATCTGCAAATAAACATGCTTTGAAGACTCAAGGTCTGACTTTAGCAGTCTTTCTCCCCTGTTCCTGCTTTGGATAGTACAGCCATGGTCAAAAAGTTTTGAGAATGACACAAATATTATTTTCACAAAGCCTGCTGCTTCAGTGTTTTTAGATCTTTTTGTCAGATGTTACTATGTTATACTGACGTATAATTACAAGCATTTCATAAGTGTCAAGGCTTTAATTGACAATGACATAACGTTTATGCAAAGAGTCAATATTTGCAGTGTTGACTCTTCTTTTTCAGGACCTCTGCAATTCCCCCTGGCATGCTGTTAATCAACTTCTGGGCCACATCCTGACTGATGGCAGCCCATTCTTGCAAAATCAATGCTTGGAGTTTGTCAGAACTTGTGGGGTTTCTTTTGTTCACCCGCCTCTTGGGGATTGGCCACAAGTGCTCAATGGGATTAAGGTCTGGGGAGTTTCTTGGCCATGGACCCAACATTTTCATGTTGTGTTCCCCAAGTCACTTAGTTATCACTTTTGCCTTATGGCAAGGTGCTCCATCATGCTGGAAAAGGCATTGTTCCTCACCAAACCTTTATTGGATGGTTGGGAGAAGTTGCTCTTACTCTTTATTCATTTCTGTGTTCTTAGGCAAAATTGTGAGTGAGACCACTCCCTTGGCTGAGAAGGAACCCTACACATGTATGGTCTCAGGATGCTTTAATGTTGGCATGACACAGGACTGATGGTAGTGCTGACTTTTTCATCTCCGGACAAGGTTTTTTTCCAGATGCCCCAAAAAATCGGAAAGGGGATTTCTTTAGAAAAATAATTTATCCCATTCCCCAGCAGTCCAATCCCTGTACCTTTTGCAGAACATCAGTCTGTCTCTGATGTTTTTCCTGGAGAGAAGTGACTTCTTTGCTGCCCTTCTTGATACCATGCCATCCTCCAAAAATCTTCACCTCACTGTGCGTGCAGATGTACTCACACCTGCTTGCTGCCTGCTGTCATTTCTGAGCATGCTCTGCACTGGTGGTGCCCCAATTTCGCAACTAAATCAACTGTAGGGGATGGTCCTGGTGCATGCTGGATTTTCTTGGGCGCCCTGAAGCATTCATCACAAATGCAGTGGAAATGTTTTTTTATGTGATTAAGTTAATATTTATGGCAAAGAGGGACTTTGCAATTATTTGCAATTCATCTGATCACTCTTCATAACATTCTGGAGAATATGCAAATTGCCATCATAAAATGGAGGCAGAAGACTTTGTTAAAATTAATATTTGTGTCATTCTCAAAACTTTTGGCCACGGCTGTATAGTCAGAGCAGACACTACGAAGGGCCTAATTACTAAGGAATGTACCGCTTGTTTCAGTATCTCTCACTCATAGAGAAATGTCAAAAACTCTTTCAGTGTTGGCAGGAAGTGTTGGCCTTGCTAACTTCCATATATGATGCCCGGTTGACTAAAGACCTTATTTCTCTTACGTCCTCTGACAGTCGCCACCCACTCATACAATCTGCACGTCTGGGTATTGGTCTTATCCACAGGAGTAAGCTAGGCAGAAGATTTTGTTAGAAAACATTTACAAAACCTTTGTATAGACACACCTACAGGGGGCTGTCCCTCTGGTCAATACCCCCATCTAGCTGCATTCCCGATTCAGTTTGTCTCTGCCTAGCATAGGAGTAGGCTGGCTTTTCCCTGGCTGGGGCTGCAGTCTCAGCCTTTTTTCTTATTATTTTTTCCCCTTGTTTATTTTCCTGGGTTTGTTCCCTCCTGTTGAGCTTTCTTGTTACCCAGTGTTTTTACCTTTCTTGTTCAGATAAGGTTCTTTTCTCTGACCTGGGTGCTGCGTTGCCTTTTGACGGCTACGTTTCCCACCCCTCACATCTACACTGCTTTTGGCCGTCCCAGATGTGCAGATTGTATGAGTGGGCGGCGACTGTCAGAGGACGTAAGAGAAAATAGAATTTTTGTAAGAACTTACCGTAAAATTCTTTTCTCCGAGTCCTCTTGACAGTCGCCACCCCCACCCCTCTTTTGGGGTTTATGGATCTCTATACTGCTTGCTACCAAACTGAATTGGAAATGCAGCTAGATGGGGGTATTGGACCAGAGGGACAGCCCCCTGTAGGTGTGTCTATACAAAGGTTTTGTGAATGTTTTCTAACAAAATCCTCTGCCTAGCTTACTCCTGTGGATAAGACCAATACCCAGACGTGCAGACTGTATGAGTGGGCAGCGACTGTCAGAGAAATAATTTTATGGTAAGTTCTTACAAAAATTCTATATTTATGTCTCTTGGGCTATGTGAATCCTAACAGTATGGATTGTTATCAATTAGTGGCTCTATCATAAGATCTCTTTTTATAGCACATAAGTTGACAGCCTCTGGCTGGGCTTCCCGCAATCCTCCTACCTTGAGGAACTGGATTCAGGAACTGGATAAATATGTAATGTTTGAAAAAAAAATACATATGTTCAACATAACACTTTTTGGAAGTTTAAATGGACCTGGAACAAAATGGATTGATGCATTGTGTTCTTATTTTAATTTAAATCTTTGATGGACTTTTTTTTTTTTTTGGGGGGGGGGGGGGGTCTGCAAAGGATTTATGGTTAACCAGCTCCACAGCATCTTTGAATGCCTTTGAATATTTTTGAATACTTCTGAATATTCCTGAAAATTTCAGAATGTTTTTGATTTATCTATGAAAAGCTTTTTGAGTATCTGTGAATGTCATGAAAAAACTAGATGTGGCTGTTTAGAATGATGATTTGACCTTGATTTTTATTGGTGTTGTTTATTTGTTATAACATTTTCAAAATAAAATCTGAATAAAAAAAAAAAATTGTGCAAGGCTTTATTTAGACCTTCTCTACTGACAACTGGTGTATGAGCTGTAATACATTACCATGGGGGTGAGGATAAGCGTTATAAAAGTGCATATATGCAGTTCTTAAAGCAAGTTATATTTTCCACATCATCGTGTAGACCAGTGGTCTCCAAACTGCAGCCCGAGGGCCATGGGGCACTATTCCTCCTACTGACATTAACAATTCCTGCCACTGACACCAATGATGAGGCATTATTCCTCCCACTGACACCAATGATGGGGCACTGTTCCTCCCACTGACACCAATGATGGGGCACTGTTCCTCCCACTGACACCAATGATGGGGCACTGTTCCTCCCACTGACACCAATGATGGGGCACTGTTCCTCCCACTGACACCAATGATGGGGCACTGTTCCTCCCACTGACACCAATGATGGGGCACTGTTCCTCCCACTGACACCAATGATGGGGCACTGTTCCTCTCACTGACACCAATGATGGGGCACTACTCCTTTTCACTGACACCAATGATAGAGCATTACCGCCAGGACATTTTCTACTCCTACTGGCCACAGTCTGTCCCCTCTAAAGACAGTCAGTACATGCACCTACTACTGTTTGTCAGGTTTTCAGCCACCAACATGGATCCAAAGATCCATTACAGATGAGTTGAGCTACAGGTAGATGGGCAGTCTTGGAATTATTATTATTAAGGATTTCTATAGCGCCAGCGCTTTACAATATTAGAGGGAGACAGTACATTTACAATAAAATACAAGAGGATTAAGAGGGCCCTGCTCAGAAAAGCTTACAATCAAATGGAATGCTTACATTGTAATGTGTTTTTAGATACACAAACATTGTACCCTTTAAGCTAGCCCAGGACATCAGTGCTACAGAATTTAGGGTTGAGCGGACACCTAGATGTCCGTGTTCGACGGGTTCGGCCGAACTTTAAAAAAAAGTCCGGGTCCGTGTCCCAGACTTTTACCGAACTTTTCCCGGACACCGAACCCCATTGAAGTCAATGGGGACCCGAACTTTAAGGCACTAAAATGGCTCTAAAACACCAAAGGAAAGGGCTAGAGTGCTGCAAATGGCAGCAAAACGTAATTAAGAGCATGGCAAGTGCTCTGCAAGCAAATGTGGATAGGGAAATAACTTAAAACAACAAAAAAAACCAGAAAAATAAAACAATGTTTTTCTTCATCTCTGAAGGACGAGGCCCATATGGAGTAGGAGGGAGGTTGAGGTGGTGGTGGATGTGGCGGTGACATAGGCATGCGCACAGGGTGTGCCGGGTGTGCCTGGGCACACCCTAATCACCTAGGGCACATAGCATTGCCAGTGAGGAGATGGGAAAGATCTCCCTCGGACCTGCTCTGCTCTATTTCTCTTTGCCAGCAGGGAGAGTAATGTATCGGGGCCATGTACCTGTAGGCAAACACATGCATGTGTATTTCAACTTTGGGGTGCACACCTTAATGCAATAGGCTGCGCACACCTATGGGTGGTGTAGGTGGAAGCGGCGGTGGAGGAGGACCAGGGCCGGATTAAGAGCATCATGGGCTTGGTGCTGAGGATTTTGAAGGGCCTTAAGGGCCGTGCCTTGGCATGCACCCAGAGGAGGAAGGGTGCAGCCATGCATGCCTAATTCAACATGGGATGCTGTCTCTGAAGCCCATAAACACATCCATGCATCGGCAACTGTCCCTCCTTGTCCGGCCTTCGCGCTGTGTGGGGAGGTTCTGAGGGTGCTGCCTGGGGAAGCGAGCATAGAAGCCAGACTTCTGTGTTTACAAGTGACAGAAGAGCGGTAACAGTGAATATGGCCAACCCGGGGCCTATATAAAAGGTAGGGGCCTGGAGCTGCAGCTCCAATAGCCCCTACGTTAATCTGGCCCTGAGGAGGAGGGCGAGGTAGCCAACACTGCTTCTTTTCACACATTTTAAATGAGGGTACACCCCAAAAGAGTGAGAGCAAAAATGGAACAATGGGTGGGTAAGGTCGGTATCCATTGCTATTCTGCATAAGGTACGGAAAAGTCCCGTGGGATCCATGCCTGGTTCATTTTAATGAACGTGAGCTTGTCCACATTGTCTCTGGACAGGCGGCTGCGCTTGTCTGTTATAACACCCCCAGCCGTGCTAAATACCCGTTCAGATAATACACTGGCTGCAGGGCACGCCAGCACCTCCAAGGCGTAAAGGGCAAGCTCAGGCCATGTGCCCAATTTGGAGACCCAGAAGTTGAAGGGGGCAGACCCGTCATTCACTACATGTAGGCGTGTGCACACATACTGCTCCACCATGTTGGTAAAATGCTTCCTCCTGCTAAGACGTTCCATCTGAGCTGCTGGTGCTGCTGTTTGTTGTGGCGTGCTGACAAAGCTTTTCCACATTTCGGGCCATACTAACCCTGCCTTCTGAGGTGCTGGCGGTGCCCTGGTTGCGTTGGCGACCTCCTCCTCCTCCTCTGCCTTGTGCTTCCACTGCGGCCCCGCTGTCAGATGGGAATGCCAGCAGCATGGCGTCTACCAGCGTGCGCTTGTACTCGCGCATCTTGCGATCGCGCTCCAGTGAGTGAATTAAGGACGGTACGTTGTCCTTGTAACGGGGATCCAGCAGCGTGTCCACCCAGTAATCAGCACAAGTTAGAATGTGGGCAACTCGGCGGTCGTTGTGGAGACACTGCAGCATGTAATCGCTCATGTGTGCAAGGCTGCCCAGAGGCAACGAAAGGCTGTCCTCTGTGGGAGGTGTATCGTCCGTGTCCTCTGTATCCCCCCCAGCCACGCACCAGTGATGGCCATGAGCTGGCCTGGGTGCCACCCTGCTGTGAACATGGTTCCATCTCCTCCTCCAGCTCCTCCTCATCCTCCTCATCCTCCAGAACTGTGCCCCTGCTGGACAATTGTGTCCCTGGCGTTTGTGTGTGCAGGAACCCACCCTCGGAGCCCCTTGCGAATGACTGCCCTGAAAGCCTTGGAAATGTTACCTCTTCATCCTCCTCCTCCTCCTCATCCTGTGCCACATCCTCTTCCATCATCGCACGAATTGTTTTTTCAAGGAGGCATAGAAGTGGGATAGTTAAGCTGAGAACGGCGTCATTGCCACTGGCCATGTTGGTGGAGTACTCAAAACAGCGCAACAAGGCACACAGGTCTCGCATGGAGGCCCAGTTATTGGTGGTGAAGTGGTGCTGTTCCGCAGAGCGACTCACGCGTGCGTGCTGCAGCTGAAACTCCACTATGGCCTGCTGCTGCTCGCACAGTCTTTCCAGCATGTGCAAGGTGGAGTTCCACCTTGTGGGCACGTCACATATGAGGCGGTGAGCGGGAAGGCAGAAGTTACGTTGCAGCGCTGCCAGGCGAGCAGCAGCAGGGTGAGAACGCCGAAAGTGCGCACAAACGGCCCGCACTTTCTGCAGCAGCTCTGACATATCGGGGTAGTTTTTAAGGAACCTCTGCACCACCAAATTCAGCACATGCGCCAGGCAAGGGATGTGCGTCAAACCGGCTAGGCCCAGAGCTGCTATGAGATTTCGCCCGTTATCGCACACCACCAGGCCGGGCTTGAGGCTCGCTGGCAGCAACCACTCATTTGTCTGCTGTTCCATGCTCCTCCACAACTCCTGCGCGGTGTGTGGTTTGTCCCCCAAACAGGCAAGTTGTAAAACTGCCTGCTGTCGTTTACCCCTGGCCGTGCTGAAGTTGGTGGTGAAGGTGTTGTGCTGTCCGGATGAGGAGGCGGTAGAGGATGATGAAGCGGAGTAGGAGGAGCTAGGAACAGGAGGCAAACTGAAGCGCCCTGCAATCCTCGGTGGTGGAAGGACCTGCGCCAAATTGCTATCCGCCTCAGGCCCATCCGCCACTGCATTTACCCAGTGTGCCGTTAGGGAGATATAACGCCCCTGACCGTGCTTACTGGTCCACGTATCGGTAGTTAGGCGGACCTTGGCACAGATGGCGTTGCGCAGTGCACACCTGATTTTTTCCCCCACTTGGTTGTGCAGGGAAGGGATGGCTTGCCTGGAAAAGTAATGGCGGCTGGGCACGACGTACTGTGGGACAGCCACCGACATAAGGTTTTTAAAACGGTGCGTCTCCACCAGACGGAATGACAGCATTTCAAAGGCCAATAATTTTGAAATGCTGGCATTCAGGGCCAGGGATCGCGGGTGGGTAGGGGGGT
Source organism: Pelophylax lessonae (assembly GCF_965119305.1). Lineage (NCBI taxonomy): Eukaryota > Metazoa > Chordata > Amphibia > Anura > Ranidae > Pelophylax > Pelophylax lessonae. The sequence goes on along the minus strand of NC_138779.1, from coordinate 187,510,390 downwards.
ACTTCCTCTTCCTCTCAAGTGTTTGGGAGATGGAAAGCTGAACGCTTCCACGGGACATTGTGGAGATGGTTGTTGGTGACCCAGGTGGTGGTGTTGCTGACAGATCGTCTGTTTGCGGGGTGGCAGGTGCCGGTATCACTACAGATGTGGCTGGAGCGGCCGAGACTGCAGCAGAAGAGGAAGCAGGATGAGCCAGAGACGTTTCTTGGTTTTGAAGGTGTATACTCCACTGCAGCTCGTGCTTTGCACTTAGATGCCTGATCATGCAGGTTGTGCTCAGGTTGAGAAGGTTTATGCCTCGCTTCAAGCTCTGATTGCACAGGGTGCAAACCACTCGTGTCCTGTCATCAGCACATTTTCTAAAGAACTTCCACGCTAGAGAACTCCTTTGAGCTGACTTTGGTGCGCTCGTTCCCTTGCTGCGTTGGGCAGTAGCGGGCGTAGTGTCTAGGGCACGGCCGCTCCGCTTCTGCACCCTGCTCCCTCTTCTGCTGTGCTGGTGGCTCTGTGCGACCACCGCCTCTTCCTCCAAACTACTCAGGTCACCTGCATGACGTTCATTCCATGTGGGGTCGAGGACCTCATCGTCCTCCACATCATCTTCCACCCAGTCTTCACCCCTGCCCTCCTTGTCGGTCTCCACAATGCTGAACGCCGCAGCAGTTGGCACCTGCGTTTCGTCATCATCAGAGACGTGCTGCGATGGTCCTTGCATGTACTCATCTTGAGAAATAAGTGGTTGGGCATCGCTGCACTCAATCTCTTCCACTTCTGGGGCAGGGCTAGGTGGATGGCCCTGGGAAACCCTGCTGACAGAGTCATCAAAAAGAAGAGACTGCTGTATGGCTTGGGGCTCAGACTGCTTGCCTGATTTGCAAGGGGGTGAGGTGAAAGACGGTTGGACATCGGCTGCAGGTGCCAACTGTGACCTTTCTGCAGTAGACTGGTTTGCTGCTGACAGTGCCTCCAGTTCCTTCACATTGTCTCCCACCCAATCTACTATCGCCTCCACTTGTTCTGGCCTCATCACTTCTAGGGGCGTATGATGCCCTACCAAATACTGATGCAGGTTCTGTCGCCTACTCACACTTGAGGAAGGTGTTTCACTTGTGCGTGTAGCTGGCACAGATCGACCACATCCTCTCCTTGCAACAGGAGCTCTACCAGCAGCACCACGACCCAGGCCACGGCCCTTATTTGACGGTCTCCTCATATTTCTGTAATTTAAGATCTTGCCCTAGAAAGGTTTTTATTGAATAGCGGAATAGGAAATATGATCCAAAAAAGTGTATGTATCTCACACGTACAAAACCACACTAGGCCCCAATTACTATTGTTTCTACCCCTAAAAGGATGGATGAGGAGTAGGAGGAGTATGGAACAGACAGCACCCTCAAATCTTCAGAAGTATGAGATGAACCTCAAAAACTTGGAAAGGTGGATCTCACACGTACCGACACAGACTATCACGCAATTTAATTGATCCCCAAAGGTTTTAATTGAATAGCGGAATAGAAAATATGATCAAAAAGAAAGTGTATGTATCTCACACGTGCACCACCACACTAGGCCCCAATTACTATTGTTTGTACCCCTAAAAGGATGGTTGAGGAGTAGGAGGAGGAGTATGGAACAGGCAGCACCCTCAAATCTTCAGAAGTATGAGATGAACCCCAAAAACTTGGAAAGGTGGATCTCACACGTATCGACACAGACTATCACGCAATTTAATTGATCCCCAAAGGATTTAATTGAATAGCGGAATAGAAAATATGATCAAAAAGAAAGTGTATGTATCTCACACGTACACCACCACACTAGGCCCCAATTACTATTGTTTGTACCCCTAAAAGGATGGTTGAGCAGTAGGAGGAGGAGTATAGAACAGGCAGCACCCTCAAATCTTCAGAAGTATGAGATTGTGTTCACTGTACCCCACAAAGATTGTGTTCACTGCACCCCACAAAGATTGTGTTCACTGCACCTCAAAAAGGATTTTGTTCACTGCACCCACAAAGATTGTGTTCACTGCACCCTAAAAGGATTTTGTTCACTGCACCCCAAAAAGATTGTGTTCACTGTACCCCCCAAGATTGTGTTCACTGCACCCCACAAAGATTGTGTTCACTGCACCCCACAAAGGATTTTGTTCACTGCACCCCAAAAAGGATTTTGTTCACTGCACCCCAAAAAGGATTTTGTTCACTGCACCCCAAAAAGATTGTGTTCACTGCACCCCACAAAGATTGTGTTCACTGCACCCCACAAAGGATTTTGTTCACTGCACCCCAAAAAGATTGTGTTCACTGTACCCCCCAAAGATTGTGTTCACTGCACCCCACAAAGATTCTGTTCACTGTACCCCACAAAGATTGTGTTCACTGCACCCTAAAAGGATTTTGTTCACTGCACCCCAAAAAGGATGTTGTTCACTGCACCCCAAAAAGGATTTTGTTCACTGCACCTCAAAGGATTTTGTTCACTGCACCCCAAAAAGGATTTTGTTCACTGCTCCCCAAAAAGATTGTGTTCACTGCACCCCACAAAGATTGTGTTCACTGCACCCCACAAAGGATTGTGTTCACTGCACCCCAAAAAGGATTGTGTTCACTGCACCCCAAAAAGGATTGTGTTCACTGCACCCCAAAAAGGATTTTGTTCACTGCACCCCAAAAAGATTGTGTTCACTGCACCCCACAAAGATTGTGTTCACTGCACCCCACAAAGGATTTTGTTCACTGCACCCCAAAAAGATTGTGTTCACTGTACCCCCCAAAGATTGTGTTCACTGCACCCCACAAAGATTCTGTTCACTGTACCCCACAAAGATTGTGTTCACTGCACCCCAAAAAGATTGTGTTCACTGCACCCCACAAAGATTGTGTTCACTGCACCCCAAAAAGGATGTTGTTCACTGCACCCCAAAAAGGATGTTGTTCACTGCACCCCAAAAAGGATGTTGTTCACTGCACCCCAAAAAGATTGTGTTCACTGCACCCCAAAAAGATTATGCTCACTGCAGCTCACACACAGAAAAATGGATGTGGATCACTGACACCTGCCTATCTCCTATCCCACACCACACAGCAATATCGATTGTAGTTTGTAGAACAGTTTCCCTAAAATTCAGCAGCAGCAGCCTCTCCCTAACAGGATTGAGAAGAGATCGTAGATCAGGATTGAGTGCAGAGTCACCCCACCCCCCACACAGCAATATCGATTGTACTTTGTAGAAGACACTGACCCTATAATTCAGCAGACTCTATCCCTAAAATGCCTACAACTCGCCCTGCCTAAACACTCCGACCTGTCCCTCAATTCTATCCGGACACAAATGTTTTTTTCCTGCCTGTCTTTCCCTAATCAGCAGCCAGCACGTTGATGTGTGCTCTGTCCCTGATCTAAGCAGCAGAATGAAGACGCTGCGGCTGCCTGGAACTTATAAAGACTTGGTCACATGCTTCAGACGGCCAATCACAGCTACTGAGACATTTGCAGGCATGGCTGGGATGGCTTAAGGCACACCAGTTAAACGATTGTTGATTGGCTGTTGAAAGCCCGCCATGAACAGAGCGCCAAAGCATGCAAAACCCGGAAATAAAACGACCGAACACGGATTTTTACCCGAACATACAGTAAAGTGTCCGTGTTCGGGTACAAAAAATCCAATAATTCGGTACAAACACAAATAATACAGTCCGTGTTCGCTCAACACTACTACAGATCCACCAGGGTTACTGCTTAGCCAAATCTTGATTCCCTAAATGACACTGTACATTTTACACTGAAAAATATGTAAAACATTATCCAAAAATAATAATTTTTACTTTTGTGTTGTAGTACTGCTCGGTATATGCATTGCCTCAGCCAATGGAGTGGAAACGGAAGTTATTCCTCACAGCCCATCAGAAGGTCAGACTGTTATAATTAATATCATCGGCATCACAGAAAACATTCGATTCTCTGAGTGGTACCTTGGAAACAACACCTCTGCTGAAAATCAGATTATAAGGTACAACAATGGAGATGGTTCTATAAACAACGGAGCAAAATACTTTACTGGTACCAACATATATGCTAATGGCTCATTGGAGATTCAGAATGTCCAAAAGGCATTTGAGGGTAATTACACCTTTTTTGTCCAGGGGAGGTCCAATCCATATCAACAGACTGGTAAGTAAGCAGTTCTTTCACATTTATTAAAATCTTTCTTTTTTAAATAAGGTTCCTTCAGAGGTTACTAGGGGATCCTTGAGCAGTAGCGGTTAAATTTTCCTCTTGATGGTGCCTGTATAGTTCAATCATTCTCTCCATAAAAGAAGGCATTTCTATGCTGACCACCAACATATGGCCAATTTTGTCCACTGACCACCACACTCATACAAGAGGTAATTTCTTCTTCCACTGACCACCAATGTGAGGGAATTTTTGTTAATTCAGCGATAAACATTCAAATTGATGGGCACCACAGTTATGAAAAGAGGTGATCCAAACTCTTTCCGAAAAAATGCGACTATGAGGAAGGGATTCTTGTAGTAATGCAGAAGTTCTGCCCTTTGTTGGATGCTTTTTCATAAGTTAAAGCAGAACTCCAGGTATGATCTTAACTGTGATTGGACTTCATTGCCCATTCTCTCAGTGGTCTCCAGTTGAAGAATAGAGATGTCCCGAACTGTTCGCCGGCGAACAGTTCCCGGCGAACTTCGCATATTCGCGTTCGCCTTGGTGGGCGAACATATGCGATTTTCTGTCCGCCTCCTATACATCATCATTGAGGCAAACTTTGACACAGGCAGCAGACACATTCCAGGCCAATCAGCATACCTCCCTCCCACCTCCTATAAATAAGCAAGGGCAGCATCCATCTTAGATAATTTCTGAAGCAGTGTGTAGTGAGAGCAGGGAAAGTGCTGCTGCTGCTGCTGTTAATAGCTAGGGACAGTTGTTAGTCAGTGTTCCCGGTCTTGTTAGTCAGTGTTCTTGGTACACTCCTGCTGTAAGGACAGCACCCCAAAAAGCCCTTCTTAGGGCTGGTATTTGAGTTTAGATATATATATATATATATATATATATATATATATATATATATAAATTGTCCCCAAAAAGCCCTTTTTAGGGCTGGTATTTGAGTATTTTTTTTCCATATATTTATCAGGCATTTTTGGAGGCAGGCATGACTTTTTTGGGATTAGTGTCGGGGGGGGGGGGTCTAAAAAGTGTACCTGTGAAGTTTCAGCTCTGTAGCATGCCCAGAACCAGAAAAAAAAGATCATATAGGTGTAAAAGGAGGGTTCCCACCATCCCTGCTCTACTGAAAAATTATCTTTTTTTCTGGTTCTGGACATGCTACAGAGCTGAAACTTCACAGGTACACTTTTTAGACCCCCCAGACACTAAATCACACACAAAAAAAAAAAAAGTTCTTCAAAAATTGTCATTTGTGATAGAGAATTTTTAATTTTTTAATTGGAAAAAAAAAATGAAAAAAAAAAAAAATGTCTTTGGATTTATTGTCGGGGGGGGGGGGGTCTAAAAAGTGTACCTGTGAAGTTTCAGCTCTGTAGCATGTCCAGAACCAGAAAAAAATGAGGGTTAGGGTTAGGGTCAGGGCTAAGGTTAGGGTTATTTTTAGTGCTTAGGGTTAGAGGGTTAGGGTTAGAGGGGTAGGGTTACTAACTCTAACCCTAAGTATCTCACCGTAACCCTAACCCTATCCCCTAACACTAAACCTAACCCTAACCCTCTAACCATAACCCTAACCCTCTAACCTTAACCCTAACCCTCTAAGCCTAGCCATAAAAATAACCCTAAACCTAGCCCTAACCTTAATCCTAACCCTAACCCTCTAACCTTAAACTTCACCCCCTAACCCTAGCCCTAGCCCTAACCCTAATTCATATTTTTTCTGGTTCTGGGCATGCTACAGAGCTGAAACTTCACAGGTACAGGTATTTTTTTTTTTAACTTTTCCAATAATTGGCTCTCTATCAAAAATGACAATTTTTAAGAACTTTTTTTGTGTGATTTGGTGTCTGGGGGGTCTAAAACGTGTACCAGTGAAGTTTCAGCTCTGTAGCATGTCCAGAACCAGAAAAAAAATTAGAATTAGGGTTAGGGTTATTTTTAGTGCTTAGGGTTAGAGGGTTAGGGTTAGAGGCATAGGGGTAGGGTTATAACTCTAACCCTAAGTATCTCACCCTAACCCTATCCCCTAACACTAAACCTAACCCTAACCCTTAAAGCCCAGTTCCTGTCCCATTTTAGTCGGTTGTGGTTTGTTTGCGGATGTTTGCGGTGCGTTTAAACGGGGAGTTTGGTCTGTCACTGTGAAGCGGGCGTAACCCTTACACTACCTGATCGATACAACATCATACCTGATCGTATACACACACTGGATGTTTTAAAGCACGTTATTCCAAACAATTTAGGAATGTTAGGTGATTTATGCCCTTTATGGATTAAAACCCGACTCTGCGTCAACTACGTAATTTTCCATGGGAGTTTTGCCGTGGATCCCCCTCCGGCATGCCACAGTCCAGGTGTTTGTCCCCTTGAAACAACTTTTCCATCACTATTGTGGCCAGAAAGAGTCCCTGCTGGTTTTAAAATTCGCGTGCCTATTGAAGTCTATGGCGGTTCGCAATGTTCGCCGGTTCGCGAACATTTGCCGATGTTCGCCGTTCGCGAACATTAAATTTTAAGTTTGCGACATCACTATTGAAGAACACCTTGTATTCACTAAATCTGAGGGACATTTTTTACTGCTGCAATTTAATCAATTAAAGGGTTAATTTCTGCTGATGAATATGCAGATCTGGATGTTTAGAAAGTCAGTATCTCCATAGGCATTTTGGGGCTTTGGACTGTATTGAAGGAACAGTAACAAAGTTAGTCGGGTTGAAAAAAGTCCATCTAGCTCAACCAATAAAAAACAAAAAGAAAACACAACCATACAATCCCATATACACAATACTATACCCACAGTTGATCCAGAGGAAGGTGAAAAACCCCAGCAAAGCGTGATCCAATTTGCTACAGCAGGGGAAAAAGTTCCTTCCTGATCCCCAGAGAGGCAATCGGATATTCCCTGGATCAACTTGACCTATAAATATTAGTACCTAGTTTAACATGTACACCTAGGAACGACTCCAGGCCTTTGTTAAAGCAGTCTACTGAGTTGGCCAGAACCACCTCTGGAGGGAGTCTATTCCACATTTTCACAGCTCTTACGGTGAAAAAACCTTTCCGTATTTGGAGACAAAATCACTATTCCTCTAGGCATAAAGAGTGCCCCTTGTCCTCTGTGATGACCTTAAAGTGAATAACTCAACACCAAGTTTACTATTTGGCCCACTTATGTATTTGTACTTGTTGATCATATCCCCCTTAATCTCCTCCTCTCAAGAGAGAATAAGTTTAGTCCCTATAATCCTCCTTCATGCCTCTTATCAGTTTGGTTGCACTTCTCTGCCCTTTCTCCAGTTCCCCCGATATCCTTTTTTGAGAACTGGAGTCCAAAACTGAACTGCATATCCAGATGAGGTCTTACTAATGATTTGTACAGAGGCAACATTATCTCTCTCTCTCTCTCTCTCTCTCTCTCTCTCTCTCTCTCTCTCTCTGGAGTCCATGCCTCTCTTAATACAAGAAAGGACCTTACTTGCTTTGGAAACCACAGCTTGCCATTGCATGCTAAATTAAACTTATGATCTACCAGAACACCCAGATACTTCTCTGCTATGGATTACCCCAGTTGTACTCCCCCCCCCCCCCTAGTATGTATGATGCATACACATTATTAGCCCCCAAGTCAGACAGTAGGTTACAGAAAAACTGACACTGTAAGTGATAAAAGGAAGTAATTGAGTTTCCTTCTTAAAGATGGGTCATATGGCTGTCAAGAAAATACCTCTCTGATAAAACAAAAACTTTGATATTTTAGTTGGGTAATGGTCCCTCAATAAGGTTCCATTTCCACAGTACCATATGTGCTTTGCTTCCACCTTTATATAAATTGTATTCTCAGATTGCTTCAGGTTTGCACACCGAGCCACTGACAACAATTAATATGTTGTTCACTGGACTGACTGGACAGTCAGAGAACCACCAGGGTTATGGGACTTTAAAGGTGGGTGGTTGTGGCACAGACAGACAAAGAAGAGATTGAATTAAAAATCAATTTTATTCCATTACACATTAAAAACATACAAAAAGGCATATCCAATACATGGCCAACGTGAAAATGATCCATAATAAAGTAGATACATTTAGTACAGACACTGTAATGTTGCAAACCAGGGAGGTACATAGGGTCACCGGGGTCCTACATGTTTCGCCATTTCAATGGCTTCGTCAGGGACCAAATGGCTTGTAACCTCTCACAATAGTTCTAGGCATTAACAAAAAATATGTTAATTTTGCGTATATAAACGCACATGTCACAGGTCAAAGCATTATTTGTGTTAATACATATGCATATAATGACATTCAACACTTACCAACATATAAATGTCAAACATAATACAACTGTAAACTGTATTGTTGGTCATGCATGCTCAGGCGGTACTGGACCATCCCCGGGTCCTGGAGGGACGCAGGGTATTGAGTGCCCACACGGGCCGACCGATACTGGACCGAGCCAGGACGGAACGGCTGGCTATTGTGTCAGGTACAAGCACTGGTAGGTGGAGAGTCCCAGCCTCTAAAAAAGGAGGAGGACAAATCGGAACCAGATTAGATATTTGCTTAGCTAGGGATAACGGTTATTAAATAAAATAAAACTGCTGAATAACCGTATGTGTGCCCGAAGAAAAAATTGATAGATGAAAATTGAGACAAAGCGACCGATAGAAGACCGATCTTAAGAGTGAACCTCTTGAGGAATAGATTGCATGGTGGGGTGAGACAATAGACAGTAACTAGACTGCCCAAGAGGAATGTGAATAATACCTGCAACGTTGATGAAGAAAAGACCAGAAGTGAGAGGAGGGAACATGGAGACCAGTGATACAGAAAAATTAAGGCAAAGCAGATCTATATAAGGTAGTGTCCAATTTACATAACACTGGTGAGGTGACCCACAGAATCCCAGATATAGATTAGATGCCAGTGTGAGCTGGACCAGGTGAGCCAAGAAGCCGGGGGTGAGCGAAACATTGAAGTTCAAATGCAAGAGACACCCATCAGAAAGGATAAGTAGTTGGGCACATACCACCAGAGTGATAGAAGAGAGATGGTCCCGCCAAATGAGGTTACTTACTAGGAGCAAGAAAGATTTAGTATGCGTCCCGCACAACCACCCACCTTTAAAGTCCCATAACCCTGGTGGTTCTCTGACTGTCCAGTCAGTCCAGTGAACAACCTTTTTTCTCTTTATCAATATATTGGGGATGTGGTGGTACTGGTTGGCTACAGGTGCATCCTTGCCAGTCATCTAACCCCCTTTTCAACAATTAATATGGGTTTTCTAAAAACAAACAAAAAAATCTGTGAGCTGCTTTTCATAGATAATACCGCAGTACTAAGCTACGTCCAGAGATGACAGCATCACCCATCACCCTTTTTTGAGTTATTCAGTGACTCAAAAAAGGGTATTAACTGAAAAGATTGGGCAGTTACTAAATAATTAGGGGCAGGACCAACAAGAAAGCCACATTGAAAGTGGACAGGTTAAAGTAGAACTATGGGCAAAACGTATTTTTCATTTTGGATAGAGTAAGGTAGGGTTATAGACGAACAAGAAGTGAGAGGAAATCCCTGCAAATTAAAGGAATTCCTATGGGACCATAACGAGTGTCACCATTGGAAAATTTCCAAAGGTATATCTCCCTAACGGGGGCAAAGACAGCAATAACAAAAAAAAAAACTGACAGGGGTTTAAATCCCTCTCCAAAAAAAGGTTCAAAATGGCTGCTGGCAGACAGCAAAACCAGGTGTTTGAGACATGTTTTAAGCTCGTCTAAGCCATCTGTCAAACCAGGCAATGGCCACTGCACAGTCCCATACACATTGCCGAGGCTGCCAAGCCTTGCTTTGTGGTGTAGCAAAATAATAGGAATTGCCACGGTAGGTGATACCGACTACCACCACGCCCCATAGAGGTGAATAGGGCTGCACCAGAACCATGATGCAACCACATCTAATGCAACGTGTGGTTGTGCCGTGGTAGAGGGATTTTACAGTGAAATCCCTCTTCAAACGGGCATGCACGAGGTGGCATATTGCCTGCTAACTGTGAGTCAGCAGCTAAGCTCGTATGAAAGAAGCCTTTAGCTGTATGTGGCACCCCATACAGCTACTGTCTTGTTAAATTTAGTTTTTGGCCTCCCTGTAACCAGGGAGAGCATCATGTTGTTATTAGTTAGGTCTGCTCTGGGTTCTATAGGTATGGGCTCAGGGTATGGGCTGTATGGGTATTGGCTGTCTCCAAGGAGATCCTGGGACATAGTGAGTGGGAGGATATGACTCCAGCCTGCATGTTAATATCCCCCCAGCCAATCCCTTGTCAATATGGCAGGTGACCAGCAAGGGGCTGAGGGGGGTATAAATAGCCTACAGCCTGGAGCAGAGGGTTCTTGTTCCTGGGGGATTAAGACCCACCCTGAGGGCTGTGGCATCTCTGGGAAATTTACTTGGAACTACAGCTATCTTTTTATTGGGGTCCTGGCTATTGCTTGGCTGGGGACCTCTGTTCTACCCTCCTGGAGTGTTGTGTATATACCGAAAGCTTCCAAAGGATCAAGGACGGAGGCGAGTGGAGTACAGACGTTGACTAACTTTGCACATGGCAACAATGAGCTCAGGAAACAGTGAGAACCAGCCTTCTGCATCTAATGGCTTTCCTTAGCTTTGTTTGTACTGTTCATCTATACACTACCAAAAGGGTGCACCCTCAACCTGAAGTCTTAGTGCAGAGTTAGTGTCCTCATCTTCAGGTTTACAGTTCTGGGGTACCCCTAGTCTCACCCTCATCCTATCCAAGTTCTACTCAAAAAAAAAAAAACTCAAAAAAAGAGCTGCACAACCTGTTTACTTTTTGTGGAAATGTGTGCCTGGGTGCCATGTGCCTATCAGGGAAGGGAACCCAGAATCAAACCATCAAACCAATCTGGTCTGTGTGCTACATGTATGTTGAGAGTAATTCTATTTTATCATGCACACTTACAATTAAGGAATGTTGTTTTTTTAAATTTTTTTTTTTTTTTAAATAATTCCCTATGCATCTAAGAAATATACAGCTGTTGCTTCTATACTCTCCTTGTCTCCAGTGTTAGCTGCTCCAACACTGCTCTGTTTCCAGTTCAAATGACAGCTAGTGCCATTTAACCCTTCTGCTGTGAGCCCAAGCTGTCATGGACACACCCCCTTGTGGAACGTTACCACGTTGGCCTAGTCTCACAATACTGTAGAGAACTGTGTTGACACCATTGGCATTCTCTGCATTACTGAAGACCACCCAATACAGACAGAAGAGAAAGAAGGTGCATGTGACTGGCTAGAAGATGCTAGGAAAAAAAATAGTTATGATGGGAAACACAGGATTGGGGAGAGGGAAGCCATTTTGTTTTTGTTAAAGACAGGAGCTCTGCATTAAGTCACACTTAAGATTATTATGTAAAATATTATTTTTCCAAGCTGACCTCTCAGCTCTTCCTGTAATGCATTGCAGGAGACCAAAAAAAAAACCACAGGACACTATAGACTTCCTGACTAACCAGCCACAGCAAAGTAACTACCGATCACTTTACAGCAAGGCAAGTTAGAGAGAAAGTACCACATCCCCTTCCAAGACTGCCAATAACATTGTTAGATTACTGTCCATGCACAGGATTGTGATAATAGACCATATTATAAAGATATATTATACAAGCCATATTTGTTGATTACATGAATGCCAACCTCCCCGGATTTGGCAGAATAGGCCCTCATCTTTGTGCCAATGATGCTGTGTCCTATAATCAGAACATCACCTTCACCTGAGCATGTGCTTTAACTTATAAAAAGGTGTTAGCTAAGAGGATTGCAGCTACAATTGGGTGGTTCCCGCATAATTCGGAGTAGGATTACCCAGAACGTGGGCCTAATCTGTGTGGGATCACCAGAAGGTGGGTGTATCAATTGTTGGCCATGGATGGGGGTATATATGAAGAAATTGGTCGCACACCACCACGGGATCCAATGAAGAGAAATTCCTAGGTAGTGAACAAGCACGTAGTATTCGTGTAAAACGCGTCTACTTTCCTACCCTGCTGTACCTTGTACCATTTATGCGAATAAAGGAATTTCTCTTAATTGGATCCCGTGGTGGTGTGCGACCAATTTATTCATATATGCTTCTCCCGGTGGCGAGCCGAGTTTCAGCACCCACTTTGGATTGTGGACATTGACTGACGTGAGTGGTGTTATCTTTTTCCACCTGGATGGGGGGTGACAGTGTCCCTGGCATGAAGATGTTAGTAAGTATGTAATTTTGATGGTCAAAAATTCTGCCTGTTTTTGCTGGAAGCATACTGAAAGACTGGGGTAGAAAGATATATTAAAGGGCAAGAATACTTTAACCCTTTTGCTGCCAAGGTTAACAAGCACCCCTGGAGGCAGCATATAGAGATGTTGACCCATCTTACTTATGGAGACATCGTGGGATTTCTTTAATGCCCCCCAACCAGCAGAATATTATCTTTTTTTCCTTCACTCTACTGCCACTCAATTCCAAAAAATGGAGTGCTCGGAACACAGGGGAACACAGTTTTAGCACAAGGAGGCCAGGCACAAGGTAAATTCACACAGACAGGCGCACATACACGTCCGCTCGTTGCCTTCAATGACCAGTCTAGGGGTTTTACTTTTGTTGCTTTATGGAGAACTTAGATAGGGAAGGGGATTTAGTGCCATACTCCAAGAAATAGAACTATTCACACTTGTGGCCATCTAACTGATCTCTTGGTTAAGCTCTGGTGAAGTCCTTGCTCAAAGCAGATAGAGACTTCTCCTTAGAAATAGCACAAAGTAAATTCAGGAATGAGCAAAATCCCTCAGTAGTAGTAGTAGGGTGAAGCTCCTCAGGTACAAGCAAGTTATGGCACTGTTTGGCAGCCCAAAAGTAGAAGAACTAAGCAAAGTCCTATACATTAGCAACAGTTGGACACGCTCTTCAGAACTCTAGCCAATGTTCTATTGTTCAGACCCTCAGCTGACTATATAGCACACCTGAAGGGGTTAAAAGGACAAGTCTATAGATCCTTTAGGTTGTCTGTACTCACAAAATGACCAGGGACAGCTGGTAGCCTCCTCCCAACTTCCAAGTTAACCCTCTATTCAAGATCTGGTCTGGTTTCACTGGTATAAACAGCCCCTTCAGCCAGCTCTCTGTAGAACCAGGATCACTCTCACTTCAGGCCCTCAGGACTCCCACCCGAGGCTGCATGGCAGAACACTCTCTCTATTCAGGCCCTCAGGTCGCACGCCTGAGGCCACATGACAGCAAGTGCCAGGGGAGGCCAGCGGCCTCTCCCCTGGCTGGTGCAATCCTCTTATAGGAAAGACCCACACCCCATGTGCTCCTAGAATTTAAATACAGGCACCCAGCATGCTTAGGGACACCTCCCCTTGTAAGTGGCCAGGGCTGTATGAATATTCATGCTCCCATCTGCATGGTTGCTGTCTATTAGTTGCTGGGGAGTTCTATTATAGCTGGTGGGAAGATCTGTTGATGCTGGGAGGGGTCTGTTTTTGTTTGCTGCTGGAAGGTCTATTGATGCTGACTGCTGGGAAATTTGTTGTTGCTGGGGGGGATCTCTTGTTGCTGAGGGGAGGGGTTCTCTTGTTGCTTATGCAACTTGTAATGCAACTTTGGTCATCAAATGAGGGGGTGGGATGCTCTGGTCATCTAGTCTTACAGATATAACTGGCCCTTTGAGAGTGACCATAATGCTGATGTGGCCCGCAATGAAGTTGGGTTTGACACCAATGCCCTAGAACATTTCTGGCAAGACCAAAGGGAATTTTCTGTATTTGCTAAAAGTTTTTTAACCTCCCCTTGCTGTGCGTGCACATATGTGGCCTCTTGGTGGATGGGCTTTAATGCAAAGAGGCTGCATGTATGTGTCCTAAATGTGATCAGAAAGCTCTCAATGCATACTTGTGATAGGGAGCGTTTTGATCATGGGACCTCTGTGACAGCAAATCACAGCGGTCACATGACCCGAATGCCCACCTCCACCTCCCAGCATTTAGAAGCCCTTAACCACTTGACGATCAGCAACGTATGTAGTTGGACTTCAAGTGGTTATACCAGGTGCACACATCATCCTGGTATTGCTTTTCGGAGCCGATGGTCAGCTCTCTTGTAAAAGCAATCCTAGTGGCTAACTAGCAGCTAGATTGCTTTTACAAGCAGCAAGAGGGGACGCCTTCCACGACTTTCCCAGGATCTCCCATCTCGCTGGGATTCCCGATCGACCAGCCAGCAGCATCACAGAGAGAGAAACAAAGACCGGATTGGCTCTCTTCGCCTCTGTAACATAGGAACCTGGAAGTGATGAGCATACATCACTTCCTGTTTCCCCAGATGTAAACAGCACCATTTTTAAAAATGAAAAGCATTCGATCGCACTGATCTTACACTGGCTAGGTCAGGGGTCTTCAAACTATGGCCCTTCAGTGGTTCAGGAACTACAATTCCCGTCATGCCTAGTTATGTTTGTGAATGTCAGAGTTTTACAATGCCTCATGGGATGTGTAGTTCCGTAACACCTGGAAGGCCGTTGTTTGAAGATCCCTGGGTTAGGTGGTTAGCACTTCAGCCTAGCAGCACTCTGGTTGTTGGTTCGAATCCCAACCACGGCGCTACCTGGAGTTTGCATGTTCTCCCTGTGCCTGCATGGGGTTCCTCCAGGTACTCCAGTTTCCTGACACACTAACCCAAAGACATGCTGGTAGGTTAATTGTCTCCAGTCTAAATTGGCGCTGGTATGTATATATGTGAATTAAGGACCAAAGATTGTAAGCTCCTTGAGAGCAGGGACTAATGTGAATGTACAATATATACAGTATATGTGTAAAATGCTGCATAAATTGTCGGCACTATATACAGTAAGTACCCATAATAAATAAATCAATGTTGGTGTGATCAAATGCTTTTAAGGGCAGAGGAGGGATCTGGGGTCTATAAAACCCCAGACCTCTCCATAAAGGGTACCTGCCACTGCCTATTGCTATTGATATTTATATTCCTTGTTATTACAATAAGTGATTTAAAAAAACGAATTAAAGCCACAGTGTGAGGCACAATGTGAGGCATCACTGCGAGCATCAGATCATGTTCAGTAATTCATGCACCAGACCTCCTGTATAAATCTAAAGTGGTAACCTGTAAAGGCTTTTTAAGCATCAGCCTATAGATAGTAAAATGTACATTTTTTGCCGCCGTTGCATGGATGTGCGCTATTTTAAAGCGTGACATGCTTGGTATCCATTTACTTGGGGTAACATTACCTTTTGAATTTTACTAAACAATTGGGTTTGATATTGTGTTTTTGTGCATTAAATTAAAGTGCAATTTTTTCCAAAAATTATTGCTTTAAAAAAAAAACACTTTTTACATATCCAGTGTGACAAAAAAAAAATTGAAAAACACAATATTTTTTTTTCTCTAGGGCTTCTGCTTTAAAAAAAGAAATTATGTTTAGGGGTTTTGAGTAATTTTCTATTAAAAAAAGCATAATAATTTACATTTAAACAAAAGTGTCACATAAAGGCCTGGTCTTCAAGTAGTTACCGGGCCACTAGGCGGCCATGGGAAAGGGTTAACTTGATAAAGGGATTTAAATGCAGCCACCGTGGTTAACCACTTTCCCCAAATGGACGTTCCTGTACATCCTCGGGTTTCAGTGGTTATGCTGGAATGATGCCTGCACCTACAGGCATCATCCCAGTATCATTCATTTTAGCCGGCGATTCTGAGTAAGGCACTCAATCACTTCTGCGGGTGGGCAAACTTTAGTGTTTTTTTTTTTTCCCATGAAAGTGTTTTTTTTTTCCCAAAAAATTGCGTTTGAAAAATCACTGCGCAAATACTGTGTGACATAAAAATTTGTAACACCCACCATTATATTCTATAGGGTCTCTGATTATTTAATTTATGAGGGTTCTAAGTAGTTTTCTAGCAAAAAAAAGTTGATTTTTACATGTAGGAGCGAAGTGCCAGAATTGGCCTGGGAAGGAGGTGTTTAAAACTTCCGGACCGCCAAACGTGTATTTACGTCGGGTATTTTGACGTTAAATACTGGGGTTATGGCAGCAAATAGCTGCCATAACACGGGTATATTTTTAAACGGTGGGCGGTACACTTTCACATAAAAGTGGTCCCAGCGGTAATCTCACCAAGGGATCACTGTTATGGACGAAGGGAGAGGTGCCCCTTCCACCACTTTCTGATAATTTTCCCCGCTTACTGGAGCCGTCAGTAGCAGGGGAAATGATCTGATGCAGATGGACAGGAAGTCAAGTGAGGGCAAGATGGCCACTACTCGGCTCTATGCCCTTGGAGGACCAGAGCGACGTCAAACATCACTTCCACCCTCCGGCCTTAAAGGGCCCATTTTTTTTTTGGCGGGGAAAATAAAAATTATTTTTTTACATTTTTATTGCTTTAAGTGTAAATGTGAGATCTGAAGTCTTTTTGATCCCAGATCTCACATTAAAGAGGCCCTGTCCTGCTAATTTCTGTTACAAGGGCTGTTTATAAATATTATTCCTTGTAATAGGAATAAAAGTGATCAAAAAAAGTTTTTTTCCTGGGACAGTGTAAAAATAAAAAATAAGTAAAAGAAAAAAATGTAAAGCGCCCCCGTCCCTCAGAGCTCGCGCGCAGAAGCGAACGCAAGTCGCGCCCACATATGTAGATGGTATTCAAACCATACATGTGCGGTATTGCCGCGATCGTTCGAGCGAGACCAATCATTAAGCACGAGACCTCCTTTGTATGGCCTTATGTACACTGCTGCTGATAAACTGACTTTTAGGAGCACTTGGTCATTTTTTTCAGCAGCCCCTGAACTCTCCTCTTTGTTATCTTATCTATCCATGCACACTGAGTTGTTTACAGTCGTTTAGAGGCAGTTGAGTTTAGTGGCATTTTTATTTAAAGCAAAAAATTGCGTTCAGACGGAAGTTTATTGACATTTGAAACTCCAAATACTTGTAACAGTGTGCAAACGCATCTAAACATGGTAACTCACTTTTATA
The DNA here is from genome assembly GCF_965119305.1 of Pelophylax lessonae. Classification (NCBI taxonomy): domain Eukaryota; kingdom Metazoa; phylum Chordata; class Amphibia; order Anura; family Ranidae; genus Pelophylax; species Pelophylax lessonae. Next base: position 187,493,146 of record NC_138779.1, on the reverse strand, counting down.
AGTGTTTAGTTTATAGGTGTTTTCGATGTGGATACATTTCTGACCATTTTACAATGTAAAAACGTTTCTGAATGCAAACGCCGCTAAACGCGAATAAACGCAGCATTTAAACGTGGCAAAACTGACGTTTTTAACCGTTGGTTACTAGCTGTCAAGTTCCAGCGTTCAGGAGAGGTTTTCAAACGTCCTGTGTACATGAAGCCTAACTCTAAACTGGAAACCTGTAAAATATTTTAAAGCGTCGCCTATGGGGATTCTTAAGTACCAAAGTTTGTCGCCATTTCGTGCACAATTTTAAAGCATGACATGTTAGGTATCAATTTATTCAGCGTAACCTTATCTTTCACATGTAGCACTGCCCCCTTGAGGACTGCTGGATATTACACTTTCGGGTCCCCCTGGGTTACCGTTTGCCAGAGTTGCTTTCACAATTTAACACTTTAATTCTTGGCTCAGTCAATGATCAGTCCAGGGGTTTGTAGTTGTTTTTGGTGTTTTATTTTAAATAGGGATGAGAGGAGGGAATAGTGGGATACTCCAGATTAACTATTCACAAGATTTGAGGACTCCTGTCTGATGATGCAGCCAGGCTGCTGATTCACCCAGCCACTAGGTGCATTTGGATTAAGACTCTATCCAGAAGACTTGATGAGCTAAATTCTCTTCACAATACTCTCCTAGTATCCCCCCTCTCACTTGACATACTGAAACCCATCCTCTGACTATCCTACTCTGGGGGTGGCCCCCCTCAGGTCAGGCCCCTTGACACGATCCCCTGTACTCGCTATACTATTTTTTGAGGGTCTCCAGTGTCTCTCCTCCTTTAGTCAGTTCTCCTGGACCTCTGGGTTCAGTTCCGTTCCTTTGATCTCCAAGCCGAACGCCTGCCACCACTATAGAGGAGGAGGCAGCCGCCACCCTCCCTCCAGGACTCTGCTCACCAGCCAAAGACCCTGCAGCACATGTGCTCCTGGCTTTTATACCACACCCCAGAATGCACCGAGACAGCCGGTCTCTGCCAATCCCCGGGACTGTATCAAAGCCTGTGCACCCATTGGTCAGGTTTCCTCCCACTGTTCCAACATGCCTCCCTATTGGACCAGTGTTATCTAGACCCAATGAATCACACACTGAGCACACTGAGCAGACCTAACACACAGATCCTGCTCTCTGGTAGGCAGAACGCAGTATAGATTTCCCTGCTGCTACTCTGATAGGCAGACAGAGCCAAAAAACTATACTCTCTCACTAGCATCTACCTAGGAGGGTGCTACACACATTATAGAAAAAAATTGGGCTAACTAATGTTTTTTTCCTATTTTTTAATTTAAAAAAGTATACTTTTTCTAAAAACATTGCAGTTGTTAGACTGCTGTGTGACATAAAGTATTGCAAAAATCTCCATTTTATTCTCGAGGGTCTCTGCTACAAAAAATATATAATGTTTGGGGGTTCTAAATAATTAGTAAATTAGGTTCTAAGTAATTAGTTCTAAGGAATTAGTAATCAGTAAAGTAGTAAAACAAAGTGTCAGAAATAGGCCTGGTCCTTAAAGCGGAGTTCCACCCAAAAGTGGAACTTCCGCTTTAGGGAGTCCTGACCCCCCGACATGCCACATTTGGCATGTCATTTTTTGGGGGGGGGGGAGCGGGTACCTAGTTTTGACAGGTACCCGCTCCCACTTCCGCTCGGAGCGCCGCGGCGCCCTGAGCGGAAGTTCTCCTCTCCCCCTCCCTCCCTGCAATCTTCTGGGACACGTCAGAGGTCCCAGAAGATTGCCGGCCAATCACGGCGCGCAGCGCGACTCGCGCATGCGCAGTGGGTACCCGGCTGTGAAGCCGCAAACTGTAACAGCCGGGTGCCCACAGCAGTGATGCCGGCGCCGAGGGAGAGGATCGAGGCTTCCGGCGGCCGCATCGCTGGACCGTTGGACAGGTGAGTAAATGGCTGGAACTCCGCTTTAAGGGCCGGTTCACACTGTAGCAATGTCAGACATCACATGTGATTTGCACCGCACTGCTGCAGACATCCCAACCTGCAAAAACTCATTTCAGGGAGGTACTCCATGCTGCCGCCCCCCCCCCCCCCCCTCCCAATTTAACACAACCAGAGGATAATTAAATGAAATATAATCAGTATACAGAAGTTTACTTCTTCTGAGAGATATTAAAGGGACACTCTAACCACCATGACGACTTCAATGATTTGAAGTGGTGATGGTGGGAGGCGTCAGAAGCACTGCACATGCTGGGATACTTAGTTATGTGCTGGGGGATAGTTGCACCCCTAGCATATGTGACTTAGGCAGCCAGAAAATGTCATGTCCTTATTCATACATGAACAAGGCCATGACATATTATGATAAAACACAGCTAGGTATTAAAAAACATATTGGAACAATTTACACACGCTAATGCGCAGACCTTTTTCTACTTATTTTGCAGACTATGCTGGTCTCTGTGGTATGCTGGGCTCTGTGGTGCTGGGCTCTGTTGTGTTGTACTCTGTGGTATGCTGGGCTCTGTGGTGCTGGGCTCTGTTGTGTTGGTCTCTGTGGTATGCTGGGCTCTGTGGTTACGGTCTCTGTGGTATGCTGGGCTCTGTGATATCTGTGGTATGCTCATCTCTGTGGTATCGGTCTCTATGGTATGCTGGTCTCTGTGGTATGCCGGCCTCTATGGTATGCTGGTCTCTGTGGTATTCTGGTCTCTGTGGTATCTGTGGTATGCCGGCCTCTGTGGTATGCCGGCCTCTGTGGCATGCTGGCCTCTGTGGCATGCCGGCCTCTGTGGCATGCTGGCCTCTGTGGCATGCCGGCCTCTGTGGCATGCTGGCCTCTGTGGCATGCCGGCCTCTGTGGCATGCCGGCCTCTGTGGCATGCCGGCCTCTGTGGCATGCTGGCCTCTGTGGTATGCCGGTCTCTGTGGCATGCTGGCCTCTGTGGCATGCTGGCCTCTGTGGCATGCCGGCCTCTGTGGTATGCCGGCCTCTGTGGTATCGGTCTCTGTGGCATCTGTGGTATGCCGGCCTCTGTGGTATGCTGGTATCTGTGGTGTCGGTCTCTGTGGTATGCTGGTCTCTGTGGTATCTGTGGTGTCGGTCTCTGTGGTATGCTGGTCTCTGTGGTTCCGGTCTCTGTGGTATGTTGGTATCTGTGGTGCCGGTCTCTGTGGTATGCTGGTCTCTGTGGTATGCTGGTCTCTGTGGCATGCTGGCCTCTGTGGCATGCCGGCCTCTGTGGTATGCCGGCCTCTGTGGCATGCCGGTCTGTGGCATGCCGGTCTCTGTGGTATCGGTCTCTGCGGCATCTGTGGTATGCCGGTCTCTGTGGTATGCTGGTCTCTGTGGTATGCTGGTCTCTGTGGTATCTGTGGTGTCGGTCTCTGTGGTATGCTGGTCTCTGTGGTATCTGTGGTATGCTGGTCTCTGTGGTATGCTGGTCTCTGTGGTATGCTGGTCTCTGTGGTTCTGGTCTCTGTGGTTCTGGTCTCTGTGGTATGTTGGTATCTGTGGTGCCGGTCTCTGTGGTATGCTGGTCTCTGTGGTATGCTGGTCTCTGTGGTTCCGGTCTCTGTGGTATGTTGGTATCTGTGGTGCCGGTCTCTGTGGTATGCTGGTATCTGTGGTGTCGGTCTCTGTGGTATGCTGGTATCTGTGGTGTCGGTCTCTGTGGTATGCTGGTCTCTGTGGTATGCTGGGCTCTGTGGTGCCGGTCTCTGTGGTACTGGTCTCTGTGGTATGCTTGGCTCTGTGGTGCCGGTCTCTGTGGTACTGGTCTCTGTGGTATGCTGGGCTCTGTGGTGCCGGTCTCTGTGGTACTGGTCTCTGTGGTATGCTGGGCTCTGTGGTGCCGGTCTCTGTGGTACTGGTCTCTGTGGTATGCTTGGCTCTGTGGTGCCGGTCTCTGTGGTGCCGGTCTCTGTGGTACTGGTCTCTGTGGTGCCGGTCTCTGTGGTACTGGTCTCTGTGGTATGCTTGGCTCTGTGGTGCTGGTCTCTGTGGTAGGCTGTGGATATCCCGGCAGGGCTGAGGGCTGCAGTGTCAAAGCTCAGCTGTCAAGACTGTGAAAATGGAGCCGCTATTTCCCCCGTAGTACCGGCTCACAGGCGGAGTGATATCAAGTATACTTCGCCTGTGAAAGGAGGAGTCATACAGAGGCAGCACATGGCTGCAGTAGAGAGCAGAGCCGCGTGCTTCCTCTGTATGGCTCCTCCTCCCACAGGTGGAGTGCACATGACAGCTGAGCTCGCCTCTGGCACTGCCGTCCTCAGCCCTGCCAGGATATCGCCCTTGCGGGAGACTTGAGGTGTCTGCTACTGTGCAAATCGCATGCAATGTTCTATGCGATGCAAATATGGCTGAATTCGCATCGCATTTGGACCAAACTCATGCAGGACCCTTATTTCGGTCCGCACCAGAATCTGATCGCATAGCTGTTCACACCTATGCAATCCGATTCCTGTCCAGAATGACAGTTCACACTGCGATAAGCTAGCCGATCTGCCCAGATCATGCCCAGAAGCTGTTTAGCAGGGAATGATGCGCCTGCACCGGAAGTGACGAGCAGGGCTGGTGCAGGCGCATTGACTCCTGGGATCGATGACGTTCAGCTCCCAGGAGTCAACGCAAGCAGGAAGAGACGGCGTGGGCCGCGGCCGCAGAGGGAGAAAGAGGAAGGAAGGTAAGTATATTTTCTTTTAAAAACAAGGTAAGTAAATAAAAAAAAAAAAAAAATAATAATAATTTAATTATCCAATTCTTTTTCAGGTAAAAAAAAGCAAGCGGATGGTGAAAAGTTGTTTTTGAGGCTGGAACTCCGCTTTAAGGATTGTAAACTGCAATATATTCCATTTTTGTTCTTGGGTTAGTGAAGTAAAAACACATTTCGTTATGGTGGCTTTGCCCAGCCCTGACGTAGACTTATTATTATACAGGATTTATATAGGCCTCATGCCTAATCTATGTCCACGTTGCCTGGATATGGAGCCAGATTAAAAACATAAGGGCTGACATGTACTGGGTCTCCATAGTGAACAGGAAGTGCCATACAAAGTGAAAGTAATAGAGAATAAGGAAGTAGAGTTCAGAGCTACTCCCAGGAATCCTCCAACCATGCAGACGAGGACGATAATCCCCGGGTGTGCTGGGCTGCGTGTACTGGCAGGTAAGGTAACGGGCGAGTAACGCTGACATGAGACCACAACGGGCACTCCGGTGACACCGACTCCTACACTGGGCTGGCTTGTTATTATACCCCATCAGAATACAATGATCAGCCATTGGCTGCAAGTGCTGATGGATTGCTGGTTGTTAGACTGGCTTCTGTTGAACAGACAGCGGTACACATCTATTAACGGGCCATACACACTATAAGATTTTCTGAAGACTTTTTCCTTTAGACTTACCAAAACCATATAATATGAGGTCAAACCTAAACACTTTCAATTTGTATGCAATCTGGCAGGCCCTTGCACTACATAGAAAAGGTAAATCTGAAGGAAATCTAACCAACAAAAGTTGGATAGTGTGTATCCAGCTTAAAACTCAGCCAAATCCTGCTGAAGCAGCCGACTTTTGGCCTGTGTGTAGCGGGTTTAAAAGGAGATTGTACAATCAGATTGCAACATGTGTGTTGAGCTTCGGGATTGCATAGCTTCAGCCTCTGCTAAACTACAAGTCCCAGCAGATGCTGCTGTGTTGTCCTTTAGCAGATGGGGTGTGTGCTGTGCGATCGGCCATCTCATGATCATGTGTATAGCACGCACAGGCAAATCCTAATCCTGGGCAACTAAAAGTTCCAGTATGCCCGGTATGGCGTTCCTCCAGGGATCAGCTTGATCATCACGTATGAAGGACTGTCATTTCACATCGTTCATAATTCCTATATTAGGCAACAGCCACAAATTTGAATCCGGGGCGGGGATGATGTATGCAATTTTATTTGTTTATTGTTGTTTGTGTGCTTTTATATCCTGTTCTGTATCTACTTTTTTTATGAAGATGATGGTGGACTACAAGTCCCAGCACAAAATCCTGACTCCTGTGTTGGTACTGTTTGTTATGTAGATCATAGTATCGTGGTGGACTACTACTCCCAGCACAGGCTTCTGGATCCTGTGATGGTACTGTTTTTTATAATATTGATCAGGGGTCTCCAAACTTTCTAAACAGCCAAGAGCCAATTAACTGCTCTACCAGACTTGAAGGGGGCAAAACTGTGCCTAGTGAGTGGAAATGCCCTGGTGTCAGTGGGAGGAATAGAGCCCCATCATTGGTGTCAGTGGGAGGAATAGTGCCCCATCATTGGTGTCAGTGGGAGGAATAGTGCCCCATCATTGGTGTCAGTGGGAGGAATAGTGCCCCATCATTGGTATCAGTGGGAGGAATAGTGCCCCATCATTGGTATCAGTGGGAGGAATAGTGCCCCATCATTGGTGTCAGTGGGAGGAATAGTGCCCCATCGTTGGTGTCAGTGGAAAGAATAGTGCCCCATCATTGGTGTCAGTAGGAGAAACAGTGCCCCATCATTGGGGTCAGTAGGAGGAATAGTGCCCATCATTGGTGTCAGTGGAAAGAATAGTGCCCCATCATTGGTGTCAGTGGGAGGAACAGTGCCCCATCGTTGGTGTCAGTGGGAGGAACAGTGCCCCATCGTTGGTGTCAGTGGGAGGAACAGTGCCCCATCATTGGTGTCAGTAGGAGGAATAGTGCCCCATCATTGGTGTCAGTGGAAAGAATAGTGCCCCATCATTGGTGTCAGTAGGAGGAACAGAGCTCCATCATTGGTGTCAGTGGGAGGCAGAGTGCCCCATCATTGGTGTCAGTGGAAAGAATAGTGCCCCATCATTGGTGTCAGTGGGAGGAATAGTGCCCCATCATTGGTGTCAGTGGGAGGAATAGTGCCCCATCATTGGTGTCACTGGGAGGAATAGTGCCCCATCATTGGTATCAGTGGGAGGAATGGTGCCCCATCATTGGTGTCAGTGGGAGGAATTATGCCCACTGTTGGTATCAGTAGAAAGAACAGTGCCTTGTTTATATGGGGGGAATACTGCCCCAAGGGCCGGAAAACAGGCAAGCAAAGGGCAGCAGTTTTGAAACCACTGATATGGATTGTGGTGAACTACAGATCCCAGCACAGACTCCTAGTCTGTAGTGGTACTATTTATTATATTATAGATCATGGCAGACTACAGATCCCAGCACAGATTCCTGATACCCATGTTGGAACACTTTATTATAATATACTTTTGATCACAGAGGACAACAAATTTCAGCACAGGCTCCTTAATCCTGTGTTGGTACTAATATGTAGATCGTGTTATTGTGGTGAACTACAGATCCCAGCAGAGACTCCCAATCCCTGTGATGGTGGTGCTATTTATTATATTCTAGATCATAGTGGACTACGAGTCCCAGCACATGCCCCTGAAATTTGTGATGGTACTGTTTATTATGCAGATCACATTGGACTACAAATCCCAGCACAGACTCCTGATCCCCATGAGGGTGATAAATATTATAATATAGATCACAGTGGACTACAATTCACAGCGCAGGCACTAATTATTATGTAGATCACAGTGGACTACAAATCACAGCAAATGTCTGACCCCCGTGATGGTACCAATAATTATAATATAGATTGTGGTGGACCACAAATCCCAGCACAGCTTACTTAATACTGTGATTGTGCTAATAATTATGTAGATCATGGTGGACTACAAATCCCAGCAAACGTCTGATCCCCATGATGATACCATTTATTATAATATACTGTAGATCATGGTGGACTACAGATCCCAGCAAACGTCTGATCCCCATGATGATACCATTTATTATAATATACTGTAAATCATGGTGAACTACAAATCCCAGCAAACGTCTGATCCCCATGATGATACCATTTATTATAATATGCTGTAGATTATGGTGGACTACAAATCCCAGCAGACTTATAATCTCTGTTTAGGTACTAATAATTATAATATAGATCGAGGTGGACTACAAATCCCAGCGCAGGCTCCTGAATAGTCTCCTGCTTATCTGATGATCGGGTTATGTAGGGCATTTTTTATTCTGTATACTTCCTCTCTGAGATGAGAAAGTGTCTCCTTATATTACAATGTAGGCAAAGGACACCCCTTTGAGAATTTGGCTTGGTTCACACTATAGCAATGCGATTTATATTCAATTTTCAGTGTGACTTGGTTGTGTTTTAGTTGTGGTTTGCATATTCTATGGGACCAAATTGCACTGTTAATGGCACCACAGTAGCCCTAGGCAAGACTAAAATTGCCCCCCCCCCCCTTCCCCTGTTATGTAAATTTGCCCCACTCCTTTTTTAACTGATGTGGCTCCTTCCAAAATTGAAGGAATACAAGTCCCATCATTAACCCATGAGATCTCATGAGAGGGGGGGGGGGGGTAAAGGAGAGAGAGAGAGGGGGGTGGGTGAGGGGGGATGTGAGAGAGAGAGGGGGGGTGAGAAAGAGAGGGGGGGGTGAGAGGGGGGGTGAGAGAGAGATATGGGGAGGTGAGAGAGAAAGGGGGGGGTGAGAGAGAGAGAGGGGGGGTGAGAGAGAGAGGGGGGGGTGAGAGAGAGAGGGGGGGGTGAGAGAGAGAGGGGGGGTGAGAGAGAGAGGGGGGGTGAGAGAGAGAGAGAGGGGGGGGTGAGAGAGAGAGAGAGGGGGGGGTGAGAGAGAGAGAGAGGGGGGGATGAGAGAGAGAGAGGGGGGGATGAGAGAGAGGGGGGGATGAGAGGGAGAGAACGAGAGAGGAGGGGGTGAGAGAGAGAGAGGGGGGGGTGAGAGAGAGGGGAATGAGAGAGAGGGGAATGAGAGAGGTGGCTCTAGCAACCAGTGGCTAGTAGTGTCTCAGGTGGAGGGAGGCGGCTTTTTTGCTGCCCCTCTGCAAAGTGCCGCCCTAGGCCTGGGCCTTGTTGGCCTAGGCCAAAATACAGCACGGAGTACAGGAACCTTTTCCAAAAACATTGATGTGAATGGCCACCATTGAAAACAATGTGATTTTTCCCTTATCTGTGTGACTGAAATCGCATAGGAAATCACAGTAGTGTGAACCTGCCCTTAAAGCATTACTAAAGTCGAATTTTCTTGAATAGAGTGGCGAGGGGTTGGAACCTCTGTCAGGTTTTTATTGCTGTCTGTGACTCCAATAGGGGGGATTCGATTTCTTCTGTCCTGATCACCAATGTCACTGGCAATGGAAGAAATTGGAAATCTAAAATTGTGAGTTGCCACCAGAACAGGAATAGAGGGATATCTTCCAATGGGGATTCCTTTCTAATGGTAGCCATACGCAACTTGATTTTCTCTTGTCCAGCCCGTACGAAGGAGGAACTGATAATTTTCGGTCAGCTCAATCAATTTTTGTTCAGACGGATGGTCCTGTAGGGCCAAATCAGCAGTAGTTGGATGATTATGCATGCGGGCCTCATTGCAGAACTAACTCCTTTCCTTTATATCAAAGGAAGTTGCTATCTTCGCATCTGATCTGCAGTTGTCATGGTGCTGCAGATGCAGAAATGTATAGTAACGAAGTAGAACTACTTTACTACTGTACTTAAAGTAGAGTTCCACCCTTAACCACTTGCCGACTGCCTAACGCCGATCTACGTCGGCAGTCAGCCCCTCACAGGCAAAGTGACGTAGGGCTACGTCACTAGCTTGTGAGGGTCTAGGGAGCGAGCGCGCGCCGCCGGAGGCGCGCTCCCGCGTGGTCACGGACCCCCCCCGCACGTGTGACCAGCGGACCCAATGTCCGCCGGTCACTCGGCGATCGGCGGGGGAGAGGGAGAATGTCAGGCAGCTTTTGTAAACAAGCCACCTGTCATTCTCCTCGCTGTAAAGACACTGATCACATGGATCTACTATGTAGATCCGTTGATCAGTGTCCTTACAGCTCAAGCCACAGCCAATCACAGTAGAAAGCACGCCCCTAGGGATACACACAGCCCCTCCCTCCCAAATAAAGTTAACCCCTTCACTACCAGTGTATTTTTACAGTAACAGTGCATATATATAGCACTGATTACTGTAGAAATGTCACTGGTAACCCCAAAAGTGTCACAAATGTCAGTCAAGGGTCCGATCTGTCCGCCCCAATGTCGCAGTACCGCAAAAAAAATCGCAGATCGCCGCCATTACGCGTTAAAAAAAAAAAACAACAAAAATGACAAAAATCTTTCCCTTTGTTAGTAAACGCGATAACTTTTGCGCAAACCAATCAAAATACGCTTTTTGCGATTTTTTTTTTTTTTACCAAACATAGGTAGCATAAAACAAATTGGCCGAAAAAGTTAAAAAATTTTGATTTTTACATTTTTTTTTTGGGGAATTTCATATAAAAAAAATGTGAAAAATATTGCTATTTTTGCAAAATTGATGCTCTTTTTTTGTTTATAGCGCGTGATCAAAAAGTCGCACAGGTGATCAAATACCACCAAAAGAAAGCTCTGTTTGTGGGATAAAAAGGACGCCAAATTTGTTTAGGTACAGCGTCGCACGACCGCGCAATTGTCCGTTAAAGTCACGCAGTGCCGAATCGCAAAATACCCCCTGGTCGGAATGGGGGGTAAAATCTTCCGGGGCTTAAGTGGTTAAATTAAACTTACCTCCATCTTCTCGCTCAGGGTCACCTGAAAAACAAATGGATAATCGCAATTTTTTTTTTTTTTTTTTTTACTTGCCTGGTATAGAAGAAAATATACTCCCCTTACTTCCTCTTCCTCCCCTCGGCGACCACAGCGATTCATCACTTCCTGGCTTTGCAATGATTCCTGGGAGCTGAACGTCATCGCTCTCAGGAATCAATGCGCCTGCACTGGCCCCGACGTCCGTTCCAGTGCAGGCGCCGTCATACCTTGCTAAACAGCTTCTGGGCATACCCAGAAGCTGTGCAGGGATGACGCTGCGGCACCGGAAGTGACGGCGGGGCCGGTGCAGTGCATCGTGGGACCGAAGAAGATGGAAGAGGACACAGAAGAGGATCGCTCTACCTGAGATGGCAGCGCTGGACAAGACATTTTCAAGGTATTTCTTCTTGCACGTAAGTGCGACCCGGGACAGATCAGAGGCTTTCCATTGTGGAATGCACTAGCCCTGACTGTCCCGGGGGTATTTTTATTTAAAAAAAAGTTCACTGGGTGGAACTCCGCTTTAAGTACTAAAAGGCAGTATCTGTACTTTACTAGAGTATAATTTTTTTTCTCCTACTTCCACTTTTACTTCAGTACATATTTTCGATGAGTTTAATACTTTTACTCCGATATTTTTTTTTTATGTGCTGCATCGTTACTCGTTACAATTATAAAAATGTTACGGATCATTCCATTCCAAAGCCGCTGACCAATACCCTAAAAAATCTAGTACTTGTACTTTTACTTTCCGTACTTGAGTAGTAAATTTACTTTCCGTACTTGAGTAGTAAATTTTAAAATAAACTGCTTGCAATACTTGAGTACAAAAAATGTTGAATACTTTAGTACTTCTACTTAAGTGTGGTGCCTAAAGAGCACTTCAGCTTCTACTCAAGTCACTTTTTTGCTAGAGCACTTGTACTTTTACTCAAGTCTGGGTCTCTAGTACTTTATACATCTCTGTGCAGATGTCTTCAGTTATGACTTGACGGCTTGACAGTTCAGTGGAGAGCACAAGCAACTTGGACGTTTGTCTTTCGCGACATGCCACGGGGAACAGTTAAAGTAAACTAAAATTCACAATACTTACCTCTGCTTTGACGGTTTGAGGTCCCTCACCAGTGCTCTCATCTTGTACTTGGTTTCTCCTGGGTCATCTTCAGGTTGACGTTTTTGTGCATTCGCAGGACTTTATGCCTCGTTTCCACTGAGCGGTACAGTTTGGTTTGGTACAGTTCATTACGGTTTGGTAAGGTACACCTTGATCAGGCTTGCGTTTCCACCGCCAACAGTACCTAAGCTCAACAGTACCTCAACAGTATTGCTCCACCCTGTTGGTACGGTACTAATATGCTTGGTACCCCAACGAAAGGGTACCAAAAAAGTGGTCCGGTACGGTTCGGAATTAGGTTACCATTTATAACTTTTGACAATGGAAATGGCAATAATTGTGTAGCGTACCAAACTGCTCAGTGGAAACGGGGCATTAGTTATCCCAGTATACAGGATCTGTCCCAGAATATGATCCAAGCTGCGCATGCGCAGCTCAGTGTCCATTCTAAGGAAGACTGCGAGCAGGTAGGTAGGTTTATTGTACTGCATATCTTTTCTGCAATAAAAAAAAACTGCGAGCAGGCAGCCTCTTTATCTAAGACTTTAGTTCTGCTTTAAATTGACGGATTTAATTCTGTAATTCTGCATTAAGAGAAGATTTCCGTTACTCTCGTTCTCGGGTCTATAGAACAGGAAGTGAAATCTCTAATGGGACACAGATGGCAAAAAGAAAACACATGTCAGTGGTTTTACCCCCTCCCCCTATTCTAGCCGAAATTGAAAATAAAAAATTTGGGCTTTAGATTAGCTTTAATACCGAAAACCCACAGACCCTTCTTTAACCCCTTCTTTTCCTTTATGCTGGTTTCAAAATAATGCATTTGCGGCCAAAGGTTACGCGTAGTATAACACATTTGGTAGGTAAATCGTACATTTCCTTTTATAGAGGGGTAATCCTCAGGCCACAAAAAAAAAAAAAAAAAAGATGACTAAGGGTTCATTAACACAGGTAGCCGAGGAGCCTAAGAAGAAAAAATGCATTTGGGTCCAAAACAGTGACAGTTGGGACCTAATTCTTTTTATATATTATCATGATGGGCAAGCTGGGGAAGCATGCATTGTTATTTTTTGATCACACCTTGATCTGAGTAAAACAGAACTACAGTATATGGTACATATGGCTTGTTGACCTATATGGTGCTCATGGCTAGCAGGCCTATATAGTGACATGGGTTGTAGACCTAATGTACATGGTATACATGGCTAGCAGACATAGAGAGTGACATGGGTTTTAGACATACATGGTACACATGGCTAGCAGACCTATATGGTGACATGGGTTATAGTCCAATGTGGTCGCACATGGCTTTGAAACCTATGTAGTGCACATGGCTTGTAGACCTAAATGGTACACATAACCTGTAGAGCTTTATAATCCACATAGCTTGTAGACCTATATGGTGCCCATCATTTGTAGATCTACATGATGCATATAGCTTGATGACCTATATGGTGCACATGGCTTGTAGACCTATATGGTGCCCATAATTTGTAGATCTACATGGTGCATATGGCTTGAAGACCTATCTGGTACAAAAGGCTTGAAGCCCTATATGGTGCACATGGCTTGGAGACCTATGTGTTGCACATGGCTTGAGACCTATGTGTTGCACATGGCTTGAGACCTATGTGTTGCACATGGCTTGAGACCTATGTGTTGCACATGGCTTGAGACCTATGTGTTGCACATGGCTTGGAGACCTATGTGTTGCACATGGCTTGGAGACCTATGTGTTGCACATGGCTTGGAGACCTATGTGTTGCACATGGCTTGGAGACCTATGTGTTGCACATGGCTTGGAGACCTATGTGTTGCACATGGCTTGGAGACCTATGTGTTGCCTACATGGCTTGGAGACCTGTGTGTTGCCTACGTGGCTTGGAGACCTATGTGTTGCCTACGTGGCTTGGAGACCTATGTGTTGCCTACGTGGCTTGGAGACCTATGTGTTGCCTACGTGGCTTGGAGACCTATGTGTTGCCTACGTGGCTTGGAGACCTATGTGTTGCCTACGTGGCTTGGAGACCTATGTGTTGCCTACGTGGCTTGGAGACCTATGTGGTGCCTACGTGGCTTGGAGACCTATGTGGTGTCTACGTGGCTTGGAGACCTATGTGGTGCCTACGTGGCTTGGAGACCTATGTGGTGCCTACGTGGCTTGGAGACCTATGTGGTGCCTACGTGGCTTGGAGACCTATGTGGTGCCTATGTGGCTTGGAGACCTATGTGGTGCCTACGTGGCTTGGATACCTATGTGGGGTCTACGTGGCTTGGAGACCCATACTGTATGGTGCCCACAATTTGTAGACCTAAACAGTGCACATAGGTTGTAATTTAACCAAATTGAGGTTTAGGATACTTGCAGTACACAGTAGACTGATGTCTATACAGCACTACAGGACTCAGAATGATCTGCCAGCTTCCAGTGTTGTCTCCTGATCTGAGCTCACCCTAATCTTTATAGACCGTTTTTTTGTTTTTTGCAGTAAAAAAAAAAAATCTTTGGATAGTGTTTATATCTGCATTTGTGGTTTTCAAAGGAACTATGGCGAAACTTCCTATGTACAATACTTTGCAATGTTATCAGCCAGCTCAGGTCACCTTATATTGTGGAGAAGGAGAGGAAGGTTGTTCTGTAATCTTAACACCCTCTAGCATGGCAACCCTTCTTCTCCACATATGCATGGAGTGTGTTATCACCCTAGGGCAGAAAGTGTGTTACCAGCAGGATCATCAAAAATGAAAAAAAGAGGGGAAACAGCCTTAAAAATAAAACTAATCGCATCTAAATACTGGAAAGGTGCAAAATATAAAATTTTTGTTCTTTTGTATACTTTGAAGGACAATTTTAGGTATGAATAGTTTTAAATATACCAAACCTGTGGGATCCCTCTAGAAATCACTATAGCATGTAGTACTCCACTGATCTTCATTAGCTTCTGGGTTCCATGTTCTATGGTTGCCATGCTGCATTCTGAACACTGTTTTCTCCATGAATGCAAATCGTTCTCTGACTGCACAAGGGGAAAAGATGGGGCAGTGATGGCACGTTCTCCACCTCATCCTGTCAGAGGATGGCTTGCATTAATTGAGAAAATGCAAAGTATTCTTCAATTGGTGCTGCAACTGCTTGGCACAGGATCCTAGAAGCTAATGGGGACCACTGTAGTAGCTGTGTTTACTACAGGGATTTCCATCTTCTAGAGCAGTGGTCTCCAAAGTGCTGCCCATTGCTTGCCTTTAGGTGGCCCTTGGGGCACTATTTTTCCCACCGATATAGAGCCCTAAGCAGGGGAGGACTGGGCCAGGGGGCAGGGGTGCAATTGCCCTCCGGGCCACTCTGATGCCCCATAAAAAGGCTTCACTGCTTCTGCCACAGACATGCCTAAAGTATTCCTGGTAAAGAGAAGTAAAAAGTCCCCACTGCTGACCTACTGCATGCGTGATAAAGACAAGGACAGAGCGCAACCCTCCCCCCAGCTTGGATGGTGTAAGCTGTGTCCGGGCAGAGGCCGGTTCCATTCCCCACTGGAGACTCTCCTCCTCCTGCCAGCCCCGACCGAGCTGTCTTAGCTCCCCCCAACCGCCCCTGCTGGCCAGGTCAGGAAGCCAGATTCGGCCGGTGAGTAGAGAGTACCTGGAGCGGAGCTTCAGCCTGGAATGGGGGTCAGGAGGAACCCGGAAAGAGCGAGAGTGGGAGGGGGGCCGAGTCGCTGCACCATGGGCCTACGGTTTGTACTTGCCCCCTGGGCTGAAAGTTGCCAGTCAGCCCCTGGCCCTAAGTGACACCAACAATGGAGCCTAACTCCTGAAACTGACACCAAAGATGGACCAGTGTAAAAGTATCTATGCTTGGGATTATTTTTTAAGTATCTGCAAAGGCTCCTGATTTTTCATGAGTACATATTCATGGATGCAGTCTTTGCAGGACAGGCTCATGATGCCCACAAAAATGAGAAGACAGTTGCCAAATTCCATCTGTTTGGACAGATTGGGTAACATTCTGATGTCTGTGGGGAACTCCAAGCCCTGTTGGTTGTTGTTGGAGACGGTTATTAGCCTAACTAGGGACTTTCTGAAGTAGCTGACCCTGATTATTATTCAAATTCCTTTGAATAATAAAAAGCGAAGCACTTCCCTATTGGCATTGCATTCCAGAGATTGCAGCATTGTGATGCCAGGAGAAAGAACTGGCACGGCCTCCATCTCTAATATTATTAGGACCAAGACGTAGGTATTGAGACACCCCTCCTCAACCTCATCTCAACTCACCAGCCTGAGTTTGACACAAGGGAAAGATATATTTATACTGGTGCACTCATAATCAGGTGCAGCCAGGGCTGGTGCAAGGATTTTTGACACCCTAGGAGAAAACCTCCTTTTGTTGCAATCGACCCCTGACCCTACCCCCTTTGCCCTGTCCCTGTAAAAAGTGGAGGTACCGGGGGTGAATATTTTTGTGGCGCCTCTCCACCTATTTCTTCAGCCGTGGTTTGCAGGCCTTACCCTGTGCCTCTGGGCCCAGCCTGAAGACAATAGTGGCAGCACTGCCTTTCTCCCTTACGCTAGCAGGGGTCTGCAGGTATTTGGGCAGGCTAGGGTAGTATAGGGACAGGCTAGGGTAGTGAATAGACTGGGATTAGTCCCAAGCAGCAGGGTGCAGTGCAAGTGGAGGACTATGTGTGTCAGTCATAGGGCAGTAAGGAGTGCCAGCTCCCCGGGGGGTCTCATGCAGACACTCCTAGCTGTAGAGCACCCCCTGCAGCTGGTGCGTAGTTGGGGCTCGAACGTGTAGAGTCTGGATGGGATCAGGCAATGGATGGAGGCGGGATGGGAGCGGGGGGGGGGATGGAGCCAGGATGGGATGGAGCCGGGATGGGATCAGGGATGGATGGAGTCGGGATGGGATTGGGGTGGTGGATGGAGCTGGTATGGGATCTTTGATTGGAGGAGGTTAAAAGATATGCGTTAGGGGGTGCTTTAGGAGGGGAGGGGAGATTTGTGCTGAG
This sequence comes from Pelophylax lessonae, assembly GCF_965119305.1. Classification (NCBI taxonomy): domain Eukaryota; kingdom Metazoa; phylum Chordata; class Amphibia; order Anura; family Ranidae; genus Pelophylax; species Pelophylax lessonae. The sequence continues at coordinate 187,476,365 of NC_138779.1, read as the reverse complement.
GGGGGTCAAACTTCAAATTTGCCCCCCTCCTTCTAGCACAAGTCCTCTCTAACCCAAAACAAAGCATCCTCCGAGTGCACATCCTCTATCCCCCACCCCCTCCCTAAAATCACTCCTGGCAGCAAACCTTTCACCTGCCCATGGGCCCATCTCCCCTCCTGCTTTTCCAATCACCATGTCCCCAACTTGTCCTCCTTCTCAGTAACACCCCTATAATCACAGACCTCAGCCATGGGCAGGTGTCCCTCCTCGTGTAGGACGATTGGACCGCAAGCACAATGTATGTCTCTACCTCACTCCCTCCTCCCCCCCACCCTCCCTGCACATTGCGTGGAGGAGTTTAGGGCATAGCACAGATCCTGGAATGAAAGAGGGAGCTGCCGCCTGGTGTCACGCTCTGGCTTTGGTCCGCACTCACATCCACTCTCCAGCGCCCCCCACTGATTTGCGCTCTAGGCCGGCGCCTACCCTGCCCATGGGTGCAGCTGTGCATAGTAGCCAATCAGCTTCCAACTTCAGCTTTGACAAGCAGCTAAGCTTTGACAATAAAATCTGGAAGCTGATTGGTTTCAATGAAGAGCTGCACCAGATTTTGCACTCTCCAATTTTAGTAAATTGCCCCCAAGTACCACTTCCTGATCTCTGCTCAAGTAGATATTTCCAACCAAAATGTCCCAGCTTGTGATAAATCCAAGTGCATCTCCTAAAAAAAGAATTTCATCAAAAGGTTAATTTATTTGTTATTCAATTTAAAAAGTGAACTTGTATATTTATATAGATGCATTACACACAGAGTGATATATTTCAACCATCTCTATCTTTTAATTTTGATGATTAAGGCTTACAGCTTGTGAAAATTCAGTATCTCAGAAAACTAGAATATTACATGGGACCGAAAAAAAAAAGAATTAATATCGAAATATTGGCATACTGAAAAGTATGTCCACGTACAGTATAGTATGCACTCAGTACTTGGTCTGGGCTCCTTTTGCATTAATTACTGAATCAATGCGGCGTGGCATGGAGGTTTCTTTGATAGTGGCCTTCAGCTCGTCTGCATTGTTGGGTCTGGTGTCCTCTTCCTCTTGACAATACCTCACAGATTCTCTATGGGGTGTTGGTCAGGCGAGTTTGCTGGCCAATCAAGCAGTGATACCATGATCATTAAACCAGGTGTTGGTACTTTTGGCAGTATGGGCAGGTGACAACCCCCAGGTTCCTCTCCCCCAGCCCCTCTAGAATTTTGGTGGTCACTGTGGGTATTCCGGATCAGTTGGTCCAGGGGCTACAGTATATCTGTGATGCCTTTTTGGATGCGGCTCCTTTGATTTCTAGGCTGTCCGTATTAGCAGTGGTCCTTCAGGGTATGATCTGGCTGAAATGCTGGTCTGCAGACCACACTTCTAAGAAGGCTTTATCTGATCTCCCCTCTTGTAAGGGGATTGCCTGTTTGGAGCTTCCTTGGGTGACATCATTAAGGGTCTCACAGGGAGAAAAAGTACTCTTCTTCTGCAGGCTACCAAGGGCAAGTAGCCCTGTCATAGACGTGGGGCATTCTTCTCGGCTCATAAGAGGCCTTTTCATCCCTCAGGCTCTCAAGACAAGGAATCAAACCCTTTCAGGGCCTCCACCAGAGGTTCAAAGAGGACCATGGCTGGCAAGCCACGAGCAGGCTCTCCAGACCTGCGGACAAGGCTGGGGCAGGGGGACATCTTCGCTGGTTTCCAGATCCGTGGACCTCATTGGTACAGGATAAAGTGGGTCCACGAAATCATTCGGTCCGGCTACAAGATCGCGTTTCGGTCTTCTCCTCTGGAAAGACTCTTCCCTTCCAACCTGCGCTTATCACCAGATCGCTTACGGGGTGTATTTGGGGCAGTGCAAGACTTGTTACTTCAAGGGGCGATTGTTCTGGTTCAGAATGTTTTCAGGGGTTTTACTCTAACCTCCTTACAGTTCCCATTCCAATAGGTACAGGTCACTAGCGCTTCCTCCGCTTTGTCTTGGGCGAGGAGCATTATCAGTTTGTGGCGTTACCCTTTGGTCTCGCCTCCGCTCCTTGGGTCTTGGCAAAAGTGTTGGTCCCGGTGCTAGCATTGTTGTGTCAGTGGGGGATTGCGGTAGTGGGGTACCTGGACGATCTCCTGCGAGCGGAACCTCTGACTGCTCTGATGGACAACTTGGAGATTACTCTGCGAACTCCGGGGGAGTTTGGTTGGTTTCTGAACCTTCAGAAGTCTGCTCTGGTTCCATCCACAAAACTGGACTATCTGGGTCTGACTCTGGACTCAGCCTCTGCCAGTGTGTTTCTTCCTCTGAAAAAACTCCAGACATTGCAGGAGGCAATTCAGCTTCTGTTGTCCAGCAGACGATCATCCCTCCGGACTTGCATGCGGGTGCTGGGCCTGATGATGTCTACCTTCAAGGTGGTTCCGTTTTGCACAGTTCCACACGAGATCTCTGCAAAAAGAGATTCTGGTGAAATGGGACAAGAATCCACGGTCTCTAGAGGTGACTTCATTCTCCGGCACTTCAAAAGGAAAAATCCCTTCTCCCCCTGTACTGGACGGTTGTCACCATGGATGCCAGCCTGTCCAGGTGGGGAGGCGTCCTCGGCACGGATAGTGCTCAGGGGGTCTGGACTCTGGAGGAGTCCAGACTGCCAAATAATGTACTGGAACTCAGAGCGATCAGACTTTATCTGGATCGTGGACAATTCGTATTCAGGGGTGTCCGGTACGAATTAAATCGGACAATGCCACGGCCATGGTCGATGTCAATCACCAAGGGGGCGCAAGATATGTCCTAGCAGCTTGGGAAGTAGCTGACATTCTGACGAGGTCAAACTGATTCGTTCCAGCCCTCTCTGCAGTACACATTCCAAGGAAGGTACAGAGGTTTGTGGCAGGGTATCGGGATCCTCTGGACGCCACAGATGCATTAGCGGCTCCTTGGAGTCAGTATCGTCTGAAACTTCTGTCCCCCTGCCCCAAAACTTCTGTCAAGACTCCTGTGCAGGATTGAGGCAGAAGGGATTCTGCTCATTTTAGGGGCTCCAGACTGGCCTTGCCGGTCTTGGTACGCCAATATGGTACGGCTGGTCGCCAGTGCTCCTTGGAGACTTCCTATCAGGGAAGATCTGCTGTCCCAAGCGCCAATCTTCCTTCCTGCTTTAAAGTCACTGGCTTGCTTGGCTTGGCTGTTGAAAGCCAGGTGCTGAAGGATAGAGGTTTGTCTGAATCGGTGACTACTACACTGTTAAAGGCTAGAAAATCTACCTCTAGGAAGATCTACCATTGAACTTGGAAGATGTACACTGTGTGGTGTGAGTCTCTTGGGGTTCTCCCTCGCTCCTTTTCAGGGGCTTGGATCTTGGCTTTCCTCCAAAGGGGGGTTGAGCAGCGCCTAGCCTTGAGTGCCATCAAGAGCCAGGTTTAGGCCTTGGCAGTTTTCTTTTAACGTCAATTGGCCACACATCCCTTGATGCATACCTTTTTATCCAGGCAGTTGGACACTTGGCTCCTCCAGTGCTGTCTCCATTGCTGCCATGGGACCTCAATTTGTTTTTCAGTTCTCCAGAAACCTCCCTTCGAAAATATTCAGGAGATTCCCCTGCTTACGTTTTTCCAGAAGGTGGCCTTTTTGGTGGCTACTACTGCTGCGTGCAGGGATTCTGAGCTGGCGGCATTGTCTTGTTGTTCACCTTACCTGGTGGTTCACAGAGATAAGGTGGTTCTTCGTGTCTGTCCAGCGTTCCTTTCAAAGGTCATCTTTCTTCCATTTGAATGAAGACATTGTGTTGCCTTTCCAATGTCCCAGGCCTAAACATCCTAAGGAAATTGCCTTGCATTCCTTGGATGTGGTTCGGGGTGTACCTGGCAGCTACGGAGTCTTTTAGGAAGTCAGACTCACTATTTGTACTCCCAAACCTTGGAAAGGGTTGGCTGCTTCTGCTGTGACCATTTCCGGATGGATCAGACAGACAGTGATTCAGGCCTATTCAATTCGGGGTCAGGTTCTTCCTTTCCCTGTTAAGGCGCACTCTACTTGGGCTCTTAGTGCCTCCTGGCCCTTCTGTCATCAGGCGTCAGTGATGCAGGTTTGCAAGGCGGACACCTGATTGTTGGTGCACACTTTCCCAAAGTTCTTTAAAATGGATGTGTTGGCATCTGTGGATGCTTCCTTTGGCCACAGGGTTTTGCAGGCTGCTGTTTAGAGGACCTGGTCCTCTTTGAGGGTGTATTGTTTTTTTCAGGTGAGCTCCAGTTGCTTGTGGTTGAGCTCCATGTTACCTGGTTGGCTACGGTTTAGCCTTTGGAATTTTTTTTTGCTGTTCCCACCCCTCATGTTATACACTGTTTTTGATACGTCCCAATGCTTAAGAAAATAAGGATCTGTGTCCGACAATGAACGAAAGCGAAAATGGGATTTTTGACTTGCTGTAAAATTCATTTCGCTGATGTTCATTGACGGACACAGCACCCACCCCTCTGTGACGTTGGCTTTCTTCTGACACTGTTAGTAACAAAACTGAGTGCCTATAGCTGAGAGTGGGAGTATACCCCCTGGGACTGCCCCATAAGCGTAGTCAAGCTTTTTCCCGCCTAGTGTCCTCCTTCTGTAGGGGGCAGTATAACCCAATGGTCAAGAAGATAAGGAGCTGTGTCCGCCAATGAACACCATGGAGAAATGGATTTTAGGGTAAATCAAAAATCCAATTTTTATTAAAATTCCTTTTTTTATTGGTCTCCTATAATAATCTGATTTTCTGAGATACTGAATTTTGGATTTTCATAGCTGTATGCCATAATCATCAAAATTAAAAGAAAGACATGCTATAAAGAAATGCTTGAAATATATCACTGTGTGTAACATATCTACATAAAATATGAGTTTCACTTTTTGAATTCAATTACTAAAATAAATTAACTTTTTGATGATATTCCTAATTTTATGAGATGCACCTGTAGTAGGGGGTGCCCTTCTGAGATTCACAGGTTGGGATTGTATTTTGCAGCCCAAAGAGGGATCTAATGCCCTGGATTGAAGCCTGATCGTCATTCTGCGCCACTGCCTTGTATTGCTAATGACACTTTGTTTTATGTTTTTACATCTTCCCCTGGCCCGAAGTGACTCATTTAGGCAGGGAAGGATCAGAATGAGCATTGGCCTTCCCTCCTTTATGAAGGCCTTGGAGTCATTCAAGGCCAGGAGGGAGATCTGAAGAAAACAGTCACAATAATGATTTGGTTAAATTACTAAAACACATGTTGACCAAATGCAGGATTATAGTACGAAGTACCGCTCTGCTGTGGTTAATGAGCAACCTGTTCCAGCATTCATAGACTTAGCAACTTATTAAACCTCAACTGCAGTAAAATGTTTTGTGTAGCCTTCCAAATAGTACTAAAGGGTTGTAAAGCGGAGTTCCGGCCTCAAAATCGAAAAAAATTGATTTTGGGCCATCAGCTTGCTGAGTGCCACCTGAAAAAGAAATGGATGCTCCCGATTTTTTTTTTTTTTTGGTCACTTACCTTGTTATTGAAGAAAATATACTCACCTTCCCTCCACTTCCTCCCTCTGCGGCCGCGGCCCGCACCGTCTCTTCCGGCTTGCGATGACTCCTGGGAGCTGAACGTCATCGCTCCCAGGAGTCAATGCGCCTGCACCGGCCCCGCTCGTCACTTCCGGTGCAGGCGCGGCATTCCCTGCTAAACAGCTTCTGGGCATGCCCAGAATCTTCCAACAGGACAAGACCCTAAGCACACAGCCAAAATAACAAAGGAGTGGCTATGGGACAATTCTGTAAATGTCCTTGAGTGGCCCAGCCAGAGCCCAGATTTGAACCCAATTGAACATCTCTGGCGAAATCTGAAAATGGCTGTGCACCGACGCTCCCCATCCAATCTGATGGCACCTGAGAGGTCATGCAAAGAAGAATAGGAGAAACTGCCCATAAATAGGTGTGCCAAGCTTGTAGCATCATACTCAAAAAGACTTGAGGGTGGTTGGTGCCAAAGGTGCTTTTACGAAGTATTGAACAAAGGCTGTAAATACTTATGCACAAGTGATTTGTTTTTTTTTCGTTTGCATATTTTCTAAAAAAAAAAAAAAAAAGATTTTAAAAAACTTCTTTCACGCTGTCATTATGGGGTATTGTTTGTAGAATTTTGAGGAAAATAATTTAATCCATTTTGGAATAAGGCTGTAACATAACAAAATGTGGAAAAAGTGGAGCGCTGTGAATACTTTCCAGATGCACTGTATGGCCATTGCCCCATTTGGGTAATTACATTAGCCAACATGCCATCCCTTTTAGAGTTTTAAATAAAGTTGGGGGCTATAATTGGACAGGGTTTATTTATATTATAGAAGGTGAGATGATATCTTACTTCTGGCTGTTGACCAGAAAATAAGGTTACAGGTATGCTAAACTGCTTCCTGGAATTTATAAAAAGTCTTCTAAACTTTCTTCGGAATTCTGCCACTCCTTGCATGACGAATGTTCATGCCTGCAACAGATTCATAAACGTGTTGGAAAAAAGTAAGTGAATCTGTTGCATGGTGGGGGGTGGCACTGAGGCTGAAGTGTCCATAGCACAGCCTATCTGTCTTCAGTCTCCTTGCTAGAACACTGTCAGCTTCCTAGCAACTAGTGTAGGATCGCTGTCCCCATTCAGCTGCTGGCCAGGAGATTCCTATTATTGACCAAATATGGCCATCCTAATGATATCAGTCAGCATCCACAACCCTTTGTGTACATTCACCTGTCTGCCTGGGAATCTTCAGACTGGCAGCTGAATAGGGCCAGGAATGCATCACTAGTTGCTAGGATGCTAGCGGAGTCCTAGTAACTAAAAACCCCAGTGCTCAGGCAGGGGGGAGCAGTGGAGGAGTGGTAGGGAATGAGCTGGGGAGGGCGGGAGTTGCTAGAGCAGAGGTTTCCAAATTTTATAAACAAAGGATAGAGCTGCACAAATCTGGATAATGAGAATCACATTTTTTTTTGCTTAGAATAAAGATCACGATTCTCTCACAATTCTCGGCGTGTCATCATCTTTTACATTATACAAAAAAAAATTGGCTAACTTTTTTTTTTAAAATTCATTAAAGTGTATTTTTCCCCCAAAAAAATTGTGTTTGAAAGGCCGCTGCACAAATACAGTGTAACATAAAATATTGCAACGATCGACATTTTATTCTCTAAGGCAGGGATTCACAAAAACTACAATTCCCATCATGCCTAGTCATGTATATGAATGTCAGAGCTTTACAATGCCTCATGGGATGTGTAGTCTGCAACAGCTGCAGGGCCGTAGTTTGGGAATCCCTGCTCTAGGGTCTCTGCTAAAAAAAAAATAAAAAAAAAAAATATATATATATAATGTTTTTGGGGGTTCTAAGTAATTTTTTAGCAAAACATACTGATTTTATCTTGTAAGCAACAAGTGTCAGAATAAGGCTTAGGCCCATCTCACACTTGTGCGACTTGGGACTGCATGACGCATGACAAGTCGTACTCCATGATTTCCAATGAGTACCGTTCATATCCGTCAGACTTCAAGTCGCTACGACTTCAAGTTCAAAGTAGTCCCTGCACTACTTTGGGCCGATTTTAATGAGTTTTGAGATCCGTAGACCTAGGCATTGGTTCAAGTCCAGTCAAAATCACGGTAAAATCACGCAACTTTTAGGTCGCATAAGTGTGAAGGGGGCCTTAGTCTTTAGGTGGTTAAACTGATCTCATTTACAGACCAAAGTTCATTCCTTTTATCAATAAGAACAAAATTATACATTGTAAAACGTGGTTATAGTTAACTCCCAACCTTAGGCTCCATTCACATATAGGTGTCTCAGGCCCGCGATCCCGAATCATTGCAAATCGTGGGATGCCATGCGATTTCCGTGACTTGCAATGGCACCCCAAACGTGGCGCGACTTTGCCGCGATTGTCACCTGATGAATCACGATAAAATTGCGCACACAGTTCTTGTACTTTTTTGGGTCGACAGGCGTCCCGCGATTCTGTTTGCGTGATTTTACCGCAATTCGTCAGGCAACAAAATCGCTCCGCCATTGCAAGTCATGGGAAGCGCATGGGCGTCCTGTAATTTGCAATGACTCGGGATAGTGGGCAGAATCACTATCCGAGACACCTACAGTGGGTACGGAAAGTATTCAGACCCCCTTAAATTTTTCACTCTTTGTTATATTGCAGCCATTTGCTAAAATCATTTAAGTTCATTCTTCTTCCTCATGAATGTACACATAGCACCCCATACTGACAGAAAAACACAGAATTGTTGACATTGTTGCAGATTTATTAAAAAAGAAAAACTGAAATATCACATGGTCCTAAGTATTCAGACCCTTTGCTCAGTATTTAGTAGAAGCCCCCTTTTGATCTAATACAGCCAGGAGTCTTTTTGGGAAAGATGCAACAAGTCTTTCACACCTGGATTTGGGGATCCTCTGCCATTCCTCCTTGCAGATCCTCTCCAGTTCTGTCAGGTTGGATGGTAAACGTTGGTGGACAGCCATTTTTAGGTCTCTCCAGAGATGCTCAATTGGGTTTAAGTCAGGGCTCTGGCTGGGCCATTCAAGAACAGTCACGGAGTTGTTGTGAAGCCACTCCTTCGTTATTTTAGCTGTGGGCTTAGGGTCATTGTCTTGTTGGAAGGTAAACCTTCGGCCCAGTCTGAGGTCCAGAGCACTCTGGAGAAGGTTTTTGTCCAGGATATCCCTGTACTTGGCCGCATTCATCTTTCCCTCGATTGCAACCAGTCGTCCTGTCCCTGCAGCTGAAAAACACCCCCACAGCATGATGCTGCCACCACCATGCTTCACTGTTGGGACTGTATTGGACAGGTGATGAGCAGTGCCTGGTTTTCTCCACACATACCGCTTAGAATTAAGGCCAAAAAGTTCTATTTTGGTCTCATCAGACCAGAGAATCTTATTTCTCACCATCTTGGAGTCCTTCAGGTGTTTTTTAGCAAATTCCATGCGGGCTTTCATGTGTCTTACACTGAGGAGAGGCTTCCGTCGGGCCACTCTGCCATAAAGCCCCGACTGGTGGAGGGCTGCAGTGATGGTTGACTTTCTACAACTTTCTCCCATCTCCTGACTGCATCTCTGGAGCTCAGCCACAGTGATCTTTGGGTTCTTCTTTACCTCTCTCACCAAGGCTCTTCTCCCCTGATAGCTCAGTTTGGCCGGATGGCCAGCTCTAGGAAGGGTTCTGGTCGTCCCAAACGTCTTCCATTTGAGGATTATGGAGGCCACTGTGCTCTTAGGAACCTTAAGTGCAGCAGAAATCTTTATGTAACCTTGGCCAGATCTGTGCCTTGCCACAATTCTGTCTATGAGCTCTTCAGGCAGTTCCTTTGACCTCATGATTCTCATTTGCTCTGACATGCATTGTGATCTGGAAGGTCTTATATAGACAGGTGTGTGGCTTTCCTAATCAAGTCCAATCAATATAACCAAACACAGCTGGACTCAAATGAAGGTGTAGAACCATCTCAAGGATGATCAGAAGAAATGGAAAGCACCTGAGTTAAATAGATGAGTGTCACAGCAAAGGGTCTGAATACTTAGGACCATGTGATATTTCAGTTTTTCTTTTTTAATAAATCTGCAACAATGTCAACAATTCTGTGTTTTTCTGTCAGTATGGGGTGCTATGTGTACATTCATGAGGAAGAATAATGAACTTAAATGATTTAAGCAAATGGCTGCAATATAACAAAGAGTGAAAAATTTAAGGGGGTCTGAATACTTTCCGTACCCACTGTATATGTGAATGGAGCCTGTGTGCCAATGGAGCCTTCGTAATGTCGATAAACAAAGGCTCTTCTTGACCGCTGTGAGTGAGCAGAGAACAGCTCTGCTCTGTATTAATCGAGGAAATGCCGTTTTTAAGATTGTGGAGGAGGGGGGCTGAATCGAGATCGCAATTGTTTTTTTTAAGGATTAATCGTGCAGCTCTAGCAAATTACCAATTTACTGCCCTTTAGGCTTTAGGAGGGCCAGACTGTAGCAAGTGGGAGTAGAGAACGCTCTGGCATAAGTGCCCCATTATTGGTTTTAATGGAAGATATAGAGCCCCATTGTTGATATCAATGAGAAGAATAGTGCCCCGTTGATGGTGTCAGTAAGGTTAATGGTGCTCCATCATTGGTGCCAGTTGGTGGAATAATGCCAGATAAAGGCAAGCAAAGGGCCAAATCTGGCCCCCAGGCTACATTTTGGAGAGCACAGTGGACAGAGAGCGGGCGTACAGCAGGAAGAATGAGAGGCAGGGCACCGTGCGATACTGCATCACTGGCCTTTTCTCTATATCAGCTTATAGTATATAGACACTTACCTGTCCAGGGAGCCCGCGTTGTCAGCATCCCAGTCCATTTTCGGGTCGGCTGCTGGGTGCTGCTGTCGCCATTCTTTCTAAGGCACACCGGCAATGAAGCCTTTCGGCTTCACAGCCGGTTCACTACTTCGCATGCGCAAAGTACGCTGCGCATTCTCATAGGCTCAGCCGCAGGGGAAGGAGAAGGAGGACGGAATTTCGGGTGGAGAGTGCCGCGGTGCTGTTTTCCCCGAAGTGGGGAAGGGTACCTGGGGAAGGGTACCCCCCCCCCCCCGAAAGGTGCCAAATGTGGCACCGGAGGGGGGTAGGAAGCAAATGAGAGTAAGTTCCACTTTTGGGTGAAACTCCGCTTTAAGGGGGAAAATCTACCAGTCAAGAAGTGGTTAAAGCAGTATTAATCCCAAAAGCAAACATTTATTATATTGCAGCCTACCAATTCTTAGATTTAATGGCTGCATTTTGTTTTCTTTCTTCTATTTTCATCTGATGATCCAACCAGTAGGTTTTTTTTTAACAGAAAAAAAAGCTCTCTTGCAGTTACAGGGAGGAGACAAACCACTTAGGGCCCCTTCCACATGGTAGTCCACTTGCTCAGCTGGGAATCCCCACTGAGCAGGGGGATGGGCGGTCCGTGTCTGCTCTGCTTATGTAGAGCAGATATTGCCCGCTCTGATCCACCTGCCTTTTACACCTGACTGCCACCCGATCCGCTAGACCGATGGGGAAAGAGATCAGACTGGATGTCGGCGAGTGTAAACGGGCATGTGTCTGTTTATACCCGCCGGTCCATAGAGGACCACAGAAGCTCAGATCGAGTCATCCTTTAAAAATGACAGGTGGTCGCGATCGGTCCGCTCATGTGAAAGGAACTTAACACTGGCAGATGTTTTTATTTATGTAAAACTTTTTCCCAAAAGGGAAAAAAAAAAAAAAAAAACTTCTGTAACTGATTATAAAGTATTAGCTGGAATTTGGCTTCAATTTGTTAGTGTAATTAAATCTAATAGTACATCTAACCCTTCCTCCCTACCCCTTCAACCAAATTGACAATGCTGCTGTCCAAAGGTGCCCCTGTGCTCCTTCATCCGGAGTGGAGGCACTCTAAAGCCCCGTACACACGTACCGATGGTCGGCTTACAAATGTTCCTCTTTTCTCCCCGGGATGTCGGTGTCTGCTGAAAAGTGCAAAGACAGCACAAGGACAGCACAAGAATTTTGTCCGCCGACTGCAGAAGTGATGTCATGTAATGGTTAACTTTCCCTGTGTTTTCTATTTTCTGAGCATGCCCAGTCTTGCAAATCTGCGGTCTGTCGGCCGAATTGTGTACTGACAGGCGAACAATCGTCCGTTCTGGTGTCGGCATACAAATATTTTCATGTTTGCAAGAAAGACTTTTGTCCGCGGATTGTGCGCAGACATCTGTCGGAGGCACCATACTAACACGCGTACAATCGGCAGATCCTTCGTCCACCGACGTTTGTATGCCGACGATCGGTACGTGTGTACGGGCCTTAAGGGCTCATGCACACTGCATCTCAAAGAAGCTTAACCACTTCCCGCCCGTCATATAACAAAATGACGGCCGCAAAGTGGTTGCTCTATCTTGACTGGGCGTCATATGACGTCCAGCAGAGTAGACTGCTCTGCGCGCCCGCAGGGGGGTGCAGAGTCGATCGGTGGTGTGGCGTGTCACTCTGACACACCGCATCTCCAATCTCGGTAAAGAGCCTAATGACGTAGGCTCTTTACCATGTGACCAGCTGTGTCCAATCAAAGCTGGTCACTTAGTAAATAGGAAGTGCTGTTGATCGTTTATTCGTCCAGCAGAGTAGACTGCTCTGCGCTCCCCCGGGTCGCAGAGCGGCGATCGGTGGTGTGGTGTGCCACTCTGACTCACCACATCTCCAATCCCGGTAAAGAGCCTATGACATAGACGGCTCTCCTGACAGGGGGGGTCTTTGCTGGTAATCAGAGCATTGATTACCAGTGCAGACCCTTGGGGGATGCCACTAGAGCCACCAGGGATTGCCCACCCATGGCCACCAGGGATTTCCCACCCATGGCCACCAGGAATGCCCAACCATGCTGTCAGGGATGCTAATCAGTGCTCAGGTAGCCTGTTCAGTGCCCTCCTCATCAGTGCTGCCCACCAGTGCCCATTATTGCCATCTATCAGTGCTGCTTATCAGTGCCACCTATTAGCGCCCATCAGTACCGCTATCAGTGTCCACCAATGCTGCATATCAGTGCTACCTATCAGTGCCGCCTATCAGTGCCCATCAGTGCTACATATTAGTGCCACCCCATCAGTGTCTCCTCCTCAGTGCCTGTCCGTGTGGCCTCATCAGTGCAGGAAAAAAAATATTTTTATTTACAAAATTTTATAACATAAACAAAAAACTTTTTTTTTTCAAACTTTTCGGTCTTTTTTTAAATTTGTTTTGCAAAAAAGAAAAAAACATTGCAGTGATCAAATACCACCAAAAGAAAGCTCTATGTGTGGGAAAAAATTACATAAATGTGGTTTAGGTACAGTGTTGCATGACCGTGCAATTGTCATTCATTCAAAATGCAACAGCGCTAAAAGCTGAAAATTGGCCTGGGCAGGAAGGGGGTGAAAGTGCCTGGTATTGAAGTGGTTAAAGAAGCGGCTTTTTTGAGCTCTAATTCTTTGTCTGGAAACTCATTTCTGTGTTAGCCAATGTGTCCATGCAGACTGTGGCTCTTTCAGGAGTTTACAGGTATATGTTCTTACAGGTTAAAAAAAAATCCACTGAGCTTACATTTTTGCCCTGATTATCGGTGGCGATGTCTTTTAACACAAGCTGGTTATCGGATCTCTTTTTTTTTTTTTCTTCTCTCTCCTTGATGAAAGAAAAGCCGATAAGTGGCTTGTGTTTACATCCTGCGATTAGGATTAGCTGTCATAGGACACAGCTGATCACGTGGTAAAAGCCTGCTGTGATTGGCCCTTCACCCCAATCTGTAATCGAGTGAGCCCGAAGGACTCAGCGATAATCCAGCACGGCGCTGGTAGCGCGATTACTTCCATGTACACTCTCCCAGCAAATAAAGCCCACTTTGTAGCCATCTTTCAGCTATAGCGTGGTCAGAAGGGGGTTGATGACCCTTAACCACTTGCCTCCCGCCGTATAACAGTTTGACAGCGGCAAAGTGGTTGTACTATCCTGACTGGCAGTCATATGACGTCCAGCAGGATAGAGCACCCTGCGCGCCCCCAGGGGGCATGCAGAGCAGCGATCAGTGCTGCGGTGTGTCACTTCTGTAACTGATTATAGTATTAGCTGGAGTTTAGCTTCAATTTGTTAGTGTAATTAAATCTACTAGTACATCTAAAACTCCCCCCCCCCCCCCCTTCAACCAAATTGACAATGCTGCTGTCCAAAGGTGCCTCTGTGCTCCTTCATCAAGAGTGGAGACACTCTAAGGGCTCATGCACACTGCATCTCAAAGCAGCTTAACCACTTCCCGCCCGTCATATAACAAAATGGCGGCCGCAAAGTGGTTGCTCTATCCTGACTGGGCGTCATATGACGTCCAGCAGAGTAAACTGCTCTGCGCGCCCGCAGGGGGGCACAGAGAGTCGATCGGTGGTGTGGCGTGTCACTCTGACACACCGCATCTCCGATCTCGGTAAAGAGCCTAATGACGTAGGCTCTTTACCATGTAACCAGCTTTGTCCAATCAAAGCTGGTCACTTAGTAAATCGGAAGAGCCGTTGATCGGCTTTCCTCAGTTCGTGCCTGACGGGCATGAGTAGAGGAGAGCCGATCTGCGGCTCTCCTGATGGGGGGGGGGGGAGGTCTGTGCTGGCAATCAGAGCATTGATTACCAGTGCAGACCCTTGGGGGGGTGCCACTTGAGCCACCAGGAATTGCCTACCCATGGCCGCCGGGGATGCCCATCCATGACCACCAGGGATGCCCACCCATGGCGACCAGGGATGGCAATCGGGGCTCAGGGACCCTTTCAGTGCCCTCCCCATCAGAGCTGCCCATGATTGCCATCTATCAGTGCCACCCACCAGTGCCCATCATTGCAATCTATCATTGCCGCCCACAAGTGTCAATTATTGCCCAGTCCACCAGTGCCGCCCATCAGTGCCCACCAATGCTGCATATCAGTGTTACCTATCAGTGCCCATCAGTGCTGCATATCAGTGCCGCCTATTAGTGACACCCCATCAGTGCCTCCTCATCAGTGCGGCCTCATCAGTGCTCATCAGTGTAGGAAAAAACCTATTTATTTACAAAATTGTATATCATAAACAAAAAACTTTTTTTTTTTTTTTTAACTTTTCGGGCTTTTTTATTTGTTTAGCAAAAAAGAAAAAACCTTGCAGTGATCAAATACCACCAAAAGAAAGCTCTATTGGTGGGAAAAAAATGACATAAATTTGGTTTAGGTACAGTGTTGCATGACCGCGCAATTGTCATTCAAAATGCAACGGCACTAAAAGCTGAAAATGGGCCTAGGCAGGAAGGGGGTGAAAGTGCCCGGTATTGAAGTGGTTAAATACCGCTTTAATGATGCATTATTGAATACAGAGCTGCAATAATTTGAATCTTTTATATCTGCCTAGAGTTCAGCTTTACGCTGCTAGTATTTACTTACATTAATTTGTGAACTGTTGTCTGTAGTAGACTAGCCATACACTATACAGTCTGGTTGTACAATCTCCTTTACATCTACCATCAACAAAGTTTTGCAAAAACTGTGAATAGATTGCTTAGGTTTGTACTCCTATAATATAGTTGTGGAAAATTGTACAGAGATTGTACAATCGAATTGTATAGTGTATAGCCAGCCATGAAAAGAGAACATAATACTTGGGTGCTGAATCAAAGTGCAAACCACTTGATCTGTTTTTCCAGTTGGGTTATGCACTTTCAACATCTGATACAAAAGCCAATCTATCTTTGGAAAAGACATTGAACAAAAAAAGACTACTAAAATGTCTCCTCTTATTTTGTATTGCAGTCTTCCTCAGCGTCTTCCTCAGCGTATCGATCAGTTCATCCGATATGTTTCAAATTAACCTGGTTCCTCCAACGCCGCAAGTAACTGAAACTGTTCTTTTTAATGTCAGTGGAATCTCAGAACGCATTCGATTCTCTGAGTGGTACCGAGGAAATGACACATCTGCTCGAAATCAGATTATAAGATTCAACAGTGATGGCTCTAAGAATTTGGGACAGAGTCACTTTCGGCAGGCCGACATCTCCGCCAATGCCTCCTTGAAAATTGAAAATGTCACAAAGGATCTTGAGGGTAACTACACCGTTCTTATCCAGGGGGATGTAACTACATTTCAGAGAACTGTGTTCTTGACCGTTAAAGGTAAGTACGTCATTATTTGTTTAACTCATTGATGTGTTACTGACTCCCTTGAAAACTCTGGGCCCATAAATCAGCAGTCTGTCCTTACTATGGTAATACTGATACTTAAAGTATAACTGAGGTGTGTTGCTATGGCTATTTTACAGATTTTTAGCATATAGAGTAACACCATGTATTGTTTAGAAGCTAAGAGACCCCTATTCATATGCCAATGAACTAGTTGGACTGGTTCATGAACTCAGAACAGGAAGTGATGCTACAAAAGTAGGGGGAGGAGAAAGAGGACCTAAACAAGGCATGTGCTGAGGACAAATTCCCCTACATAGGTTGTACCTGTTTATCTGCAGCCATCTCTTTTCTACATTAGTTCAAAGTGCAAAATGTATAAAGCTTGTCTGAGCTGTCAGAAAGAAAGAGGGTGGAGAGGTAATGGTACAATCTGCAGAACAGAGCTGAGGCTGTCAACCAGCTGGAGCTCCCTCCTGTCACCATTTTTCTCTTGTGTCAGGAAACTTGTCAGAAATGATTCATACAGATAGCAGAGGAATTAAGCAGCAGACAGAAATTACATTCGTGTTCTGAATAGCGAGAAGTACAAACTGTAGTGGAATATGCTTTGTTCGTATTTCATGTCTAAGGTTTACAACCACTTTGTTTGATGTATCCCTAATACATACAGTGTACATGCTTATTTTCTAGGAAAGCTAGATAGCTTGTGCATGTGTGTAGGCAAATTTGGTAATCTGCGAGTTGTGTAATCTGCGAGTTGTGAATTGTTTTCCTAAAATTGTAAGTAGTTTGTATGTGCAGCATTTTGTTTAGTAAAGCATTAATGCACTACAGAGGTTTTTATGCAAGGGATTACCTCCATTTGCCAACTTTTCTTCTAATTTCCTGTTTTGACTATGGAACAGGAAGTGAAGGCAATTTTCCCCAATGGGCCACAGATGGCAAAAAAACTGACAGGGGTTATAATCCTCCTTTTACTGTATCCAATATAAAAAATAAACAAAACAAGTTTGCCTATAGCATAAGAAAGCACATGAACATATAAGGCTACCCCCGTGTATATGCATTGTAAAATTGCAACCTCTACAAGCACACTTGTAGTTTTACAAGCTCTGCAGGGCAGTGCTGGAATTTGTATTCTTACAGTCAATGGATGCAGTACTGGGACTTGTAGCCTCACAAGCACTGAAGGGCAATGCTGGGACTGGGACTAGCAGTCTTAGAGGCACTAGAGGGCAATGCTGGGACTTGTCGTCTTACAGGCACTGGAGGATAATGCTGGGACTTGCAGTCTTACAGCACTGGAGGACAATACTGGGTCTTTTAGTCTTGCAGGGCAATGCTGGGACCAGTAGCAATCTTACAGACACTGGAGGGCAGTGCTGAGACTTGTAGTCTTACAGGCACTGGAGGGCAATGCTGGGTCTTGTAGCCTTACAGTACTGGATCTTTTAGTCTTGCAGGGCAATGCTGGGACTAGTAGTAGTCCTACAGACACTGGAGGGCAGTGCTGAGACTTGTAGTCCTACGGACAGTGGAGGGCAGTGCTGAGACGTGTAGTCCTGCAGGCACTGGAAGGCAATGTTGGGACTTGCAGTTTTACAGGTACTGAAGGGCAATGCTGGGGCTTGCAGTCTTTGAGGCAATGTTGGGGCTTGCATTCTTACAGCACTGGAGGACAGTACTGGATCTTTTAGTGTTGCAGGGCAATGCTAGGACTAGTAGTAGTCCTACAGACACTGGGGAGCAGTGCTGAGACTTGTAGTCCTACAGACACTGGGGGGCAATGCTGAGACTTGTAGTCCTACAGACACTGGGGGCAGTGGTGAGACTTGTAGTCCCACAGACACTGGAGGGCAGTGCTGAGACTTGTAGTCCCACAGACACTGGAGGGCAGTGCTGAGACTTGTAGTCCCACAGACACTGGAGATCAGTGCTGAGACTTGTAGTCCCACAGACACTGGAGATCAGTGCTGAGACTTGTAGTCCCACAGACACTGGAGAGCAGTGCTGAGACTTGTAGTCCCACACACACTGGAGGGCAATGTTGGGACTTGCAGTTTTACAGGTACTGGAGAGCAGTGCTGAGACTTGTAGTCCTACAGACACTGGGGGGCAGTGCTGAGCCTCACAGACACAGGAGGGTAATGCTGGGTCTTGTAGGTTTACAGGCACTGAAGGGCAATGCTGGGACCTGCAGCAATGGAGGACGATACTGGGGTCTTTTAGTCTTGCAGGGCAATGCAGGGATATTAGTAGTCCTAGAGACACTGGAGGGCCGTGCTGACACTTGTAGTCCTACAGGCAATGGAGGGCAGTGCTGAGCCTTGTAGTCATACAGGGACTAGAGGCAGTGCCGTCTGGAGTGGGGGCTGACCTGGGCTATAGCCCCGAGCGGGCCCCTAAAAAGCCCCAGGTCTCGTGGTGCTGGTTCAGAATTATTAGATACTATCTGAGGAGAACAAATGACTAAAATATGTTAAATTAATTTAATACATGTTTGACCACACTGAATTTACATTACGTTAGAAAACACAGAAACTTCAATTGCAAGCTTTGTGAAAGAAGCATCAATTAATAACAGTTCCAAGATTTGGTGTCATATTGGGTTAATGGATCATTTTATGGTGGGGCAGTAGGCAGGGGTGGGGGGTCATTTGGTGGAACTTACTTTAAAATGTGGGAGGGGTTGTCTAATTTAAAATCGGGTTGAAGCCCCTGGTCTTTTTCCCACCTAGGAATGCCCCTGACTGCAGGGCAATGCTGGGTCTTTTAGTTTCACAGGCACAGGAGGATAATGTTGGGACTTGTAGTCTCACAGGCAATGGAGGGCAATATATAATTGCAGACAGATCTGCATTAAGATGCTGGGCCTTGAACCAGGTCAATATCGCAGAGATAACAATCGCCTCACTTGATTAATCATTCCACACAGGGACAGAGAAGGGGATTCTGGGTAGTTATTCCATGTATTGCATATATTTGGAGCATGACAGAATGTTTTTACTTTAGCAGATAAGAAACTGCACACATGTTTGGCCTTTTAGACTTTATCAGTGTAACGCACACTGGTATGATCAGGTCAGGGACACTCACAAGTTAGGCAGGCATGCTCAGTGGCGGAGCTAGACTTTTAAAACAGGGGTGGCAAAGGGGTGGCAAGGTATTATTTTGGGGGGTCAATAGACATGCGTGTGTATATATATACACACACACACACACACACTTTTATAAATAAATGTAAACAAACATCCTAAGCGGTATTAAAACATTTTTAATTAAAAACATTTCTAATTAAATAAACAATTATCAAAGTAAACATTATTCTTTTAAGGCCGCACACCGATCACATGGCTCTGCTCTAAAGGGGATCTATGGGGACCCTGCTCTAAAGGGGATCTATGGGGACCCTGCTCTAAAGGGGATCTATGGGGACCCTGCTCTAAAGGGGATCTATGGGGACCCTGCTCTAAAGGGGATCTATGGCATAGATCCCCTTTAGAGCAGGATCCCCATATATCCCCCTTTAGGGCAGGCTAGGGCAGGTCCCCCATAGATCCTCCTTTACAGCAGGCCAGGGTGAGGTGAGGTCCCCTATATAGATGCCCCCTTACAGCAGGCCAGGGTCCTCCCCCAGACAGTCCCTCTCAGTCTCCGCACCGACAGGATTGGGTTCGGGAGCTGAGCAGCCAGGGGCAGAGAGCAGCAGACACAGCGGCGGCGGCCATGGCAGAAGCACTGCATGGGGGTGATTAGGGTGTGCCTAGGCACACCCCGTGCGCATGCCTATGAGTAGGGCTGCACAATATTGCCCCCCCATCAATGTAGTGACCAGCATGCCCCCCCATCAATTGACAATGTAGTAACCAGCGTTCCAACCCATCAATGTAGTGACCAGCGTACCAACCCATCAATGCAGTGACCAGCGTACCAACCCATCAATGTAGTGACCGCCAGCGTACCAACCCATCAATGTAGTGACCAGCGTACCAACCCATCAATGTAGTGACCTCCAGCGTACCAACCCATGAATGTAGTGACCACCAGCGTACCAACCCATCAATGTAGTGACCACCAGCGTACCAACCCATCAATGTAGTGACCACCAGCGTACCAACCCATCAATGTAGTGACCAGCATACCAACCCATCAATGCAGTGACCAGCGTACCAACCCATCAATGTAGTGACCGCCAGCGTACCAACCCATCAATGTAGTGACCGCCAGCGTACCAACCCATCAATGTAGTGACCACCAGCGTACCAACCCATCAATGTAGTGACCACCAGCGTACCAACCCATCAATGTAGTGACCACCAGCGTACCAACCCATCAATGTAGTGACCACCAGCGTACCAACCCATCAATGTAGTGACCAGCGTACCAACCCATCAATGTAGTGACCGCCAGCGTACCAACCCATCAATGTAGTGACCGCCAGCGTACCAACCCATCAATGTAGTGACCACCAGCGTACCAACCCATCAATGTAGTGACCAGCAATTGCCACCCCAGCTAGCCCTCTGGCTCCGCCACTGGGCATGCTACCCTCAGAAATGTAAAAGCACCAGGACACAGTTTGTATTTAATTCATGTATTTGCATTGCCCCAACATTTTACGCAGCACTTTACTTATTGTATGTAGTGCACTCCCAAAGTAGCCACTGGCTTCGATGGTCACATTTCCCCAACACACAGCTAGGCAAATAAGCAGTCTAGGAGTGTATTTTCTATTTTTATTGCTGGGTAGAACTGGGATGGGTTTGGGGAACGCATGGGATACCCCAAAAAAAACCGCTGAAATAACCGAGGACACTTCACTTTTCTGTCAGAGGCCTCCCACAGAGTTCACTACTTGCTGGTAGAACTTCACACAGTCTCTGGGGCACAGGACTATCAATTGCCTCTTTCTGATATCCACCAGGCCTTTTTCAGTGAGGGAGATAAAGACTCACAACACCGCAGGACCAATGGGTATCCTCCAGTGAGCTTCTCCAGGCCATTAGAGAGAAATTACAGCTTTCGATAATAGCCCTCCAAGCTTAGACTACAGCTGGGACCTTGATGACCTCCAAGCAGCATCTCCAGCAGACTGCCCAGAGGGGCAGAGCCCCTTTGATGGAGGACTCATCTGGCAGGGCTGACCCCAGGATCCAACACACACTCTGCTCCAGGATTCAGGCTATTTATGGGCTCTCCAGCCACCCACTTGACTTACCTCTACAGAGATTGTCTGGGTCTCCATAAATATTCAAGCTGCTCTACTCTTCCTCCTGTTGCAATTCTAGAATTCTCTAGAATCCAGGAGGAAGTAATCAGACCAGCAGTGTGTGAAACATTGAGCAGGCTAAAACAGTCAACTCTTGCTGCACTTATTACAAGGAAGCTAAACTAAATTTACCTAGCAACCTACACTAACCAGGATGGTGCTACACGTACATTCACATCAGTTTCTTTCCTTTAGGACAGGAGTCTCTAAACTTTTTGCGCAAAGGGCCATTTTACTGTCCTTCAGGCTTTAGGGTGGCCAGACTGTGGCCAGTGGGAGCAGAAATTGCCTCGGCATCGGTGAATAAAAATGACGCCCCATCATTGGTGTGATTTTGAGGAGTAGCGCCCCAAGTACTAGATAAAGACAAGTAAAGGGCCACATCCAGCCTCAGTTTGGAGACCCCTCCTTTTACGAGCATACAATCCAAGGCAAGTGGTCTCCAAAATAAGGCCCTTTGCTTGCCTTTATCTGGCTCTTGGGTCTCTTCTGCCAACTAACCCCAACAATGGGGTAGTATTCCTCCCACTGAAACCAACGATGGTGCCCCCTTTCTCTCCTAATACCAAACGTGTTTATATGTTTATGCCCACTGATGCCGAGAAAATCTACACACTACTAGCCGCCACAGTCCGGCCCCCCTGAAGTCTGAACAATAAACTGGCCGTTTGTTTAGAAAGTTAGGAGGTCCCTAATCTAAGGTCGCTCTCTCACATGCAATCACATACAGTACATATTAGGACCAATTTAGACAGGAGCCAACTAGTAGCATGGCTTTTGAATGTGGGAGGAAAAAAAAGCACCAGCATGCACGGGGCAAACATGCAAACTCCATGCAGATAGTGTCCTGACCTATTTGCATATTTGCTCAGGGAGCATTGCACTCCATACTTCGACACATTAGCCAATGATCAACTCTACGTCTTTTATTTGCACTATGCTAATCTGCTGTACAGAAAGTGACACTTGGGGAAAATGTGGTGTCTGTTTCTGACCCCTCTCTACTACATTATTCTGTCTGACAGTACAGCCTACATCATGCTAAACGGGGGAAGCCTTTACATTGTGTCATGACAGCAGAGCATTTTTTCCTGGGTCAGAACTGCTCGGATGTGACTTACTGAAGATGAGTTGGCACACTTAGGTCTTAGGCCCCTTTCACACCAGCAGACCGATCAGGTCCACCTGTCTGTTTTTCAGGTGGACCCGATTAGCCGGCCGTTGTTCTTTGTGTCTGCTGACACCCGCCGGCATCTGATCCGGTCCGCTAAAAACAGTTGGATGTCGATCTGTTCCCATCCAGCCGCCCCAAAGAGAAGAGTGGGCTGTGTCCAAGTCCTCTCTGCATAGCGGAGTGGACACAGACCTGTCACTTGCCTACTACAGGGTTCGTACGGTCATGAAAAACCTGGAAAAGTCATGGGATTTTAACCGGTTGCCGACCGCCGCACGACTATATACTGCGGCGGTCAGCCCCGGCCAGGCAGAGTGACGTAGCGGTACGTCACTAGCCTTCGCCGCTCTGGCGCGCGCGCGCGCACCCGCGGTCCCGCCGATGACTCGATTGGGTTCAGAACCGATCAGTCATCAGGTCCAGGCCAATCATTTTTGGTCTGGACCTGTTGATCGGTCCTGCCCAATCAGATCTCCCTCTAAGCCTGTGAAATGTAAACACAGGCTTAGAGGAGATGTGCCCTCCCCTCCCAACGGTCTTTTTGGATCCAGCGTGAGAGGAGAGCACATCTAATTGTAAGTACAGCACCAAGCACGTACATACACAGTTAGATAGGCACATTTCACCCCCGATCGCCCCCCCAATTAACCCCTACAGCACCTGACACAACACACACTATATACAGCATATAGCATATACCTATATACCTGTATAAGTGTGATTTGTGAACAGGTGTAGCCCTTGCGACCCCCCCTTTTCCACTCAAATTACCCCCCACCCCCCCCTAATAAAGATTTAACCCACTGATCCCCCCTGAACCCCCCCTGATCACCGCCGTTAACCCCTACACCCTCTGTCACATCAGCACTAATACAAACGCAATATACGGTGTTATTGTATTTTTGTATTAGTGTCATTGTGATCAGAATTAGCGCAGGCGACTAAGTTTCTGTCCCAAGAAGGTTTAGGGTCCCCGCCACCCGCCCAATAAAGATTTAAGCCCCTGACCCCCCCCTGATCACCCCTACACCCCCTGCCATAACACACACCGTATACAGTATATAGCATTTTGCTATATACCCGTATAAGTGTGATTTGTGGTCAGGTCTAGCGCTTGCGACCCCCCTTTTTCCACTTGAATTACCCGCCACCCCCCCCTAATAAAGATTTAAGCCCCTGATCCCACCTGATCCCCCCCTGATCACCGCTAGTTAACCCCTACACCCTCTGTCACATCAGCACTAATACAAACGTAATATACTGTGTTTTTGTATTTTTGTATTAGTGTCATTGTGATCAGAATTAGCGCAGGCGACTAAGTTTGTGTCCCAAGCAGGTTTAGGGTCCCCCCCACCCGCCCAATAAAGATTTAATCCCCTGATCCCCTCCTGATCACCCCTACACCCCCTGCCACAACGCACACTGTATACAGTATATAGCATTTTCTATATACCCGTATAAGTGTGACTTGTGACCAGGTTTAGCGCTTGCCACCGTTCCTTTTATCCTTAGGATACCCGCCAGCCCCTTCCAATAAAGATTTAAACCCCTGATCCCCCCCTGATCACATCCCGTTAACCCCTACACCCTCTGTCACATTAGCACTAATACACACATAATATACTGTTTTTACTGTATTTTTGTATTGGTGTCATTGTGACTTGAGGTTGCTCTAGCTAGCTAGTTTCTTTCCCAAAGGAGGTTTAGGGTCCCCGCCACCCCCCCCCCCAGATCCCCGGCGCATAGTTTAGAAGTAACCCCTTGATCACCACACACGCACGCACGCACGCACCTACACTTCCATTTCTAGTATAGTGTTTGAACAGATCAATATCTGATCTGATCAGAGCTATACTAGCGCCCCCATAGTTTAGGGTTCCCAAAACGCGGTGTTTGCACGATCAGCACTGATTCCGGCCAGCACCTGCGTTTAACCCTTTCACCCAGGTAAGTGTAGTAATTAGGGTTGAGCGGACACCTAGATGTCCGTGTTCGACGGGTTCGGCCGAACTTTAAAAAAAAGTCCGGGTCCGTGTCCCGGACTTTTACCGAACTTTTCCCGGACACCGAACCCCATTGAAGTCAATGGGGACCCGAACTTTAAGGCACTAAAATGGCTCTAAAACACCAAAGGAAAGGGCTAGAGTGCTGCAAATGGCAGCAAAACGTAATTAAGAGCATGGCAAGTGCTCTGCAAACAAATGTGGATAGGGAAATAACTTAAAACAACAAAAAAAAAAACAGAAAAATAAAACAATGTTCTTCTTCATCTCTGAAGGACGAGGCCCATATGGAGTAGGAGGGAGGTTGAGGTGGTGGTGGATGTGGCGGTGACATAGGCGTGCGCACAGGGTGTGCTGGGTGTGCCTGGGCACACCCTAATCACCTAGGGCACATAGCATTGCCAGTGAGGAGATGGGAAAGATCTCCCTGGGACCTGCTCTGCTCTATTTCTCCTTGCCTACAGGTACATGGCCCCGATACATTACTCTCCCTGCTGGCAAACACATGCATGTGTATTTCAACTTTGGGGTGCACACCTTAATGCAATAGGCTGCGCACACCTATGGGCGGTGTAGGTGGAAGCGGCGGTGGAGGAGGACCAGGGCCGGATTAACAGCATCATGGGCTTGGTGCTGAGGATTTTGAAGGGCCTTAGGGCCGTGCCTTGCCATGCACCCAGAGGAGGAAGGGTGCAGCCATGCATGCCTAATTCAACATGGGATGCTGTCTCTGAAGCCCATAAACACATCCATGCATCGCCAACTGTCCCTCCTTGTCCGGCCTTCACGCTGTGTGGGGAGGTTCTGAGGGTGCTGCCTGGGGAAGCGAGCATAGAAGCCAGACTTCTGTGTTTACAAGTGACAGAAGAGCGGTAACAGTGAATATGGCCAACCCGGGGCCTATATAAAAGGTAGGGGCCTGGAGCTGCAGCTCCAATAGCCCCTACATTAATCTGGCCCTGAGGAGGAGGACGAGGTAGCCAACACTGCTTCTTTTCACAAATTTTAAATGAGGGTACACCCCAAAAGAGTGAGAAAGAGCAAAAATGGAACAATGGGTGGGTAAGGTCGGTATCCATTGCTATTCTGCATAAGGTACGGAAAAGTCCCGTGGGATCCATGCCTGGTTCATTTTAATGAACGTGAGCTTGTCCACATTGTCTCTGGACAGGCGGCTGCGCTTGTCTGTTATAACGCCCCCAGCCGTGCTAAATACCCGTTCAGATAATACACTGGCTGCAGGGCACGCCAGCACCTCCAAGGCGTAAAGGGCAAGCTCAGGCCATGTGCCCAATTTGGAGACCCAGAAGTTGAAGGGGGCAGACCCGTCATTCACTACATGTAGGCGTGTGCACACATACTGCTCCACCATGTTGGTAAAATGCTGCCTCCTGCTAAGACGTTCCATCTGAGCTGCTGGTGCTGCTGTTTGTTGTGGCGTGCTGACAAAGCTTTTCCACATTTCGGCCATGCTAACCCTGCCTTCTGAGGTGCTGGCGGTGCCCTGGTTGCGTTGGCGACCTCCTCCTCCTCCTCCTCTGCCTTGTGCTTCCACTGTGGCCCCGCTGTCAGATGGGAATGCCAGCAGCATGGCGTCTACCAGCGTGCGCTTGTACTCGCGCATCTTGCGATCGCGCTCCAGTGAGTGAATTAAGGACGGTACGTTGTCCTTGTAACGGGGATCCAGCAGCGTGGCCACCCAGTAATCAGCACAAGTTAGAATGTGGGCAACTCGGCGGTCGTTGTGGAGACACTGCAGCATGTAATCGCTCATGTGTGCCAGGCTGCCCAGAGGCAACGAAAGGCTGTCCTCTGTGGGAGGTGTATGGTCCGTGTCCTCTGTATCCCCCCAGCCACGCACCAGTGATGGCCATGAGCTGGCCTGGGTGCCACCCTGCTGTGAACATGGTTCCATCTCCTCCTCCAGCTCCTCCTCCTCCTCATCCTCCTCATCCTCCAGAACTGTGCCCCTGCTGGACAATTGCGTCCCTGGCGTTTGCGTGTGCAGGAACCCACCCTCGGAGCCCCTTGCGAATGACTGCCCTGAAAGCCTTGGAAATGTTACCTCTTCATCCTCCTCCTCCTCCTCATCCTGTGCCACATCCTCTTCCATCATCGCCCGAATTGTTTTTTCAAGGAGGCATAGAAGTGGGATAGTTAAGCTGAGAACGGCGTCATTGCCACTGGCCATGTTGGTGGAGTACTCAAAACAGCGCAACAAGGCACACAGGTCTCGCATGGAGGCCCAGTTATTGGTGGTGAAGTGGTGCTGTTCCGCAGAGTGACTCACGCGTGCGTGCTGCAGCTGAAACTCCACTATGGCCTGCTGCTGCTCGCACAGTCTTTCCAGCATGTGCAAGGTGGAGTTCCACCTTGTGGGCACGTCACATATGAGGCGGTGAGCGGGAAGGCCGAAGTTACGCTGCAGCGCTGCCAGGCGAGCAGCAGCAGGGTGAGAACGCCGAAAGTGCGCACAAACGGCCCGCACTTTCTGCAGCAGCTCTGACATATCGGGGTAGTTTTTAAGGAACCTCTGCACCACCAAATTCAGCACATGCGCCAGGCAAGGGATGTGCGTCAAACCGGCTAGGCCCAGAGCTGCTATGAGATTTCGCCCGTTATCGCACACCACCAGGCCGGGCTTGAGGCTCGCTGGCAGCAACCACTCATTTGTCTGCTGTTCCATGCTCCTCCACAACTCCTGCGCGGTGTGTGGTTTGTCCCCCAAACAGGCAAGTTGTAAAACTGCCTGCTGTCGTTTACCCCTGGCCGTGCTGAAGTTGGTGGTGAAGGTGTTACGCTGTCCGGATGAGGAGGCGGTAGAGGATGAGGAAGCGGAGTAGGAGGAGTTAGGAACAGGAGGCAAACTGAAGCGCCCTGCAATCCTCGGTGGTGGAAGGACATGCGCCAAATTGCTATCCGCCTCAGGCCCATCCGCCACTGCATTTACCCAGTGTGCCGTTAGGGAGATATAACGCCCCTGACCGTGCTTACTGGTCCACGTATCCGTAGTTAGGTGGACCTTGGCACAGATGGCGTTGCGCAGTGCACACCTGATTTTTTCCCCCACTTGGTTGTGCAGGGAAGGGATGGCTTGCCTGGAAAAGTAGTGGCGGCTGGGCACGACGTACTGTGGGACAGCCACCGACATAAGGTTTTTAAAACTGTGCGTCTCCACCAGACGGAATGACAGCATTTCAAAGGCCAATAATTTTGAAATGCTGGCATTCAGGGCCAGGGATCGCGGGTGGGTAGGGGGGTACTTCCTCTTCCTCTCAAGTGTTTGGGAGATGGAAAGCTGAACGCTTCCACGGGACATTGTGGAGATGGTTGTTGGTGACCCAGGTGGTGGTGTTGCTGACAGATCGTCTGTTTGCGGGGTGGCAGGTGCCGGTATCACTACAGATGTGGCTGGAGCGGCCGAGACTGCAGCAGAAGAGGAAGCAGGATGAGCCAGAGACGTTTCTTGGTTTTGAAGGTGTGTACTCCACTGCAGCTCGTGCTTTGCACTTAGATGCCTGATCATGCAGGTTGTGCTCAGGTTGAGAAGGTTCATGCCTCGCTTCAAGCTCTGATTGCACAGGGTGCAAACCACTCGTGTCCTGTCATCAGCACATTTTCTAAAGAACTTCCACGCTAGAGAACTCCTTTGAGCTGACTTTGGTGCGCTCGTTCCCTTGCTGCGTTGGGCAGTAGCGGGCGTAGTGTCTAGGGCACGGCCGCTCCGCTTCTGCACCCTGCTCCCTCTTCTGCTGTGCTGGTGGCTCTGTGCGACCACCGCCTCTTCCTCCAAACTACTCAGTTCACCTGCATGACGTTCATTCCATGTGGGGTCGAGGACCTCATCGTCCTCCACATCATCTTCCACCCAGTCTTCACCCCTGCCCTCCTTGTCGGTCTCCACAATGCTGAACGCCGCAGCAGTTGGCACCTGCGTTTCGTCATCATCGGAGACGTGCTGCGATGATCCTTGCATGTACTCATCTTGAGAAATAAGTGGTTGGGCATCGCTGCACTCAATCTCTTCCACTTCTGGGGCAGGGCTAGGTGGATGGCCCTGGGAAACCCTGCTGACAGAGTCCTCAAAAAGAATAAGAGACTGCTGTATGGCTTGGGGCTCAGACTGCTGGCCTGATTTGCAAGGGGGTGAGGTGAAAGACGGTTGGACATTGGCTGCAGGTGCCAACTCTGACCTTTCTGCAGTAGACTGGGTGGGAGACAATGTGAAGGAACTGGAGGCACTGTCAGCAGCAAACCAATCTACTATCGCCTCAACTTGTTCTGGCCTCATCACTTCTAGGGGCGTTTGATGCCCTACCAAATACTGATGCAGGTTCTGTCGCCTACTCACACTTGAGGAAGGTGTTTCACTTGTGCGTGTAGCTGGCACAGATCGACCATGTCCTCTCCTTGCAACAGGAGCTCTACCAGCAGCACCACGACCCAGGCCACGGCCCTTATTTGACGGTCTCCTCATATTTCTGTAATTTAAGATCTTGCCCTAGAAAGGTTTTTATTGAATAGCGGAATAGAAAATATGATCCAAAAAAAGTGTATGTATATCACACGTACACAACCACACTAGGCCCCAATTACTATTGTTTGTACCCCTAAAAGGCTAGATGAGGAGTAGGGGGAGTATGGAACAGGCAGCACCCTCAAACCTTCAGAAGTATGAGATGAACCCCAACAACTTGGAAAGGTGGATCTCTCTCACACGTACCGACACAGACTATCCCGCAATTCAATTGATCCTCAAAGGTTTTTATTGAATAGCGGAATAGGAAATATGATCAAAAAAAGTGTATGTATCTCGCACGTACACAACCACACTAGGCCCCAATTACTATTGTTTGTACCCCTAAAAGGCTAGATGAGGAGTAGGGGGGGTATGGAACAGGCAGCACCCTCAAACCTTCAGAAGTATGAGATGAACCCCAACAACTTGGAAAGGTGGATCTCT
Organism: Pelophylax lessonae; assembly: GCF_965119305.1. Classification (NCBI taxonomy): domain Eukaryota; kingdom Metazoa; phylum Chordata; class Amphibia; order Anura; family Ranidae; genus Pelophylax; species Pelophylax lessonae. The sequence goes on along the minus strand of NC_138779.1, from coordinate 187,447,216 downwards.
CTCACACGTACCGACACAGACTATCCCGCAATTCAATTGATCCTCAAAGGTTTTTATTGAATAGCGGAATAGGAAATATGATCAAAAAAAGTGTATGTATCTCGCACGTACACAACCACACTAGGCCCCAATTACTATTGTTTGTACCCCTAAAAGGCTAGATGAGGAGTAGGGGGGGTATGGAACAGGCAGCACCCTCAAACCTTCAGAAGTATGAGATGAACCCCAACAACTTGGAAAGGTGGATCTCTCTCACACGTACCGACACAGACTATCCCGCAATTCAATTGATCCTCAAAGGTTTTTATTGAATAGCGGAATAGGAAATATGATCAAAAAAAGTGTATGTATCTCGCACGTACACAACCACACTAGGCCCCAATTACTATTGTTTGTACCCCTAAAAGGCTAGATGAGGAGTAGGGGGGGTATGGAACAGGCAGCACCCTCAAACCTTCAGAAGTATGAGATGAACCCCAACAACTTGGAAAGGTGGATCTCTCTCACACGTACCGACACAGACTATCCCGCAATTCAATTGATCCTCAAAGGTTTTTATTGAATAGCGGAATAGGAAATATGATCAAAAAAAGTGTATGTATCTCGCACGTACACAACCACACTAGGCCCCAATTACTATTGTTTGTACCCCTAAAAGGCTAGATGAGGAGTAGGGGGAGTATGGAACAGGCAGCACCCTCAAACCTTCAGAAGTATGAGATGAACCCCAACAACTTGGAAAGGTGGATCTCTCTCACACGTACCGACACAGACTATCCCGCAATTCAATTGATCCTCAAAGGTTTTTATTGAATAGCGGAATAGGAAATATGATCAAAAAAAGTGTATGTATCTCGCACGTACACAACCACACTAGGCCCCAATTACTATTGTTTGTACCCCTAAAAGGCTAGATGAGGAGTAGGGGGGGTATGGAACAGGCAGCACCCTCAAACCTTCAGAAGTATGAGATGAACCCCAACAACTTGGAAAGGTGGATCTCTCTCACACGTACCGACACAGACTATCCCGCAATTCAATTGATCCTCAAAGGTTTTTATTGAATAGCGGAATAGGAAATATGATCAAAAAAAGTGTATGTATCTCGCACGTACACAACCACACTAGGCCCCAATTACTATTGTTTGTACCCCTAAAAGGCTAGATGAGGAGTAGGGGGGGTATGGAACAGGCAGCACCCTCAAACCTTCAGAAGTATGAGATGAACCCCAACAACTTGGAAAGGTGGATCTCTCTCACACGTACCGACACAGACTATCCCGCAATTCAATTGATCCTCAAAGGTTTTTATTGAATAGCGGAATAGGAAATATGATCAAAAAAAGTGTATGTATCTCGCACGTACACAACCACACTAGGCCCCAATTACTATTGTTTGTACCCCTAAAAGGCTAGATGAGGAGTAGGGGGGGTATGGAACAGGCAGCACCCTCAAACCTTCAGAAGTATGAGATGAACCCCAACAACTTGGAAAGGTGGATCTCTCTCACACGTACCGACACAGACTATCCCGCAATTCAATTGATCCTCAAAGGTTTTTATTGAATAGCGGAATAGGAAATATGATCAAAAAAAGTGTATGTATCTCGCACGTACACAACCACACTAGGCCCCAATTACTATTGTTTGTACCCCTAAAAGGCTAGATGAGGAGTAGGGGGGGTATGGAACAGGCAGCACCCTCAAACCTTCAGAAGTATGAGATGAACCCCAACAACTTGGAAAGGTGGATCTCTCTCACACGTACCGACACAGACTATCCCGCAATTCAATTGATCCTCAAAGGTTTTTATTGAATAGCGGAATAGGAAATATGATCAAAAAAAGTGTATGTATCTCGCACGTACACAACCACACTAGGCCCCAATTACTATTGTTTGTACCCCTAAAAGGCTAGATGAGGAGTAGGGGGGGTATGGAACAGGCAGCACCCTCAAACCTTCAGAAGTATGAGATGAACCCCAACAACTTGGAAAGGTGGATCTCTCTCACACGTACCGACACAGACTATCCCGCAATTCAATTGATCCTCAAAGGTTTTTATTGAATAGCGGAATAGGAAATATGATCAAAAAAAGTGTATGTATCTCGCACGTACACAACCACACTAGGCCCCAATTACTATTGTTTGTACCCCTAAAAGGCTAGATGAGGAGTAGGGGGGGTATGGAACAGGCAGCACCCTCAAACCTTCAGAAGTATGAGATGAACCCCAACAACTTGGAAAGGTGGATCTCTCTCACACGTACCGACACAGACTATCCCGCAATTCAATTGATCCTCAAAGGTTTTTATTGAATAGCGGAATAGGAAATATGATCAAAAAAAGTGTATGTATCTCGCACGTACACAACCACACTAGGCCCCAATTACTATTGTTTGTACCCCTAAAAGGCTAGATGAGGAGTAGGGGGGGTATGGAACAGGCAGCACCCTCAAACCTTCAGAAGTATGAGATGAACCCCAACAACTTGGAAAGGTGGATCTCTCTCACACGTACCGACACAGACTATCCCGCAATTCAATTGATCCTCAAAGGTTTTTATTGAATAGCGGAATAGGAAATATGATCAAAAAAAGTGTATGTATCTCGCACGTACACAACCACACTAGGCCCCAATTACTATTGTTTGTACCCCTAAAAGGCTAGATGAGGAGTAGGGGGGGTATGGAACAGGCAGCACCCTCAAACCTTCAGAAGTATGAGATGAACCCCAACAACTTGGAAAGGTGGATCTCTCTCACACGTACCGACACAGACTATCCCGCAATTCAATTGATCCTCAAAGGTTTTTATTGAATAGCGGAATAGGAAATATGATCAAAAAAAGTGTATGTATCTCGCACGTACACAACCACACTAGGCCCCAATTACTATTGTTTGTACCCCTAAAAGGCTAGATGAGGAGTAGGGGGGGTATGGAACAGGCAGCACCCTCAAACCTTCAGAAGTATGAGATGAACCCCAACAACTTGGAAAGGTGGATCTCTCTCACACGTACCGACACAGACTATCCCGCAATTCAATTGATCCTCAAAGGTTTTTATTGAATAGCGGAATAGGAAATATGATCAAAAAAAGTGTATGTATCTCGCACGTACACAACCACACTAGGCCCCAATTACTATTGTTTGTACCCCTAAAAGGCTAGATGAGGAGTAGGGGGGGTATGGAACAGGCAGCACCCTCAAACCTTCAGAAGTATGAGATGAACCCCAACAACTTGGAAAGGTGGATCTCTCTCACACGTACCGACACAGACTATCCCGCAATTCAATTGATCCTCAAAGGTTTTTATTGAATAGCGGAATAGGAAATATGATCAAAAAAAGTGTATGTATCTCGCACGTACACAACCACACTAGGCCCCAATTACTATTGTTTGTACCCCTAAAAGGCTAGATGAGGAGTAGGGGGGGTATGGAACAGGCAGCACCCTCAAACCTTCAGAAGTATGAGATGAACCCCAACAACTTGGAAAGGTGGATCTCTCTCACACGTACCGACACAGACTATCCCGCAATTCAATTGATCCTCAAAGGTTTTTATTGAATAGCGGAATAGGAAATATGATCAAAAAAAGTGTATGTATCTCGCACGTACACAACCACACTAGGCCCCAATTACTATTGTTTGTACCCCTAAAAGGCTAGATGAGGAGTAGGGGGGGTATGGAACAGGCAGCACCCTCAAACCTTCAGAAGTATGAGATGAACCCCAACAACTTGGAAAGGTGGATCTCTCTCACACGTACCGACACAGACTATCCCGCAATTCAATTGATCCTCAAAGGTTTTTATTGAATAGCGGAATAGGAAATATGATCAAAAAAAGTGTATGTATCTCGCACGTACACAACCACACTAGGCCCCAATTACTATTGTTTGTACCCCTAAAAGGCTAGATGAGGAGTAGGGGGGGTATGGAACAGGCAGCACCCTCAAACCTTCAGAAGTATGAGATGAACCCCAACAACTTGGAAAGGTGGATCTCTCTCACACGTACCAACACAGACTATCCCCCAATTTAACTGATCCCCAAAGGTTTTTGATTAAATAGCGGAATAGAAAATATGATCCCAAAAAAGTGTATGTATATCACACGTACACAACCACACTAGGCCCCAATTACTATTGTTTGTACCCCTAAAAGGCTAGGAGTAGGGGGAGTATGGAACAGGCAGCACCCTCAAACCTTCAGAAGTATGAGATGAACCCCAACAACTTGGAAAGGTGGATCTCTCTCACACGTACCAACACAGACTATCCCCCAATTTAACTGATCCCCAAAGGTTTTTGATTAAATAGCGGAATAGAAAATATGATCCCAAAAAAGTGTATGTATATCACACGTACACAACCACACTAGGCCCCAATTACTATTGTTTGTACCCCTAAAAGGCTAGGAGTAGGGGGAGTATGGAACAGGCAGCACCCTCAAACCTTCAGAAGTATGAGATGAACCTCAACAACTTGGAAAGGTGGATCTCTCTCACACGTACCAACACAGACTATCCCCCAATTTAACTGATCCCCAAAGGTTTTTGATTAAATAGCGGAATAGAAAATATGATCCCAAAAAAGTGTATGTATATCACACGTACACAACCACACTAGGCCCCAATTACTATTGTTTGTACCCCTAAAAGGCTAGGAGTAGGGGGAGTATGGAACAGGCAGCACCCTCAAACCTTCAGAAGTATGAGATGAACCCCAACAACTTGGAAAGGTGGATCTCTCTCACACGTACCAACACAGACTATCCCCCAATTTAACTGATCCCCAAAGGTTTTTGATTAAATAGCGGAATAGAAAATATGATCCCAAAAAAGTGTATGTATATCACACGTACACAACCACACTAGGCCCCAATTACTATTGTTTGTACCCCTAAAAGGCTAGGAGTAGGGGGAGTATGGAACAGGCAGCACCCTCAAACCTTCAGAAGTATGAGATGAACCCCAACAACTTGGAAAGGTGGATCTCTCTCACACGTACCAACACAGACTATCCCCCAATTTAACTGATCCCCAAAGGTTTTTGATTAAATAGCGGAATAGAAAATATGATCCCAAAAAAGTGTATGTATATCACACGTACACAACCACACTAGGCCCCAATTACTATTGTTTGTACCCCTAAAAGGCTAGGAGTAGGGGGAGTATGGAACAGGCAGCACCCTCAAACCTTCAGAAGTATGAGATGAACCCCAACAACTTGGAAAGGTGGATCTCTCTCACACGTACCAACACAGACTATCCCCCAATTTAACTGATCCCCAAAGGTTTTTGATTAAATAGCGGAATAGAAAATATGATCCCAAAAAAGTGTATGTATATCACACGTACACAACCACACTAGGCCCCAATTACTATTGTTTGTACCCCTAAAAGGCTAGGAGTAGGGGGAGTATGGAACAGGCAGCACCCTCAAACCTTCAGAAGTATGAGATGAACCCCAACAACTTGGAAAGGTGGATCTCTCTCACACGTACCAACACAGACTATCCCCCAATTTAACTGATCCCCAAAGGTTTTTGATTAAATAGCGGAATAGAAAATATGATCCCAAAAAAGTGTATGTATATCACACGTACACAACCACACTAGGCCCCAATTACTATTGTTTGTACCCCTAAAAGGCTAGGAGTAGGGGGAGTATGGAACAGGCAGCACCCTCAAACCTTCAGAAGTATGAGATGAACCCCAACAACTTGGAAAGGTGGATCTCTCTCACACGTACCAACACAGACTATCCCCCAATTTAACTGATCCCCAAAGGTTTTTGATTAAATAGCGGAATAGAAAATATGATCCCAAAAAAGTGTATGTATATCACACGTACACAACCACACTAGGCCCCAATTACTATTGTTTGTACCCCTAAAAGGCTAGGAGTAGGGGGAGTATGGAACAGGCAGCACCCTCAAACCTTCAGAAGTATGAGATGAACCCCAACAACTTGGAAAGGTGGATCTCTCTCACACGTACCAACACAGACTATCCCCCAATTTAACTGATCCCCAAAGGTTTTTGATTAAATAGCGGAATAGAAAATATGATCCCAAAAAAGTGTATGTATATCACACGTACACAACCACACTAGGCCCCAATTACTATTGTTTGTACCCCTAAAAGGCTAGGAGTAGGGGGAGTATGGAACAGGCAGCACCCTCAAACCTTCAGAAGTATGAGATGAACCTCAACAACTTGGAAAGGTGGATCTCTCTCACACGTACCAACACAGACTATCCCCCAATTTAACTGATCCCCAAAGGTTTTTGATTAAATAGCGGAATAGAAAATATGATCCCAAAAAAGTGTATGTATATCACACGTACACAACCACACTAGGCCCCAATTACTATTGTTTGTACCCCTAAAAGGCTAGGAGTAGGGGGAGTATGGAACAGGCAGCACCCTCAAACCTTCAGAAGTATGAGATGAACCCCAACAACTTGGAAAGGTGGATCTCTCTCACACGTACCAACACAGACTATCCCCCAATTTAACTGATCCCCAAAGGTTTTTGATTAAATAGCGGAATAGAAAATATGATCCCAAAAAAGTGTATGTATATCACACGTACACAACCACACTAGGCCCCAATTACTATTGTTTGTACCCCTAAAAGGCTAGGAGTAGGGGGAGTATGGAACAGGCAGCACCCTCAAACCTTCAGAAGTATGAGATGAACCCCAACAACTTGGAAAGGTGGATCTCTCTCACACGTACCAACACAGACTATCCCCCAATTTAACTGATCCCCAAAGGTTTTTGATTAAATAGCGGAATAGAAAATATGATCCCAAAAAAGTGTATGTATATCACACGTACACAACCACACTAGGCCCCAATTACTATTGTTTGTACCCCTAAAAGGCTAGATGAGGAGTAGGGGGAGTATGGAACAGGCAGCACCCTCAAACCTTCAGTATGAGATTGTGTTCACTGTACCCCACAAAGATTGAGTTCACTGCACCCCACAATGATTGTGTTCACTGCACCCCACAATGATTGTGTTCACTGCACCCCACAAAGATTGTGTTCACTGCACCTCACAAAGATTGTGTTCACTGTACCCCCCAAAGATTGTGTTCACTGCACCCCACAAAGATTCTGTTCACTGTACCCCACAAAGATTGTGTTCACTGCACCCCAAAAAGATTGTGTTCACTGCACCCCAAAAAGGATGTTGTTCACTGCACCCCAAAAAGGATGTTGTTCACTCCACCCCAAAAAGATTGTGTTCACTGCACCCCACAAAGATTGTGTTCACTGCACCCCAAAAAGATTGTGTTCACTGCACCCCAAAAATGATTTTGTTCACTGCACCCCAAAAAGGATTTTGTTCACTGCACCCCAAAAAGGATGTTGTTCACTCCACCCCAAAAAGATTGTGTTCACTGCACCCCAAAAAGATTGTGTTCACTGCACCCCACAAAGGATTTTGTTCACTGCACCCCAAAAAGATTGTGTTCACTGCACCCCAAAAAGGATGTTGTTCACTGCACCCCAAAAAGGATTTTGTTCACTGCACCCCAAAAAGATTGTGTTCACTGCACCCCACAAAGGATTTTGTTCACTGCACCCCACAAAGATTGTGTTCACTGCACACCAAAAAGGATTGTGTTCACTGCACCCCAAAAAGATTTTGTTCACTGCACCCCAAAAAGATTGTGTTCACTGCAGCCCAAAAAGATTGTGTTCACTGCAGCCCAAAAAGATTGTGTTCACTGCAGCCCAAAAAGATTGTGTTCACTGCAGCCCAAAAAGATTGTGTTCACTGCAGCCCAAAAAGATTGTGTTCACTGCAGCTCACACACAGAAAAATGGATGTGGATCACTGACACCTGCCTATCTCCAATCCCACACCACACAGCAATATCGATTGTAGTTTGTAGAACACAGTTTCCCTAAAATTCAGCAGACTCTGTCCCTAACAGGATTGAGAAGAGATCGTAGATCAGGATTGAGTGCAGACCCCACCCCCCACACAGCAATATCGATTGTAGTTTGTAGAAGACACTGACCCTATATAATTCAGCAGACTCTATCCCTAAAATGCCTACAACTCGCCCTGCCTAAACACTCCGACCTGTCCCTCAATTCTATCCGGACACAAATGGTTTTTTCCTGCCTATCTTTCCCTAATCAGCAGCCAGCACGTTGATGTGTGCTCTGTCCCTGAATCTAAGCAGCATAATGACGCCGCTGCGGCTGCCTCGAACTTATAAAGACTTGGTCACATGCTTCAGACGGCCAATCACAGCTACTGAGACATTTGCAGGCATGGCTGGGATGGCTTAAGGCACACCAGTTAAACGATTGTTGATTGGCTGTTGAAAGCCCGCCATGAAAAGAGCGCCAAAGCATGCAAAACCCGGAAATAAAACGACCGAACACGGATTTTTACCCGAACATACAGTAAAGTGTCCGTGTCCGTGTTCGGGTACAAAAAATCCAATTATTCGGTACGAACACGAATAATACAGTCCGTGTTCGCTCAACACTAGTAGTAATCAATAGATTACTGTCACTTACAAAAAACACAAGACACAAAACCGCTGTGTTAGCAGAGTCAGGCCTGATCCCTGCTAGCATTAGCAGTTTTTTTGGTAGCGCTTGAAATAGTCTTCGACAACCAGGTGCTTTTATTACCTGTGAGTCGCATCACTGTACGGGTAAATTTAGTTACCAAAATGTCTAAACGTTCGTACAGTGATGAAGCTATTTACAGTATAATGTCCATGTCAGGTGAGAGCGATGGGGAAGCCTCACCGGCAGAATCAGGGTCATTATACGAACCAGATGACAGCAGCGGCTCCCTGACAGACAGCTCCGACGACAGATGGGTCCCTGTTAGACCCAGGCGTACCCGACCCCATTCTGGTGTTGTTGAAATGCAGGAATCGCAGGGTGCTCGTATGGAGCAGAGTGTGGGTACTAGTGCCGCTCATCCTTCTGGCGACCTGGCAAGCGCCAGCGGCCTAGTACAACCTGGACCTAGTACAACCAGCACTGCAGTAAGACCTGGTGACGTGGCGAGTCCCCTAAGTGCAGTTGAAGCTGGTGCGGTGGCTAGCACAAGTAGTGGCCCGCAGCCACCGCGTATTCGAAGACAGGCCCGTAGAGCCCATAGTGCCCTCCCTGATGCGCTGGCATATCCCAATTGGCAACCCACTGATTCTACAGCGCCAGTACTTCCCCCATTCACCGCCCAACCTGGAATCCACGTGGAGACAGCTGGTTTTACGCCCCTGAACTTTTTTGAGCTGTTCTTCACGGAAGATCTTTTCAGATCTATTGTGGATCAATCAAATTTATATGCTCAACAATTTATCGCCGCCAACCCAAATTCGCACCTTGCCAGACGATTCGGCTGGAATCCTATAACGGTTTCCGAATTTAAGATCTTTCTGGGCCTTTCCCTCCACATGGGCATAACTAAACAAAGTGAATTGCGGCTATATTGGTCCACTAGCCCAGCTCACCATATGCGCATGTACTCTGCCTCCATGTCCAGGGGGAGATACGAGCAAATTCTGCGATTTATGCATTTCAGCGACAATGAAATCTGTCGTCCTCGGGGAGACCCTGCATACGATCGGCTCCACAAAATTCGGCCCCTCATAGACCACTTCAATCAGCGGTTTGCAGCCTTGTTTACCCCCGAACAAGTTGTCTGCATTGACGAGTCCCTGATTAAATTTACTGGCCGTCTTGCTATCAAACAGTACCTCCCCAGCAAGCGTGCCAGATACTGGGTCAAGTTGTATAAGCTCTGTGACAGGGCCACAGGCTATACAGTTAATTTCCGTGTCTATGAGGGAAAAGATAGCACTGTGGAGCCCCCGAACTGCCCAGACTACATAGGGAGCAGCGGTAAGATTGTTTGGGACTTGGTGTCACCCTTATCCGGAAAGGGGTACCATTTGTACGTGGACAATTTTTACACAAGCGTGCCACTATTTAGTCACCTGCTTGATTTACAAATTGGCGCATGTGGCACCGTGCGACCTAATCGCCGGGGCTTCCCCCAACGGCTTGTTAATTCCCGTCTTAGTCGGGGGGCGAGAGCCTGCTTGAAAACGGACAAATTACTTGCGGTGAAGTGGAAGGATACACGGGATGTTTATGTTCTGTCCTCCCTTCACGCAGACACGACAGTCCAAATCCCTACGGCAACTGGCGTTATGGAGAAACCCCTCTGTGTCCACGAATATAACCTTAACATGGGAGGGGTGGACCTTAACGACCAGCTTTTGGCGCCGTATTTAGTTGCCCGTAAAGCCAGACGCTGGTACAAAAAAGTGTCTGTTTACCTTTTCCAATTGGCTATGCTGAACGCCTTTGTCCTATACAAGGCGTCAGGACGAACTGGACCCTTCCGGGAATTCCAGGAAGCGGTCATCCTTGCCTACCTGTACCCAGGAGGCATGCCTGCCCAACTTCCCCTTCCAGATGCAGTGAGCCGGCTGCATGAGAGGCATTTTCCTTATGCCCTCCCGAGTACCCCTACCCAAATACGACCCCAAAGACGATGTCGTGTCTGTAGCAGGCGCGGATTTAGGCGTGACACCCGTTATTATTGTCCCAAATGTCCTGACCATCCTGGTCTCTGCATCGGGGAATGTTTTGAGCGCTACCATACACTAGTGGAGTATTAGTGTAGGGTACAGCACGACACAGTGTAGGGCACATAAACACAGGGTCTCGAAGGATGTTGGATGTCCATCGACATTTTGAGAGACCCAAGCTGGAAGAGAAGATCGCAGAAGATCGCACTCCCTCCCAAATCAAGAAATAAAGGAACAGTTAGAAAGTAAAATAAAAGGATCCAAAAACTGTTGTGGTGTCAGTAATTTTATATGTCCTTCTACTCCTTCCTACTATACTTTTTTCAATGTCCTTTGTTTGTTTTTTCATTCTTTTGTGACCTGTTTCTCTTGCAGGTAATTGTCGGCTACCACGCATTGATTTTATATATTCTGACACAAACAGCGTTTGCGCTCAGCATATATGGATACCTTTGCTGATAGCAGCTGTGGTGATTTTCTGATTTCAGCACTGCAGTTAAAATCTTATTTTGGTATACGTGGATAGCGCCGTGTATACCCATCATTAAATTCAGTGGGTGGTTGTTTGGGCGGTTAATGATGAGAATCCAAAAACTTTTGTTGTGTCAGTCATTTTATATGTCCTACTCTTCCTAATGTACTTTTTTTAATGTACTTTGTTTGTTTTTTCATTCTTTTGTGACCTGTTTCTCTTGCAGGTCCCTCGTCGGCTACCACGCATTGATTTTATAAAATTCTGACACAAACAGTGTTTGCGCTCAGCATATATGGATACCTTTGCTGATAGCAGCTGTGGTGATTTTCTGATTTCAGCACTGCAGTTAAAATCCTATTTTGGTATACGTGGATAGTGTCGTGTATACCCATCATTAAATTCAGTGGGTGGTTGTTTGGGCGGTTAATGATGAGTAATACTACGCATTATTCCTGTGCTGATTTCTGATAGGTTCTCTTTTTTTCCGTTCAGCCCACAGGCTGCATGAAAAAAAAAAAACCTATATGCCAAACAAGGACCAGCAATGTACTGGTACGTTGCTGGACTTTGAGTGGTTGTACCAGGATGATGCCTGCAGATTTAGGCATCATCTTGGTATCGTTTTTTACAGCCAGCGGTCGGCTAACATGTAAAAGCAATCCTAGCAGGTAATTGGCCGCTAGACTGCTTTTACATGCAGTGGGAGGGGTCTCCCCCCCCCCCACCACCGCCTTCCGAAGCCTTCCGTGGTTTTTCTCGGGCTCTCCTGTCCCACCGGTTAACCCGAGAGTGCAGCCGGTGGTTCAGTTATCTAACCATAGAGCTAATTGAAGATTAGAATGGCTCCAATCATCTCTATGGCCTAAGATGCCGGAGGCTACGAGCATTTCATGACTTCTTTTTCGCCAGAAATAAACAGGGCCATTGGGAAATTGGGAAAGTATTTTATCACACCAATTTTGGCGTGGTCAGATACATTAAGGTCAGAGGAGAGATCTAGAGTATAAAAGACCCCAATTTTTTTAAAAAAGAGTACCTGTCACTACCGATTGCTATCATAGGGGATATCTAAATTCACTGTGATAACAATAAAAATGATTTAAAAAAAAAAATTTAAAGGAAAGGTGTCAAAATAACATAAAAAAGCAAAAAAAAAAAAAAAATTGAGCCCCCCCCCTTTCCCCCCGTGCTTGCACGCAATGGCACACGCAAGCGTTGGTCTAGTGTCATATGTAAACCGCAATTTCAGCATGCATGTGAGGTATCGCCGCGATCGCCAGATCGAGTGCAGTAATTTTTGCAGTAGACCTCCTCTGTAAGTCTAAAGTGGTAACCTGTAGAGACTTTTAAAGTTTTTAAAAATGTACGTACGTTGTTGCCGCTGCGCAGGCGTGCGCAATTTTTAAAGCATGTCATGTCAGGTGTCTATGAACTCGGCATAAGATCATCTTTTAAATTTTACCAAAAAAATTGGAATTATATAGTGTATTTGTGAAATAAATTAAAAAAAAATGTATTTTTTTCGCAAAAATTGCGTTTGGAAAATCTGTGCGCAAATACCGTGTGACAAAAAAATTTGCAACATCCCCCATTTTATTCTATAGGGCCTCTGCTTTAAAGAAATATATAATGTTTGGGGGTTCAAAGTAATTTTCTAGTAAAAAAAATATATTTTTTCATGTAAACAAAAAGGCACAGAAAAGGCTTGGTTTTCAAGTGGTTAGAAGAGTGGGTGATGTGTGGATAAGATTGAGCATAAAATGCCGGGACAGTTCAAACACCCCCCAAATGACCCCTTTTTGAAAAGTAGACACCCAAAGCTATTTGCTGAGAGGCATGGTGAGTCCATGGAATATTTTATATTTTGCTACAAGTGTCGGGAAAATTATTATTTCTTTTTTTTTTGTTGTTTTTTTACAGAAAGTTGTCACTAAATGATATATTGCTCACACATGCCATGTGTATATGTGAAATGACACCCCAAAATACATTCTGCTGCTTCTCCTGAGTACAGGGATACCCCATGTGTGAGACTTTTTGGCAGCGTAGCTGTGTACGCGCCCCCGAAAACCAATCCACATCTTCAGGTTTTCTAATGGCGTAAATTGCTGATTTTACCCCTGACTACCTGTCACAGTTTCAGAGGCCCTGAAATTTCAAGATAGCACAAAACCCCCCCAAATGACCCCATTTTGCAAAGTAGACACTCCAAGCTATTGGCTGAGAAGCATGGTGAGTCCATGGAATAGTTTATATTTTGCCACAAGTTTCGGGAAAATAATTTTTTTTTTTTTTTTAACACAAAGTTGTCAGTAAATGATATAATGCTCACGCATGCCATGGGTATATGTGAAATGACACCCCAAAATACATTCTGCTGCTTCTCCTGAGTACAGGGATACCCCATGTGTGAGACTTTTTTGCAGTCTAGCCGAGTACAGGACCCCGAAAACCAACCTCCACTTTCAGGCTTTCCAAGGGCGTAAATTGTTGATTTCACTCCTGACTACCTATCACAGTTTCGGAGGCCCTAAAATTCCAAGATAGCACAAAACCCCCCCAAATGACCCAATTTTGCAAAGTAGACACTCCAATCTATTTGCTGAGAGGCATGGTGAGTATTTTGCAGCTCTCATTTTTTTTGGAAAATGAAGAAAAAACAGGAAAATGCATTTTTTTTCCTCTTTTTTCAATTTCCAAAACTTTGTGACAAAAAGTGAGATCTGCAAAACACTCAACATGCCTCTCTGCAAATAGCTCAGGGTGTCTACTTTCCAATAGTAATGTAAAGATGTTAACCGCGCTAAAGGAAAAGTACAGTGAAACAGCAGCAACTTCTAGTGTGACCACACCCTGTAGAATATTGTAATAATAAGTCGCGCTATAATATGATCAATGGAGATGTAAAGTCCATACAGTCCAAACATAAAGAAAAGATGTGATCCGGAACCAGGAACCCCAAAGGGTATAAGCTTACCAGATTGAGGTAAGGTAAAGGCGGTTTCCTTGGATAAGCTTGTCACCTTGATAGTAGATCCAGGTCCACGTGAACAGTTAGCTCAATGGTCACAGGATCATGGAAGTAAAGGTAAAAGCGCAATAGCGTAAAACCTTACAAACTAATTTGATTAAACACCCCAGTGTTCGTGAAAAATGAATACTATTGTGTAAAAGAATAAACCTCCACCAATAAAATTGTTCACTGATGACAGTGAATAAAAAACGTGCAAAAATTGAAATAATGATGGGTACCCCTTACCAAAGGTGATAGAGGTATAAACCAAATATAAAACGTGTTGTAGCTGAAGTCGCCTCTTACCGGACAACTTTAAACAGAAGGCAAAAAAGTGTGAGATTTGCGTGTTGAACCACCACCTTTATGGCTAGATTCGCCTCTTACCATATGGAATAAGGATTATAGCAAAACATGCAGATCACAATTCAGTGTGAACCCAGAGCCAATGATGAAATAAACCAATAGGGGTCGCCTCTTACCAGATACAGGTAATGTTAAGCCTGTATGGTGATCCAGCATCCAAGGACCCGACTCTCAAACTGGGGTGCTGATTTCCTCAAAAGGCGGAGGTATTGTCAGTGTTCACCCACGTAAAGAAAAGAGAGGCTCCCATAGCGTAAAACCATTAAAATTTATTCACAAAATAAAATCAAAAAACTTATGCTGGATCACCATACAGGCTTAACATTACCTGTATCTGGTAAGAGGCGACCCCTATTGGTTTATTTCATCATTGGCTCTGGGTTCACACTGAATTGTGATCTGCATGTTTTGCTATAATCCTTATTCCATATGGTAAGAGGCGAATCTAGCCATAAAGGTGGTGGTTCAACACGCAAATCTCACACTTTTTTGCCTTCTGTTTAAAGTTGTCCGGTAAGAGGCGACTTCAGCTACAACACGTTTTATATTTGGTTTATACCTCTATCACCTTTGGTAAGGGGTACCCATCATTATTTCAATTTTTGCACGTTTTTTATTCACTGTCATCAGTGAACAATTTTATTGGTGGAGGTTTATTCTTTTACACAATAGTATTCATTTTTCACGAACACTGGGGTGTTTAATCAAATTAGTTTGTAAGGTTTTACGCTATTGCGCTTTTACCTTTACTTCCATGATCCTGTGACCATTGAGCTAACTGTTCACGTGGACCTGGATCTACTATCAAGGTGACAAGCTTATCCAAGGAAACCGCCTTTACCTTACCTCAATCTGGTAAGCTTATACCCTTTGGGGTTCCTGGTTCCGGATCACATCTTTTCTTTATGTTTGGACTGTATGGACTTTACATCTCCATTGATCATATTATAGCGCGACTTATTATTACAATATTCTACAGGGTGTGGTCACACTAGAAGTTGCTGCTGTTTCACTGTACTTTTCCTTTAGCGCGGTTAACATCTTTACATTACTATTTTTTTCTTGACCTTTTAACTGCTGCTTTAGGTTATATCCATATTGCAATGGATATTTTTGATTATCGAGCTTCTAGGCTGCTCAATACAGATGGAGTCTTTGAGGTCCTCTCTACTGAGGAAACGGATGTGAGTGGGCTCTTCATGAGGCTTAAGAACTTACTCATATCGGAAATTCATACACAATGGGACATAGCTTTCTTGGACACCTACATCAAGAAGACTATGGTCCCTAGGAGCCTCAGGTGGGAAGTGTGTCCCCAAGCCGGAGAGGTTGAGTTGGAGGACTGGTATAAATACTTCAATGAGGCAGGGGTGAGCTTCTTGCGTTTCTTGTCAGGTAGGAAAAGTGCCAAACTTTCCAGACTCGATGACGAAATCAAACTGGTCAAAGAGAAACTAGCACCCTATAAGGAAAGTGAAGAGTACAAATCTTCCTCAGCTGATCTCTTAAAAAATCTTGAAAAGGAAGAGAGAGATCAGAAAATCAAGAAGCGCAAGAAGTTCAATAGAGATCTCCAGGACTACCATTCTGGCGGTGTTTTTGATTGGCAAAAGCGGCTATTGGCAGAATTAAGTTCTGAGGAAGAGGTCATGGAGATCTCCACAGCTCAAACTAATAGAGCGGTATCAATCCCCTTACAACCAGTAAATAATACTAAAAAACCACAAAAGAAGGGCCCTCATCAAAATATGAGACGTTCTTCATATAAATCACCACATAGGGGATCAAACCCTAAAAAGGGTAAACAACCCTATAATCAATCTAAACCCAATGGTGCATATAATAACCAAGGTCATAATGCCAATTGGCAACAAGGTGGGAGAAATCAACCTAATGCTCCTAATCACCATCAAGGGAACTATACACATACTCCTGGTTACCCTAATACCCCACAATGGAGAAGGGGACCTTATAACCATCCAGAACCACCTTATTATTATAGGGATCATAGTTCGGATTATGGTTATCAACGTCCTCCTTATAATAGATATGACCATAGCCCCTCTAGACCTGACACTCATTGGTATGATCCACCTGCAGGACCAGGTAGGGGCCCAACGAGGGAGCCTTATTGGCAAAATAGATCTGATACCAGACAGGACAATCATCAGTACAATGTCCCAGTGGAAAATAGATTCTACCCTTTAAAAGATAATGAGGGTCCTAACAATAATCAACCCCTCTCCAATCAGAGTGCATCCCAGTGCCTGAGAGAGATAGTTTCTGATAATGCAACTTCTCAGAATTCTGCTGGTCAGAATTATCCGGGTTGGGTTTTTCCCAGGGCCACGCAAGGAACCAAGCGCCCCGCCGAGCCTCAAGAGGAAGCAGAGGAGGTAGGCGCATCAAACTTTAAAAAAAGTAAAAACCTAGCAGGAGCGGGGGTGTTTAATTTAAGCAAGGTCGTATTATCAGATTCTGAGAAACGTTTATTGGATAAGGGCCTGAAATATGCTCCTCCGAAGCGTTTAGACAAGTTTCATACATATATGGATATCCATAAATTTGTAAGGAAACTAAACATTAAAAGATACATATTGAGTAATCCTGTAAAAGATAATCGTTTAGTTAGCTCTGAAATTCAACACTCCGGGCTTTCTAATGCTTCACTATTCAATCCACCGGGATCCCTAGCCCCATCACTGAGGGTATTTAGGGATGTGTTATTAAGAGATCTAGATAAGATCAAACCACACAACTCCTCCTTGTCTGCTGACCTACAAAAGGGATTAGATTCCTTGTGTGAAAATAAGGATCTGGTCATTAGGCCAGCAGATAAAGGGGGTGGGATCGCTGTACTCGATCGTAGCGACTATAATCAAGAGATGCAACGCATTTTAGGAGATAGTCAAACCTATGTCCCACTTTCTAAAGACCCTAAAGTCTCTTACAAAAAGACTCTTGAGGGTATTATAACGAGGGGTTATGATCAAAATATCATAAATAAAAAAGAAAAGGCGTTTCTGATCCCCAAGTGCCCTCGCACTCCGGTTATATATTATTTACCCAAATTGCATAAGAGTCTAACTTCCCCCCCGGGTCGTCCCATTGTCAGTGGCATCGACTCTGTGACGTCCCGGGTGGGGAAGTATATTGACTCTTACCTACAGCCATTGGTGCAAACCACACCTTCATACATTAAAGACACGAGACATGTCATTGGCCTTCTGACAGGTTTAACTCCTAGTGACCACCTTTGGATGGTCACCGCCGATGTCTCCTCTCTTTACACAATTATCCCACACAATATGGGGTTGAACGCGGTCAATATGTATCTTAATAGAGATTCTGATTTACCATCAATTCAGATATCCTTTATTATGGAGCTACTTGAGTTCGCCACTCACCATAATTATTTTTGGTATAATGGGCAGTTTTATCGCCAGGTCACTGGGGTGGCCATGGGCGCTAAATATGCCCCGTCTCTCGCCAATTTGTTTATGGCCCAGTGGGAGGAGGGCGTCATCTATGCCCATCGCAGGCCGCAAATACTGCTTTGGGCTAGGTATATAGATGACGTGCTCCTCCTCTGGGATGGCCACCACAGTGACCTGATATCCTTCTTGGAGTATTTGAATTCCAATGATCGGGGTATCCAGTTGAATTATGAGTGTAGCCAGTCCACTATTCATTTTCTTGATCTCACCATAAGTATTAAAGATGGACAATTTTCTACATCTACATACTTCAAAACTACCGACAGGAATTCATACATTCCTGTCGATAGCTGTCATTACGCACCTTGGCTGAGGGCTATACCCAAAGGCCAATACCTCCGTATTAGGCGTAACTGTAGTGAATTCCATGAGTTTCAAGCTCAGGCCCGTATTCTTACTGAGAGGTTTCTCGATAAGGGTTATAGTGAGGAATTCCTCAACGAAACACTTATGGAGGTTAGCCAATTGGATAGAACCCAATTACTGAACAATGAGTCTAAAACGGATAGAAAAAACTCTTCTTATAATTTACCTTTTGTTACTTCCTTTTCAAGTCAGCATATGACTATTAAAAATATTGTCAATCGTCACTGGCACATCCTTGGTAATGATCCAGTCCTGGGTAGTACTCTGTCGGATAAACCACGGGTGGTATTTAAAGGAGCTCCAACTTTGAGAGATAAAGTGGCACCCAACATTTTGGAACCACCAGCTCCCAGACCTACTTTTTTAAGTCAGCTGACTGGGTTTTATAAATGTAATAGGTGCCGTGTTTGTTCTTTCAGCTCTAACAAATGCAGATCAATTAAAGAATTTACGTCCACAGCTACAGGTAGAGTTCACGCTATCAAGCCATTCATTTCCTGCATGACCACTGGCATTGTCTACATGCTCCAGTGCCCATGCGGGCTTCAATATATAGGACGAACTAAAAGACCATTACAAGTAAGACTTAATGAACATATATCAAATATACTCAAAGGTTTTCCTAAGCATTCAGTGTCCAAACACTATGCCCTTGTCCATGATAAAAATCCCAGGAATACCTTATTCCTAGGGATAGACAAATTTGTACCCCATTGGAGGGGTGAACCCCTAGTTAGAGGTATCTCAAAACTAGAGATGAACTGGATTCATCGAGCCAAAACATATGTTCCCTTTGGACTCAATGTAGATATCGAAATAAATGCTTTCATAGATAACGCCTAAATTTAACATTACCCTTTATTCCCTCTTTTTCAATTATATTTTTATGTATTTATCAAAATCAATTTATTATTTATTATTGATTTTTTATCTAAGCATACTATCTGAATGTCAATACAATTGGACAACACCAACCAGCTATATTTGACATGTGTGTGACAGTTATTATAATTGTCAATATTATGTCGGGCCCTATTATTAAATAAGGGGCTGATTGAGTTGGATATAACAATATCTATGAATGAAAGGATTTTTTTGTTTACATCATTAATCCTTTGATATATAGCCTTCCTCCCTCTTTAATTATGATGGTCTGGATAGGTGCTGTCCAGTTGTAATCAATATGCTATTAAAATCTGTAATATCCTTAAATATCCACTAGATGGTGCCTTCATTGACCCATTCTAGGTGGATATGACGAATATCTGTTTGCTAATTTTTGTTTTATAATTTGAGCACAAAATTTAGTTGCCTTGTATGATGTTCTTCTGTATAAACCCTTTGTCGTCGCTATTTGCGGGTAGATATGGGGGTTATCGTTCCGGTTATGAACTCCCCCACTTAAGATGGCGGAATGATCCTCACCCTCTTCCGGTCAATAGAGATGATATCCTTAAATATCCACTAGATGGTGCCTTTATTGACCTATTCTAGGCGGATATGACGATTATTTGTTTGTTAATTTTACCCTATATCCTAAGTACAAAATATGGTTGTTTTGCGTGATGCTCCTTTCTATTTTGTATATGTATAAACCCTTTGTTGTTGCTATTGGCGGGTTGATGTGCGGGTTACCCTTCTGGTTATAAATTCCCCCACTCAAGATGGCGGAATGATCCTCACCCTCTTCCGGTCATTTAGCTCAAATAGATGGCGTCAGTACGCCGTCCGCACCTTTGAAAACGTCATCTGTGACGAAACGTCGTCGGGTCACGGCGTACTGACGTCATCGGATTGCGACCGGAGAGTGCGGGCGAGCGAAGCCGTCCGGCCGGCGGCTGACATACATTGCTCCTCATTCCTGGTCTTGCTGTAAGTTTTTTGATTTTATTTTGTGAATAAATTTTAATGGTTTTACGCTATGGGAGCCTCTCTTTTCTTTACGTGGGTGAACACTGACAATACCTCCGCCTTTTGAGGAAATCAGCACCCCAGTTTGAGAGTCGGGTCCTTGGATGCTGGATCACCATACAGGCTTAACATTACCTGTATCTGGTAAGAGGCGACCCCTATTGGTTTATTTCATCATTGGCTCTGGGTTCACACTGAATTGTGATCTGCATGTTTTGCTATAATCCTTATTCCATATGGTAAGAGGCGAATCTAGCCATAAAGGTGGTGGTTCAACACGCAAATCTCACACTTTTTTGCCTTCTGTTTAAAGTTGTCCGGTAAGAGGCGACTTCAGCTACAACACGTTTTATATTTGGTTTATACCTCTATCACCTTTGGTAAGGGGTACCCATCATTATTTCAATTTTTGCACGTTTTTTATTCACTGTCATCAGTGAACAATTTTATTGGTGGAGGTTTATTCTTTTACACAATAGTATTCATTTTTCACGAACACTGGGGTGTTTAATCAAATTAGTTTGTAAGGTTTTACGCTATTGCGCTTTTACCTTTACTTCCATGATCCTGTGACCATTGAGCTAACTGTTCACGTGGACCTGGATCTACTATCAAGGTGACAAGCTTATCCAAGGAAACCGCCTTTACCTTACCTCAATCTGGTAAGCTTATACCCTTTGGGGTTCCTGGTTCCGGATCACATCTTTTCTTTATGTTTGGACTGTATGGACTTTATGTCTACTTTCCAAAATGGGGTCATTTGGGGGGGTTTTGTGCTATCTTGGAATTTTAGGGCCTCCGAAACTGTGATAGGTAGTCAGGAGTGAAATCAACAATTTACGCCCCTTGGAAAGCCTGAAAGTGGAGGTTGGTTTTCGGGGTCCTGTACTCGGCTAGACTGCAAAAAAGTCTCACACATGGGGTATCCCTGTACTCAGGAGAAGCAGCAGAATGTATTTTGGGGTGTCATTTCACATATACCCATGGCATGTGTGAGCAATATATCATTTACTGACAGCTTTGTGTAAAAAAAAAAAAAATATATATATATATATATATTTCCCGGAACTTGTGGCAAAATATAAAATATTCCATGGACTCACCATGCCTCTCAGCAAACAGCTTGGGGTGTCTACTTTCCAAAATGGGGTCATTTGGGGGGGTTTTGTGCTATCTTGGAATTTTAGGGCCTCCGAAACTGTGATAGGTAGTCAGGAGTGAAATCAACAATTTACGCCTTTGGAAAGCCTGAAAGTGGAGGTTGGTTTTCGGGGTCCTGTACTCGGCTAGACTGCAAAAAAGTCTCACACATGGGGTATCCCTGTACTCAGGAGAAGCAGCAGAATGTATTTTGGGGTGTCATTTCACATATACCCATGGCATGTGTGAGCAATATATCATTTACTGACAGCTTTGTGTAAAAAAAAAAAAAATATATATATATATATATATATTTCCCGGAACTTGTGGCAAAATATAAAATATTCCATGGACTCACCATGCCTCTCAGCAAACAGCTTGGGGTGTCTACTTTCCAAAATGGGGTCATTTGGGGGGGTTTTGTGCTATCTTGGAATTTTAGGGCCTCCGAAACTGTGATAGGTAGTCAGGAGTGAAATCAACAATTTACGCCTTTGGAAAGCCTGAAAGTGGAGGTTGGTTTTCGGGGTCCTGTACTCGGCTAGACTGCAAAAAAGTCTCACACATGGGGTATCCCTGTACTCAGGAGAAGCAGCAGAATGTATTTTGGGGTGTCATTTCACATATACCCATGGCATGTGTGAGCAATATATCATTTACTGACAGCTTTGTGTAAAAAAAAAAAATATATATATATATATATATATATTTCCCGGAACTTGTGGCAAAATATAAAATATTCCATGGACTCACCATGCCTCTCAGCAAATAGCTTGGGGTGTCTACTTTCCAAAATGGGGTCATTTGGGGGGGTTTTGTGCTATCTTGGAATTTTAGGGCCTCCGAAACTGCGACAGGTAGTGCAGAGGTGACATGAACAATTTACGCCATTAGAAAACCTGAGAGTGTTGATTGGTTTTCGCGGTCCTGTACACAGCTAGGCTCCCAAAAAGTCTCACACATGGGGCATCCCCATACTCAGGAGAAGCGGCAGAATGTATTTTGGGGTGTCATTCCACATATACCCATGTCATGTGTGAGAAATTTATCTTTTAGTGACAACGTTGTGTAAAAAAAAAAAATTAAAAAAAAAAATTGTAATTTTCCCGAAACTTGTGGCAAAATATAAAATATTCCATGGACTCACCATGCCTCTCAGCAAACAGCTTGGGGTGTCTACTTTCCAAAATGGGGTCATTTGGGGGGGTTTTGTGGCATCTTGACATTTCAGGGCCTCCTAAACCGTTATAGGTAGTGAGAAAATGCAATGAAAAATGTACGCCCTTTGAAATTCTGATGGTGGTGATTTGTTTTCCGGCTCCCGTACACAGCTACGCTCCCAAAAAGTCTCACATATGTGGTATCCCTGTACTCAGGAGAAGCAGCAGAATATATTTTGGGGTGTAATTACACATATACCCATGGCATGTGTGAGCAATATATCATTTCAATGACAACTTTGTGTAAAAAAAAAAAAAAAAAATTTTTTTAGTCATTTTTCAAACACCTGTGACAAAAAAATAAAATATTCAATGAGCTCAACATGCCTCTCAGAACATTCCTTAGGATGTCTACTTTCCAAAAAGTGGTAGTTTGGGGGGGTTTTGTACTGCCCCGCCATTTTAGCACTTCATGAAATGAGATAGGCAGTCAGAAATTAAAGCTTCGTAAATTTCAGTATTTACACCATAGTTTGTAGACGCTATAACTTTTGCGCAAACCAATAAAAATACGCTCATTGATTTTTTTTTTGTCAAAGACATGTAGCTAAATATATTTTGGCCAAAAAAAATGACATAAATTGAGTATATTGGATATTTTTTAAAAGACAAAGTTGAAAATGTCATTTTTTTGCAAAATTTTCGCTCTTTTTTTATTAATATCGCAAAAAATAAAAAGCGCAGAGGTGATCAAATGCCACCAAAAGAAAGCTCTGTTTGTGGGAAAAAAAGGACGTAAATTTCGTTTAGGTACAGCATTGCATGACCGAGCAATTATCAGTTAAAGTCACGAAGTGCCAAGTTGAAAAAAGGGGTCTGGTCCTTTAGCAGCCAAATCCTCCAGGGCTTAAGTGGTTAAAATGGCACTTTCCAGGCCTTGAAAAGTGTTGGAAAATTAACTTAACCCAAAAGTTTAGGAAAAGTCATGGAAATTATTTGTTGCATGTGCAGAAAAGAGAAAGGCGCCACTCAGTGGAGCATGTAAATTTATTGACACGTATTATAATTAAGAAATTACATATAGGTGGAGGCCAGCCTGGGACAAACGCTGCGGACCCAGAAGGACGCCGATCTGATAGACGCTGAACACCTCCATGTAATTTCTTAATTATAATGTGTCAATAAAATTATTTACATGCTCCACTGAGTGGCGCCTTTCTCTCTTTTCTGCCTGTTTGTGGGAGTGTTGCTTCGGCCTAACAAAGAGCTGCCCTCGATTTAAGAGCCACATTTGTGCATCTGTGCAATCCATCCAGTCCCGCTGCACCATGCATCCATCCAGTCCTGCTGCATCATGACTGCCTGAACTGAAGCTTTATCCCCAAGCAGGGAGCGCCCATCAAATCTTTTTCTTTCTCCAGTATATTCGAATATAGTTCTGGAAAAGTCATGGAATTTTATTGGTAAAAATGTGTATGAACCCTGCTACTAAGCGGGGATCAGCGGAGAGATCCCCCGCTGAGCAGGCTGATCCACTTGACAGATTCCGCTCCTTCTGAAAGGGCCTTAGTGTTTATAAGGGTAGACCCCTCCAACAGTTAGCCAATTGTCAAAGGATTTAATCAAAAAAATTATTATTTTATCACTGATGTATTTTAAAAGCGAATCATTGATGACTGGACTCGCGGAAAAAAAATGAAATATTAATTCTTAAAGCGGAGTTCCATCTTGGGAAAGCTTTTTTTTAATAAAAATACCCCCCGGAACAGTCAGGGCTAGTACATTCCACAATGGCTAGCCTCTGATCTGTCCCGGGTTGCACTTACCTTTTAGAAGAAATACTTACCTTGAAAAAGTATTGTCCAGCGCTGCCATCTCAGGTGTGGGCAGCTTGAAGGCAGCGCGATCCTCTTCTGTGTCCTCTTCCGTCTTCTTCGGTCCCACGATGCACTGCACCAGCCCCGCCGTCACTTCCGGCGCCGCAGCGTCATCCCTGCACAGCTTCTGGGCATGCCCAGAAGCTGTTTAGCAAGGTATGACGGCGCCTGCACCGGAAATGACGTCGGGGCCGGTGCAGGCGCATTGATTCCTGGGAGCGATGACGTTCAGCTCCCAGGAATCATTGCAAACCCAGGAAGTGACGAATCGCCGTGGCCGCCGAGGGGAGGAAGAGGAAGTAAGGTAAGTATATTTTCTAAACCAGGTAAGTAAAGAAAAAAAAAAAAATTGCGATTATCCATTTGTTTTTCAGGTGACCCCAGGGCATGAAGATGGAGGTAAGTTTAATTTTAGGGTGGAACTCCGCTTTAAAGACACTTTTTTAGACCAGAGATAAATGTCTCTATTTATGTAGGAATTCTTATAGTAGAACTAGAGGCAAACCTTTTTTTTTTTTTTCCATTTTGGGTAGACTATTGGATGGTTAAAACCCTTGTTGGAGCTTTTTTTTTTTCATCTGTATCCCATTGTGGAGATTTTCCTTAATTTCCTGTCCCATAGCCAAAACAGGAAGCGAGAGGAAATCCCTGAAAATTAAAGGGAATCCCTTGGGGGGGGGGCCCCCAGGGCAACAGAACTAGTGTCTCCATTGGTAGATTTCCCCTCTCTTACTTTTCTGGGGACAACCCAAAATTCTTTACCATTATCATTGAAAGTGAAAGTAAACAGACAAATTGTGAGGGTAAATCCCCCTAACTGGGGCACAGACAGCAATAAAAACCTAATAGGTGTTCTAATCCATCCACCTTCAACTGCCCTTTTTTTCGCTGTTGTGATCTGACTTTGTGTTAGAAGGTGGCTACCTTTGTTCTCCATGGTCCCACTGTATATTGAACCATAGCAACCCTCTCTTGCTCGCTCCTAAGATGGACTATGAGATTTGTAGTGTGCATAGAGCAGTGCACATGGCCACAATGAACATGCACTGCTTTATAATGATGACAGCACTGCTCCAAGCCCAAGGCAAGACCTCCACGATTAAGCCCAGTACCGGTGAAATGCATCAGTGGGGCATGGCCAACTGTTTGGAGATTGAGCTGAAACCAGGTTTTTGACAACAGCATAATGGTTAACATTGCGTGACCCAAGTCTGGTATATTAGCACTGCTTTTTTCAAACAGAAGTGAAGGGGAAAAAGGACCTCATGGAGGATGTCAAAAGGAGGTAGAACAAGACCGTAAGATATGGCACAATAAAAATTATATTACAGGACCATTAGGCAGTAGATATGTATGGATTTTATTTGGAGAATAAGGATTTATTTTTCATACATCACGGGATACAGAGCCATATTACCATATGGGTTATACGCCACCTTCAGGTGAATGGAAACTGGCAACCAATCCGACAGGAAGTCCCCCTATATAACCCCTCTACACAGGAAGTAACAGTGTGTAAAAGGTGATGGTCACAGTGGAGAGTCTCTCTCCACACTTTTATTATGTTTTCTCAAAGAAGAAGAAAAAAGATTATGCTACATACCCCCAATCAAAGATCTCTGAATCCAAGGGTTTGGACTCAAAGGATGTTACCTGAGCCTTGGGAAAGCAGATACGAGATTTGCCTGTAACGTAGTCCTTTTTTAGGCACTGGACCCTGGGATCCGGACCCTTGGTAAAACCAATTCCAAAGGCACTCCGGCAGGGTGCTCTACAGGTCCAAGGGAGTGGCTCCTCAAAAACAAGGGTACCCAGTCTTTGAAGGTCGGCAAGTGACAAAACTCACCATGATGGGTGAAGATTGGATTCTGCGGCGTGACTGGTAAGTCCACTTGAAAAATATTTGTAAAAATATTTTTTTTATGCACTGTTCCCTTTAAGATAACAAATACCAAGTGCTATGTTATGGGCCATACACACTATAAGATTTGCTGAAGACTTTTTCCTTTAGACGTCCCAAAACCATATAATATGAGGTCAAACCTAAACACTTTCAATTTCTATGCAATCTGGCAGGCCCTTGCACTACATAGAAAAGGTAAATCTGAAGGAAAAAGTCTTCAGAAAATCTTAGTGTGTATGGCCCTTCAGTCTCTTCAAGAGACAATAGGTGTATTTGCTATGTCAAAGTACACCTTGTTTGTTTAAACATTTTTGCTCTCCATGTGCAAAGCAGTGGGTGTATCAACTGTGTCAGAAGCACACCTTTGTTTGTTTTAACCTTTTTTTTTTTTTTGCTCTCCTTGGGCAAAACATTGGGTGTATCGGCTATCAGCTATGTTAAAGCATACCTTGTTTGTTTACACACACTTTTTCACCCTGTGCTGATCACCTGAAAGGTATCAGCTGTGACAAAGCACCTGTTTGCTTAAGCTACTCTCACCCCATGTTTTTAACATGTAGATTTCGCCTTGGCCCAAAAGCGTCTGGGCATCTAACTACTCGGAGACCTCTGGTCAAGCAATACCTTTCATTGGCATGTCTGTGGCAAAGGATTATTCGCACGAGCGCAAATCTTCGCTATTTTAACGCAAGAGTACACTTGGAGCAAGAGGAATGTGTCTGGACGCAATTAGCGTGCACATGGACGCACATAGCATGCCGTGCATGTGAAGTACGACTCCAAATAACGCAATTCGTAAAACAAGTTTTTTCAGAGCGCAAGCCTCTGTCAAAGGCTGGAGGGAACACAGAGCCGCAGCAGCTGGGTTGCGTGAGTCACTGTGGGTGTATGTTTACTGGCACAGACAGGTTCAGTATAGCTTGGCACAAGCGTTGAGTACACTAAAGGTTAGTACCTCAAGTTTGTCTTGCCTAAGAGCAATGTCTTCCTGAAAAAGGGCTGGGGGGGCTCAGCTGGAAGGGACACTATGGTGCCACCATCAGGCCTTGAAGGTCCTAGCCATGCTTCCTCTGGGTCTACTCCCCCTGAAGGGCCAGAGGCGACTAGTCAATCTGAGCCATTGCAGTTGTCAGGCATAGTAGCTACTCCTACTGCTTCTGTCGCAATCTACGTCACTAAGGACGATTTGGCATCAACTTTAGCCAGCCTTGAGGGTTTGCTGGCATGATTGCAGCATTGCAAGGAGGGAGGAAAAGTGATAGCTTCCCCTCACCTGAGCCACCCCCTGAGTCAATCCAGGTTTGGGCAGGGGATGTGGAAGAAGTAGCTGTAAATGACCCTATAGAAAGTCAAGCTAAAGTTTCCACTTCTGGGGAGTCAGGATTTGAGGAGTCATACTTGGCCTCTCAATCCCAGAGATTGTTGATTCAGTCTCTCACTGAAATAGTCCAGTTTGGATACAAATTACCTCCCTTAGAGATGTCTAAAGTCTCTCTTATCCTCTCTAGGCTCATTGCACTTTCCTCATAGTCCCCAGGCTTTTCCATTACATCCGCTCATGAGGCAGGTAATGTATGCTGATTGGGATCATCCTGATAGGATTTTTGTTCCTCCCAAAAGGTTTTCACTATTGTATCCTATGGAGGAAAGATTCACTAAAAAATGGAGTATACCTTCTGTAGATGCTGCCATTTCTTCTGTTAACAAAAGTTTAACTTGTCCTGTGGATAATGCCCAGGTTTTTAAATATCCAGTTGATTAAAAAGTTGGAATCTTTACTAAAAGCCTCCTTTGCTGTTGCAGGGTCTGCGATACAACCAGCAGTAGCAGCTATAGGAGTTCTGTCAGTCTTTAAAAGACCATATTAGGCTAATGTCCAGGACAGTTCCTTTTCAAGGAGAGTCTGTTGAAGATTTGACAGATTTACCTCGCACTTTGTTTTGCAGTGCATGCTCTTAAAGACTTCATACAGCAAATGTCACGTTTTGCGCTTTTGACAGTGCATATGCGTCAAATCCATTGGCTAAAAAGCGTGTCTGCGGAATTACCGTGTAAAAAGTTGCTGGCTGGCATTCCCTTTCATGGAAAACGCCTATTTGGTGATGATCTGGATAAATATATCTAAAAGATTTTGGGGGGGGGGGGGGGAGAAGAGAAGTTTGTTTCATGCCCATCAGCAGTTTTCATTCCAGCAATAGAAAACTGTCAGGCAGACTTTCTCAGTCGTCAACAGATGTTTCCGGGAGAATGGTCCTTACACCCCGAGATCTTTGCATTGATTTGCCAAAGTTGGGGGGTCCCACATGTAGATCTGTTGGCATCCAGGTTCAACAACAAGTTGAAGAGATGTGTGTCCAGGACCAGGGATCCACTCGCAGTCGGAGTTGATGCTTTGGTGACTCCCTGGGAGGAGTTTTCCCTTATCCATGCCTTCCCTCCGGTTCTGCTGCTATCACGTCTGTTACGCAGAATCCATCTAGAAGGGAAACCAGTAATCCTGGTAGCTCCAGCATGGCCGAGGAGGTTTTGGTATGCACAAATTCAAAAATTGGCAGTGACAAGGCCTTGGGTTTTTCCACTGTGTCCAGACCTACTCTCTCAAGGTCCAATATTCCCCCTTGCTTCATGGGTGTCCAACCTTTTGGCTTCTCTGGGCCGCATTGAGTGTAGAGAAATTTTCTCGGGCCACATATAAAATATATACTATAGTTAAGGCATATAAGTAATAAAACGCCGCCGCGCCGCCCCCTCGCACTAATTTAACACAACTAGAGGATAATCAAATGAAATGAAATCAGTATAAAGAGGTTTACTTCTTCTGAGAAATATTAAAGGAACACTCACATGCAGCCTCACCAGTGCCCATCAATGTAGCTGCACCAGTGCCCATCAATGTAGCCTCACCAGTGCCCATCAATGTAGCCGCACCAGTGCCCATCAATACAGCCGCACCAGTGCCCATCACTGTGGGTCCTGCTGGCCGCTGGCCTGTAGGTTCTGCTGGGTGCTGGCCATGGCCTTTGGGTCCTGCTGGCCTGTAGGTTCTGATGGGAGTTGGCCATAACCTGTGGGCCACAGGCCATGACCAGCTCCTAGCAGGACCCACAGGCCATGGCCAGCAGGACCCCACAGGCCGTGGCCAGCAGGACCCACAGTGTTGAGGGCTATTTTGAGGTTGCTGGGTGCTGGCCTGTAGGTTCTGCTGGGAGGTGGCCATGGCTTGTGGGTCCTGCTGGCCACTGGTCTGTAGGTTCTGCTGGGTGCTGGCCATGGCCTTTGGGTTCTGCTGGCCTGTAGGTTCTGCTGGGAGTTGGCCATAACCTGTGGGCTACAGGCCATGACCAGCTCCCAGCAGGACCCACAGGCCATGGCCAGCAGGACCCCACAGGCCATGACCAGCTCCTAGCAGGACACACAGGCCGTGGCCAGCAGGACCCCACAGGCCGTGGCCAGCAAGACCCCACAGGCTGTGGCCAGCAGGACCTCACAGGCTGTGGCCAGCAGGACCTCACAGGCCGTGGCCAGCAGGACCCCACAGGCCGTGGCCAGCAGGACCCACAGTGTTGAGGGCTATTTTGAGGTTGCTGGCCTGTAGGTTCTGCTGGGAGGTGGCCATGGCTTGTGGGTCCTGCTGGCCGCTGGCCTGTAGGTTCTGCTGGGTGCTGGCCATGGCCTTTGGGTCCTGCTGGCTGCTGGCCTGTAGGTTCTGCTGGGAGTTGGCCATAACCTGTGGGCTACAGGCCATGACCAGCTCCTAGCAGGACCCACAGGCCGTGGCCAGCAGGACCCCACAGGCCATGACCAGCTCCTAGCAGGACCCCACAGGCCGTGGCC
The DNA here is from genome assembly GCF_965119305.1 of Pelophylax lessonae. Classification (NCBI taxonomy): domain Eukaryota; kingdom Metazoa; phylum Chordata; class Amphibia; order Anura; family Ranidae; genus Pelophylax; species Pelophylax lessonae. Next base: position 187,417,074 of record NC_138779.1, on the reverse strand, counting down.
AGCAGGACCCCACAGGCTGTGGCCAGCAGGACCCCACAGGCCGTGGCCAGCAGGACCCCACAGGCCATGGCCAGCAGGAATCCACAGGCCGTGGCAGCAGGACCCACAGTGTTGAGGGCTATTTTGAGGTTGCTGGGTGGGCACTGGGGCAGGATAAACAGGGGTTATATAGATGGGATGTGGGGGTCATATGGGGGTGTCAGGGTCTCACCTCAGAAATGGCAGCTGCCAACTCAGCAAGTTCCTGCATGGCCTCCTCCAGTCCTGGGGGTGGTGGATGCTCCTGTCCTGGGGTTAAGTAAAATTGCCAGTGCTCAGCCCCACAGCCTCAATCAATTCAAATGTGTCCTCCCTAGCGCGCCCTGCCTCTGCCTGCCTCAAAGATCTGGGAGTTGTAGTTTCCTGTCTGGCTCTCAAGTCTCCACCCACCGGGAGATTGAGCACGGCCGTGGACTACAACTCCCAGAATGCATCTGCCCTGTCAGCTAGCTAGCGGCCAAACGCCGCGGCCGGCCGCTGCAGAAGTCACAAGAAGAAAAAAAAAATCGTGAAGGCAGGAGACTGTCCACGGCCAGTGGGCCGCATTGCCTGCGACTCTGGGCCGCAGGTTGGACATGCCTGCTTTACAGTCTCTAAATTTGATGGCTTGGCTATTGAAGCCTTCGTTTTGAAAGAGCTGGGTATATCTGGCCCTGCAGTTTCTACCTTGATAAATGCTCTAGATGCTTTTTTTTTTTATTTATTATTATCGGCAGAATTCTAGCATTCCTGCAAGTAGGGGTAGATATGAAATTAGCCCTGAGCACTATTAACCACTTGCCGACTGCCTAACGTAGATCTACGTTGGCAGTCAGCCCCTCACAGGCAAAGTGACGTAGGTCTACGTCACTAGCCTGTGAGGGTCTAGGGAGCGAGCGCGCGCCGCCGGAGGCGCGCTCCCGCGTCACGGACCCGTTGTACTATGTAGAACCGTTGATCACTGTTTCTACAGCTCAACAGACAGCCAATCACAGTTAGAATCACGCCCCTAGGGACACACACAGCCCCTCCCTCTCAAATAAAGTTAACCCCTTCACTACCAGTGTAATTTTGAAGTAACAGTGCATATGTATAGCACTGATTACTGCAGTAATGTCACTGGTAACCCCAAAAGTGTCAAAAATGTCAGTCAAGGGTCCAGTCTGTCCGCCGCAATGTCGCAGTACCGCAAAAAAAATCGCAGATCGCCGCCATTACGCGTTAAAAAAAAAACAACAAAAATGACAAAAATTTTTCCCTTTGTTAGTAAACGCGATAACTTTTGCGCAAACCAATCAAAATACGCTTTTTGCGATTTTTTTTTTTTTTTTTTTTTTTTTTTACCAAAAATAGGTAGCATAAAACAAATTGGCCGAAAATGTTAAAAAATTTTGATTTTTAAATTTTTTTGGGGGGATTTCATATAAAAAAATGTGAAAAATATTGTTATTTTTGCAAAATTGACGCTCTTTTTTTGTTTATAGCGCATGATCAAAAAATTGCACAGGTGATCAAATACCACCAAAAGAAAGCTCTGTTTGTGGGAAAAAAAGGACGTCAAATTCGTTTAGGTACAGCGTCGCACGACCGCGCAATTGTCCGTTAAAATCTCGCAGTGCCGAATCGCAAAATACCCCCTGGTCAGGAAGGGGGTAAAATCTTCCGGGGCTTAAGTGGTTAAGGGCAAATTTCAGCCTTGTCAGTTTTTTTTTCAGAAACTGATCGCTTTGCATTCCTTGGTTTAAACCATTGTCCTAGGAATGTTATGTATGCTTCCATCAGTGAAGCCACTATTGTGCCAATATTGTGTCCTTGGGAACTAAATTTGGTGCTGGCAGTTTTACAAAAACAGCCTTTCAGCCTTTGGGTCATATTCCCTTGGTTCTTATGACCATAAAACTGGTCTTTTTGATTGCGATAACTTCAGCCAGAAAAGTATCGGACCTAGAATCTCTTTACATCAAGATAGGGTGATTTTACGTCCACACCCAAGTTTTTTGCCCAGGTTTTTTCATTTAAATCAGGGCATTATACTGCCTTCTTTTTTTCCATACCCTCAAACAGAGGAGGAAAAGCTACTACATTCTCTTGATGTATTATCCAAGCGTATGGTTTGAAACGGAAGGTTACACCTTTACCTGTAAAGGCACACTCTACCAGAAGTGTAGGTGTCTCTTGGGCAGTTCGCCATCAAGCTTCTATGGCTCAGATTTGCAAAGCCGCGACTTGGTTGTCAGTGCATACGTTCATTTGTTTCTATCGAGTGTATTTTAGGACCCGGGAGGAGTCTGCAGTGTTCTGCAGGCAGCTATGTAGATCTTTTGTGGTCTGATTGCCGTATTTATGGTGTCCCCCTCCCCTCAGATGCATTGCTATGGGACATCCTATATTGTAATGAATATGGCTCTGTGTCCCGTGATGTACAAAAAGAAATATGGATTTTTTTTTCTACAGCTTACCTGTAAAATCCATTTCTTGGAGTACATCACGGGACACAGAGCTCCCTCTCCTCTTGCATGGGGCCTTTTCATTGCTTGTTACAAAACTGAGGTACTTCCTGTGTAGTAGGGGTTATATAGGGGGACTTCCTGTCTGATTGGTTGCCAGTGTCCATTCACCTGAAGGTGGCATATAATAACCCATATGGTAATGAATATGGCTCTGCGTCCCATGATGTACTCCAAGAAATGGATTTTCTCTTACGTCCTCCGACAGTCGCCGCCTCTTCATATTCGTCACTAATGGGGTTATTGACCTTTGCTCCGTAGGAGTAGCTAGGCAACAGAATATATTAATATCAAAGCTTTTAACATATCCCACCCCCAGGGGGTGGTCCCCTCAGTCAAAACCTCCCTGCTTCCTGCATACCAACTCAGTTTCATATGCCTAGCTCAGGAGTACGCAGGCTGTTCCTGTGCTGGGGCTCTAGTCTCAGCCACTTTTCTCTTTTTTGATTTTATTTGAAGTTTTTTCTCTTTCTTTTACTTAGCTGTTTGTTTTCAGCGTTAGTTAAGTTCTTCTGATGAAGATGATCGTGCGGCGCTGGGTCTCAGTCTGGCCTCCCTGGTTCCCAGGGCTCAGGGCCAGGGGCTTCCCAGCCTGCCATCGAGCGTTCAGCTTAGGTTTTGCCCTGGCATATTGAACGACCCATCCCTGTTCGCTGCAGGGATGCTATCCGTGAGGTGGCTACCTCCCTGGACGCCATTGCGGTTTCGCACCGCAACTCCGCTGCGTCATGCTTGCGACACTCCCTGTCCTCAGTGCAGCGGTTTGATCGCTGGAGCAGGCTCCCCACGCCATCCGGACTGGTAAGTGTAACTCTATGTGGGGACCTGTCTATTTGGGTGTCAGTCTGGGACTGTGTGACCCTGCATGTCTGTGTGGCTGCTGTGTTCCCTGTCAGCTCCTGTGTGCACTTGCTGCCTGTGTGTGGGCTGTGAAGGGGGGGGCTCTCCCGCTCTGCTGGGTGTCATATGCAGCAGTCAGGTTTTCTCAGCATGTTATGCGGCGATCGCAGCGGCGATTCGCCATTTTTTGGGGGCAAAAATTATGGTGGCAGGTCCTGTGAGGGCTGCACAGCGCTTTTGGCGCCAAACGCCGCCATTTTGTGAGGCGATCGATCCCACGTGTCAGCGCCATGTTCCCTTTGCCCAGGGTTTTGTCCTCAGCCAGCGGCCATGTTTGTGTAGCCTTGCATAGGCTTCATAGGGGCGGTCAGTCTTGCATCACTTCCTTTTCCTCTGGGACAGCGATCGGTGCAGCAGCCTGTGTGATCTCTCCAGGTTTTATATCTCCTTTTTTTTTTTTTCCTGTATTACTTGCCCAGTTTCTTATCCCTGTGGGGGTCAGTGTATTTAGTGGGTGCAGTGGGCAGCGCTGTCCGCGATCTTAAAGGGGCAGTACCCTTTATTAATTTTTTTGCTGGGGCATGGATTCTCAGGATTGCAAGTTTCCTCCCACCTTGGTGGGGGGCCAAGGGGCTGCTGCTTCCCCCGAGGGGGCTGATCTGGCCACTATTGTGGCAAACTTAGCTGCTCAGGTGCAGATGCTGGTGGCTGATCCCTCCACAAAACGGCCCAGGGTGTCTATTTCCTCTGATTCAGAGGATGATGGGGCTGCTATGGCTGGAGTGCCCTTCTCAGGGTCTCACTCATCCCTAGACCTTGTGGGGTCTGACGGGGAGGCTGAGGTGGAAGGGGTTGATGTTTCTCCCCCTGGCTCATCTGCAGAGCTTGCACTCATGGATGAGTTGGTTGCTTCTATCAAGCAAACGCTGCATTTGCAGGATGAACCATGTCCTCCTGCTTTGATGTCCTCTTATGGGACGCAAAGAAAGCGCAAAACTTTGCAGGTTTTTCCTTGCTCTACGGTTGATGAGCAATGGCGCAATTTAAAGAAGCCTTTTGCTGTGCCGAGTAGGTTCAAGCTGCATTACCCCTTTACACCGGCTACTGATGAGCGTTGGTGTGTGCCGCCTCCGGTGGATCACGCGGTGGCGATTTTGAATAAATCCACTGCGATCCCTGCTGAGGATACCCCGGTGTTCCGGGACCCGACGGACAGGAGGTTGGAATCTCTCGCCCGTCATGCCTATACGGTTGCTGGCTCTATGCTAAAGCCTATTTTTGCTTCCATTATGGCAGCCCAGGCTATTGCGGATTGGATGCAGGTGCTCAGGCGCACCCTGGTGGCTGACTCGGCCCCGCCGACAGCTTTGGCTATGGTGGACCAGATTCATCAGGGTGTCATGTATTTGTGTGATGCGGACTTGGGTTCAGTCCCTTTTGGCTGCGCGTCTTTCTGGTGTGGCGGTCTTGAACCGTCGCCAGATATGGTTGAAATGTTGGTCTGTTGACCAATCTTCCCGCAAGACTTTAGCTAATTTGCCCTACGCGGGATCTCGCCTTTTTGGCGAATCTTTGGATACTCTGATTAAGGGTATTTCTGGGGGTAAGAGCACTCTCTTGCCCCAATCTCACAAGAATAAGTTTGTTCGTGGTAAGAAGAATGCTTCGTTTAGGCCCTCTCAGGGGTCCTTTCGTGCCTTTCGGTCGCACTATAAGGGCAAGCCCTTCAAAGGCCAAGGCTCCCAGAAGAAGCCGTGGGCGGGTAGGCAGAAGTCCGGCCAGTCCGGATCCGCTGCCCATAACAATGCGGCCTGAAGGGGCGCCCTCACCCGTTTCTGGGGTGGGGGGACGTTCGCTCGGTTTTCTTCAACCCTGGCTGGACCGCGTTCGGGACAGGTGGGTTCAGGAAATCGTTCGATCTGGATACAAGATCGAGTTTCTCTCTCGGCTGGCGGGCAGGTTTTTCCCCTCAAACCTTCACCTGACTCCGGAGCGCTGGCAGGATCTGCACCTGGCGGTGCGGGACTTGCGGGCCCAGGGAGTAGTGGTTCCGGTGCCTCATCGGGACAGATTTCGGGGGTTTTATTCCAACCTGTTCACTGTGCCCAGAAAGGAGGGCAAGGTACGTCCGATTCTGGACTTGAAAGCTCTGAATCGCTTTGTGCGGGTTCGCAAGTTCCGCATGGAATTCCTGCGATCAGTGGTGGCTGCCCTGGTTCCGGGGGAATTCATGGCCTCCATCGACTTGAAGGATGCATACCTTCACATCCCCATTTTCGAGGGTCACCAGAGGTACCTTCGATTCGCCATTGCGGAGGATCATTACCAATTTGTGGCGTTACCCTTTGGTCTCGCTTCGGCTCCGCGGGTTTTCACCAAGGTGCTTGCGCCGGTTCTGGCTTTGTTGAGAGCCCAAGTCATTTCTGTCCTGAGGTATCTGGACGATATCCTGATTCGGTCCGCGACCAATCGGGGCCTGGTGAACGACCTGTCCTTCACGATGCAGACTCTGCAGGAATTCGGCTGGACGATAAATGTTCCAAAGTCGACGTTGTGTCCGTCGGTTCGTCTTCCTTACTTGGAGATGATCTTGGACTCTGTTCAAGCGAAGGTCTTCCTGCAGGAAGACAAGATTCGCACGCTTCAGTGCGAGGTCAGGTCCCTCAGGGACAATCGGTGCTCGTCCCTCCGGTCGTGTATGAGGTGTTTGGGATTGATGGTTTCGGCCTTCGAGGCGATTCCCTTCGCCCAGTTTCACACACGGGAGCTTCAGGCGGAGGTCCTGGCCACGTGGGACGGGCGTCCGCAATCTCTGGATCTGCGGCTGTCGTTGAGCCATCTCACCCGAAGGGGTCTTTTGTGGTGGCTTCAGTCCCCGACAGTGTCGGGGGGCAAGTCTTTTCGTCCCTTGTCGTGGACGGTGATCACCACGGATGCCAGCCTGTCGGGCTGGGGTGGTGTTCTGGGCGTTCTGTCCGCCCAGGGAACTTGGTCGGAGGAGGAATCCTCCCTTCCGATCAACATTCTGGAATTGCGAGCAATAAATCTCTGTCTTCTGTGTTGGACGGACAGGCTTCAGGGCCATCCAGTTCGGGTTCAGACGGACAATGCCACGGCGGTGGCCTACATCAACCACCAAGGGGGCACCAGGAGTGCCCGAGCGGCTCGGGAAGTAGCCGACATTCTGTCTTGGGCCGAGACGCACGTCCCGGCGATATCGGCAGTCCACATTCCGGGGGTGGAGAACTGGCAGGCGGATTATCTGAGCCGCCAGACCCTGGACCAGGGGGAATGGTCCCTCAACCCGGATGTCTTCCAGATGTTGTGCGCGAAGTGGGGGTCCCCAGATGTGGATCTGTTTGCGTCTCGTCTAAACAACAAAGTGGAAAGGTTCGTGGCAAGGACGCGCGATCCTCGGGCAGACGCCTCAGACGCGTTAGTGGCGCCCTGGCATCAGTATCGTCTGATGTATGCCTTTCCACCGATTCAGCTGCTGTCCAGGCTCCTTCGCAGGTTAGCCTCGGAACCGCACAAGATGATTCTGGTGGCACCGGACTGGCCTCGCCGGTCTTGGTACGCAGACCTCGTGAATCTGGCGGTCGACGCTCCGTGGCGTCTGCCACTTCGGGAAGATCTCCTGTCTCAAGGACCGATATTCCATCCTGCTTTACAGTCTCTGGCTTTAACGGCCTGGCTGTTGAAAGCCAAGTCCTGAAGGATAGGGGTCTCTCCCCTGAGGTCATTCCCACTTTGATCAAGGCTAGAAAAGCCTCCTCGGGAAAAATTTACTACCGTACTTGGAAAGCATACTTTGCCTGGTGTGAGTCCAGGGGGTATTCCCCTCGCTCGTACTCGCTGTCGAGAGTGTTGGCTTTCCTTCAAACGGGCGTGGATCAGCGTTTGGCGTTGGCAACGATTAAGGGTCAGATTTCTGCGCTGGCCGTTCTCTTTCAACGCCCTGTGGCGTCTAACTCTTTGGTTAGCACCTTTGTTCAAGGGGTGAGACATCTGTTCCCTCCTAGGAGGGATCCTTTGCCTCCATGGGACTTGAACCTTGTTCTGTCCGTGTTACAACATGCTCCCTTTGAGGAGATCAGGAAGATCTCATTGTCTCTGTTGTCCAAGAAGGTTGCTTTTTGGTGGCAATCACTTTGGCTCGCAGGGTGTCGGAGCTGGCGGCTTTGTCCTGCAGCTCTCCCTACTTGGTGATTCACTTGGATAAGGTGGTCTTACGACCTAACCCGTCTTTTCTTCCGAAGAGGATCTCGGAATTTCATCTCAATGAGGACATTGTCTTACCTTCGCTTTGCGCGAAGCCTAAGCATCCAAAGGAGGTGGCTTTGCATTCCTTGAATGTTGTTCGGGCGATCAGGGTTTACCTGTCATCGACTAAATCCTTTCGCAAGTCGGATTCTCTCTTTGTTCTTCCAGAGGGTCCTCGGAAGGGCATTGCAGCGTCGGCTGCGACCATCGCCAAATGGATCAGACAGACCATTGTGAAAGCCTATGCTCTGAAGGGGAAGGTTCCTCCTTTTCCTGTGAAGGCGCACTCTACCAGGTCTCTGAGTACGTCTTGGGCCTATCGTCATCAGGCTTCTGTGGCCCAGGTGTGTAAGGCGGCGACTTGGTCGTCCGTTCACACCTTCTCAAAATTTTGCAAAGTGGATGTTCAGGCATCGGCAGATGCTTCCATTGGCCGCAAAGTTCTTAGTGCGGCGGTGCCTTAAGGTCCCTTGTTTGGGCCCTTGGCTGTTGGGGTGTGTTTACCCCTAGGTTACTTGTTCTTTCCTGGGTTGTTGCTCCTGTTGAGCACGTTTTCCTGTTGCCCAGTTGGTTCTCTTACTTTGGTAAGGTTCCTTTCTCTGATGTGGGTACTGCGTTGCTTTAGGCGCGGCTGCTTTTTTCCCACCCCTCATGTCTACACTGCTATGGGACGTCCCCATTAGTGACGAATATGAAGAGGCGGCGACTGTCAGAGGACGTAAGAGAAAGCGGAATTTTTGTAAAATCTTACCTGTAAAATTCCTTTCTCTGAGTCCTCCGACAGTCGCCGCCCCCGCCCCTCTTTTGGGGTTTGTTTATGTACTCTACTGCTATTCTACTGAAACTGAGTTGGTATGCAGGAAGCAGGGAGGTATTGACTGAGGGGACCACCCCCTGGGGGTGGGATATGTTAAAAGCTTTGATATTAATATATTCTGTTGCCTAGCTACTCCTGCGGAGCCAAGGTCAATAACCCCATTAGTGACGAATATGAAGAGGCGGCGACTGTCGGAGGACTCAGAGAAAGGAATTTTACAGGTAAGATTTTACAAAAATTCCGTTTTACAGGTAATCTGTAGTAAAAAATCCATATATTGTTTATTGTCACTTAAAATTATTATACTTGTGCAGGCTTTGTTATGCCATGATTTCCCCATTATTTAGCTATAATTACTTTGAGTCTAAAACTGGCCATGCACTCGATTTCCCATCCGTTGGCTATCACTGTTCCTGTTCTCAGATATCACCAAAAATAAAAAAATCTTAGGCTTTTTGAGATGATTGCCTGGCGCTCCCTGTTTGTTGATTGCATTGTGGACTCTTCCATTAGGATGACCTAAAGCAGGCCATACACGTTAATCACTTGATTCCCCATCCATGCTAAATAGTCCACATGGACACATCTACAGTAAGGGTTATTGTACTCTACAATCAACAGAGGGTCAAACGATCTACTCAAAAGTCTGTAAGCCATTATTATTGGTGACAAGTGGAAAAACAACCGTAGCCAATTTGTTTAGAGGGCCAAGAATTCCACCTTTGTCAGAGCTTGGGCTTAACATACACTGCTCAAAATAAATTAAAAGAACACTATAAAAACACTTCAGATCTCAATGGAGAAAAATATCATGCTGGATATCTATACTGATCTGGACTGGGTAATGTGTTAGGAACAAAAGGGTGTCACATCGTTTAATGGAAATGAAAATTATTAACCTACAGAGGACTGATTTCAAAAACACCCCGAAACTCAAAGTGAAAAATTGATTCAGCAGGCTAGTTCATGTTGCTGAAATGTTATTGCAGCAATTCAAAATGGTATTCAGTAGTTTGTATGACCCCCCCTACGTGCTTGTATGCATGCCTGAAAACATCGGGGCATGCTTCCAAAGAGACGGCGGATGTTGTCCTGGGGTATTTCCTCCCAGATCTGGACCAGGGCATCACTGAGCTCCTGAACAGACTGAGGTGCAACCTGACGGCGTCAGATGGACTAAAACATTGTCCCAGAGGTTATTCGATTTAGGTCAGGCGAGCATATGGGCAATTCAATGGTATCAATTCCTTCATCCTCCAGGAACTGGCTGCATACTCTCACCACATGAGGCTGGGCATTGTTGTGCACCAGGAGGTTGGAATGCCTGTGCAACCTCCTATAGGGTCCAGGTGTCGCCTCATGCTATCAGTAGTGACACTGACCCTAGCCAAATGCAATACTAGTAAAAAACTGTCAGAAAAGATGAGTAGGGAAAAAAATTTCAGTGGCCTCCACCTGTAAAACCATTCTGTTTTGGAGGTCGTCTCATTGTTGCCATCTACTGTAGTACCCCTGTTGATAAATTTCATTGACACCAAAGCAGCTGAAACTGATTAAAAACCCCCTCTGCTACTTAACTGACTAGATTAATATCCCAGGAGTTTAATTGACTTGATGCTATACTCTGATTAAAAAGTGTTTCTTTAATTGTTTTGAGCAGTGTATATTCCAGATTCTTGAATACAAGCCAAATGGGATGAATCAGTTATTTTTTCTGAGTGATATTGTCCTCCATGAGACTCTATAGGATATGAAGTCCTTGCCCCGATGAAGGGGGATTACGCAGCACTGTAAGCCTGTCGGCTACCGCTGTTCATCCTGTTCCCAGATTATCACCAAAAATAAGTCTTAGGACTTTTTGGAACAGTCGCTTGGCTCTCTGTTTATTGCTTTTTTTTTTGGACTTTCGGTTGTAGGATAATTCTCTTTTTTGTGTGCTTGAGCAGCAAAAGTCAAGTCATAAAATTCTGCTACAAGTTTGTAGTTAACAGAATTAAAGCAGCTCATTTCTGCTTAGGCCAGTTAATGGTTGGGGTGGTTGCCATTTGTTTGTACTGTTGGTAATTGGTGAGGGGACACACTGGACACCTTCACTGCCATTTTGCTATTGCTGGGTGTCCAGTGCCTCCCCGTGCCTTTGAGGGGTGGGGCTCTCTCCAGGCATATCTCCCATTTAATCTGTTTATTATTCTATATGTTCTCAAACTTTGGAGACTCTGAAATTATAGGAGTTAGAAGTGCAGTACACTAGGGTGTTGTGATGTGGCCTCTGCAGCTTACGCATGTATTTGCAAACGTGTGCAAACTAATCCCCTTGTTTTTAACCAGAACTGTTAGATAGGACAATTTGATGCCTTCAAAGGACTGGATGCAGGCAATGTAAGGCCAAAAATGTTCTGCCCTGTTCCTTCTTTTGCAGAGCAGGATGGTTCCGATTCACTCAACATTTGATCTGTGTATGGCCAACTTTACACTTTAGCATTAGAGCCCGGTTTGTGTACTATAGTCTATTATTGCATCTATATAGAACATTTTATGTATATAAAAATAAAATTTAACTTTTTTATTTTTAGACTCAAATCCTGACAATCCTCCGAATTCTGATTTGAGTGGTGGAGCGATAGCTGGCATTGTCATAGCCATCTTGGTGGTTACAGCTGCAATTGTTGGTGGAGTATATGCATTTAAGTTTAAAGACTCTAAACAAGGTGAGTAGAAGCATTCTCAGCTTTCAAAGTAATTCCATGTTTATGTTTGATAAGCAGCCCTTAGATAGGACTTGCAGTTAAAGCCTGACAGCCTATGGGTTCTGCTTAGTTTGGGGGGTGCTAAACAGGCATAGCCATGGGGTGAGACTGGGTGAAGAATTAAGCCATGGTTTCTGATGCATGGAGTCAGGCAGATGATTGACCAGTCTAGGAAGCCCTTTAGATGTGTCTGGTTAAAAAAAAAAAAAAAATCCCACCTTGTATCCTTTTCCCTGCCAATAGGCAGCATTTGGTTATATTATTAGCCTCAACTCTCCATGGTTGTGGACACAAACATTTGGTCATGTTAAAATGGAAGTTAACCTGCCAATGTAACGGTTTAAAAAGAAAAGAAAATAGCAATCCAGGCATGCAGGAAATGTAACGAACTGTCACATTTGCTTGTGCTTTCAACCACACTGTCACCCCCCCCCCCCCCCCCAAAAAAAAAAAAAAAAACTCTCCCTGCTTGCTCCTAGCATTTTTTCTTTACATGCAATGTCTGTGATCACATCAGTGTGAACCGGCACTCAATCATTTAAATATACTAAAACGTGTGTGTAATAAAAAAAAAAAAAATATATATATATATATATATATATATATATATATATATATATATATATATATATACAATACATGTTTTATTTAAAGACTAACTCCACTTTTGGTGAGGAAAAATTCATTCTCTGGATGAATTATGTACTTTTAACCAACCTTGATGCAGATTCCTACCTTTTGTTATGTACAAGAGACAGAGCCCCTGTAGGGCTCTAACAAGGAAAGTGTGTCCCTTTAGACATGATTTGCCTCTGGGAGTATCTCCCCAAAAACTACATTTTATCTTGCAAGGGATACCCAAAATCTGACTTGTATGTTATCACAGACTTCTAGGAATATCAATGAGTCAATCAAACAGGAAATAACATTTCTGGGGGGCGTTCTTTATACTATCAGTGTGCAGAACACCTCCAGGTTGTCATATTGCATTTTACAGAAACTTACAGAGCTGCAGATTGCAAAGGAAAGGTCTTTTTTAATACCATTAATTACAATATGACTTTAGTCGCAATTGTGTATGCTATATTATTATTTTGTTTTATTTGCAATTTTTTCCCCACAAAAGTGGAGTTACCTTTTCAAAGCCTTATAAATCCTAATCAGCCAAAATAACCCCCATTCCCCACATTGCTCCCTTTAGTTATTAATTTAGCTGTTTTTTTAAGGGTTGTTTTTTTTTTTTTTTCCACTATTTTGTAGTAAAGGGATTTTCCCTCATTTTAGAGAAATGACCGCTCATTTCTCAGGGACTATTGAATTATTTACTCATATGGAATAGTCAGTGATTCAACTATGCTGTGCGTAGAGTCACAAATGACTCCTAGCACCAGCTGAGCTATCAGTACCATTAAATAGATGTCCCGCTTAACCCCTTTGCCTAGCTTCGGCATCCCTTTAACTTGGGTGGCAGCAAGGACTGCCCAATCACATGACCACTGCAATTGGCTGTCAAAGTTGTCACTTGATTAGGAGCCAGTCCTGCAAACTCCTGATCATTACTAGTGACTGGTAACCGTCTATGAAAGCTTGATTACTATACTGAGAGCAGCTCAGTGAGTGTGCTCTCATCACAGAAACCTTTGTCGTCCATGGCTGTATATGTGCGTTGTGTATGTGTTAAAATGCCCCCTACATTTAGATAGTACTGAATGTCATACACACTAGAATATAGAGGGAGAACATTTTGATATTTGGGAATCTTGTCAAAATCATATATGACCATAACTTTGTTTTACAGTTTAATTTCTAACCAGCTTGTAGTATTAACAGTAGATTTTCCAACTTTGCATCACAGGTCCTCTTTAACCAAGGAGACTAGAAGGCGCGTGCTCCTGTACAGCACTGAAATGATGCTGCACCAGTCCGAATCCACTATATAGCACGCTTGTACAAAAACATTATGTGTTAAGACATGGGGGGGGGGGATAAGCCTGTCATTTAGCAGCAAACATTGTGCTACAAAAAGGAGGATAAGGAAGGCAGTCAAGTCTTGTATCATTATAACTCAATCCCTTAATCCATCTTTCAGGGATCAGGAGTAAGTAACAAACAGGTTTCAGGGGTCAGGAGTAAGTAACTTACAGACTTAAGGGGTCAGGAGTATGTAACATACAGGCTTTAGTCATCAGGAGTATGTAACATACAGGCTTTAGTCATCAGGAGTATGTAACATACAGGCTTTAGTCATCAGGAGTATGTAACATACAGACTTTAGTCCATCAGGAGTATGTAACATACAGGCTTTAGTCCATCAGGAGTATGTAACATACAGGCTTTAGTCCATCAGGAGTATGTAACATACAGGCTTTAGTCCATCAGGAGTATGTAACATACAGACTTTAGTCCATCAGGAGTATGTAACATACAGGCTTTAGTCCATCAGGAGTATGTAACATACAGGCTTTAGTCCATCAGGAGTATGTAACATACAGGCTTTAGTCATCAGGAGTATGTAACATACAGGCTTTAGTCTGAAGTTACATTGTACAAGAGTCAGTCCTAGCTGGAGTAGTCTTGTGCTTGGCAACATGTGCATGGCAATGTTGATAACTGCGCATGCGCAGGCAGCACAAGCTGCACCATTTTTTATTAATGTTTGTACTGTGCAACTTCAGCTGGAGCCCGCGCACTACAGGGGTTACCATACAGGCCTTGTTCCAGGGGACAAATCTAGGGACGCCCATTTCGTGGGGACAAACCCCTCATAATGGGGACTGTCCCCTGTACGCAGGGACAAATTATAACATTGCCCTCCACCCCTTCAATGCTGCTTTATGTTTACTACTAAATGACAGATGCTGTTTAAAGAAGAACTTCAGACAAGACACACAATTCAGTAATAATTACATTATAGGTGTTTAGAAGTCCCAGTTGTGATAATGCATGTGATGATACATGCAATTTACTCAGTTATAACAAATCTATTACTTGCCAAAAGGATCATTATTCACAGAAATGAGCCCAGTGAATTGATCTCAAAGTGCACCCCCCCCCCCCCCCCTTAAAGATCCCTGGTGAATGCAGCTCTGCAAGCTGATCTGAAAGCATCTTCCATCCATATGTTAAATAAAAGATTTAATGTTACTTACATTTACTTTAATCACACTTCCTGGTCTACTGGGGCACTTGTGAAGTAGCCTTCCCAGGGGGCAGCTGTGACATGGCCCAAGACCCTTACAGTGGTCCCCTGGGGGGCTACATCACCAGTGACTCACAGTGGTCCCCTGGGGAGGCTACATTACCAGTGCCTCACAGCTGTCCCTTGGGGAGGCTACGTCGCCAGTGCCTCACAGCTGTCCCTTGGGGAGGCTACGTCGCCAGTGCCTCAAAGCTGTCCCTTGGGGAGGCTACGTCGCCAGTGCCTCACAGCTGTCCCCTGGGGAGGCTACGTCACCAGTGCCTCACAGCTGTCCGCTGGGGAGGCTACGTCACCAGTGCCTCACAGCTGTCCGCTGGGGAGGCTACGTCACCAGTGCCTCACAGCTGTCCCCTGGGGAGGCTATGTCACCAGTGCCTCACAGCTGTCCCCTGGGGAGGCTATGTCACCAGTGCCTCACAGCTCTCCCCTGTGGTGGCTATGTCACCAGTGCCTCACAGCTCTCCCCTGTGGTGGCTATGTCACCAGTGCCTCACAGCTCTCCCCTGTGGTGGCTATGTCACCAGTGCCTCACAGCGGTCCCCTGGGGAGGCTATGTCACAAGTGCCTCACAGTTGTCCCCTGGGGAGGCTTTCACCAGTGTCTCACAGCTGTCCCTTGTGGTGGCTACGTCATCAGTGCCTCACAGCTGCCCCCATCCCACGTTACCAGTTCTTTCCAGGGAGAAGGCAATGTTGATTTCACATATAAACTGCAAGATCTGGGGCCCAAGGCATTGAACTTGGTCACCTACTACTACTGTTCAAAATTGTGGAACAGGATTATAGGAGGAGCAGAGGAGCTTAGCATGTGGCAGCAAGAGGCAAAAATGATGCTTCAATGTGTTTATTCTGCTATAGTAAGGCCTCATTCACGTGGGCAGCTTGGGGAAGAGGGGAGTAAAAACAAGCAGT
This sequence comes from Pelophylax lessonae, assembly GCF_965119305.1. Classification (NCBI taxonomy): domain Eukaryota; kingdom Metazoa; phylum Chordata; class Amphibia; order Anura; family Ranidae; genus Pelophylax; species Pelophylax lessonae. The sequence continues at coordinate 187,401,772 of NC_138779.1, read as the reverse complement.
TGAGCCAAGTTGCTTTTTAGATAGTGGTAGAAGCTGCTGTCCATGTGAAATAGGCCAAATCGTGGCAGTTTTTATAAGGGGGGAGAGGGGGGGGGGTCCATCTTAATCTTCAGTGAAGCTTTCGAAAGTTTGAAGGAGTTGCAGGATGTTCTTTATCAGTGGACATTACACAATGCACTTTCTAAGCTACAAGTGCCCTAAGTTAAATGTTTCCCCTCAGCTGCACTTGCCTAGTATGGGACCTCCAATTTGTCATTTCAAGCACTAAACCTAATGGGAGCTATCCATAGATTTATTTATTTGTTCGTCTTGTCCGGAGTTGTCCTTTAAATGTCCCAGCTTAGCTGTATAGTCAGGAATTTTGCACAAAATGCATAATGGGATTTTATGGAGTATTTGGGTAAGGTACAAGCAAAGCTCAACTGACTAAAATTTAATTTGCTAAAGCTTTCTGTATCAAGAACAATTGACATGTGCGTTTTGTAATAAAATATTGTTTTCACCTTGTTTTTATCCTTTGTTGCAAATCAAAACTGCTGATTTCCTACAGCTGCTACCTACCTACATGCACACATCATTTCTCAGGGTAGGTTTCCCAAACAGTGGAACATCATCCCTCTGCAATATGCAATGGCATAGCTTGTAGTCCCCCTTGGGAGATTGTGTGACAGGGTGACAACACAAGAGAAGAAATGGGAGATGAATTGAGTGTTGTCACCCTATAACAGGAAGTGTCTGCACATAAAGGTTCGAGGTAGGACCACCAAGTATTATTTTAATGTCAGCTGCAAATGTGGAAATTATTGAAGATGACCTCTAAAATGCCTTAACCACTTTAAGACTGGAAGGATTTTCCCCCTTAATGACCAGGCCCTATTTTGCAATTCGGCACTGCGTTATTTTAGCGGACAATTGCGCAGTCGTGCGACGCTGTACCCAAACTAAATGTACGTCCTTTTTTTCCCACAAATAGAGCTTTCTTTTGGTGGTATTTGATCACCTGTGCAATTTTTATTTTTTTGCGCAAACAAAAAAAAGAGCGACAATTTTGAAAAAAAATATATATATATTTTTCACATTCTGCTATATGACATTCTCAAAAAAAAAAAAAATGTAAAAATCAAAATGTTTTAACATCTTAGGCCAATTTATTTTCTGCTACATATTTTTGGTAAACAAAATCGCAATAAGCGTATTTTGATTGGTTTGCACAAAAGTTATTGCGTCTACTAACTATGGGAAAGATTTATGTAATTTTTGTGTTTTTTTTTTTTTAACTAGTAATGGCGGCGATCTGCAATTTTTTGCGGGACTGCGACATTGCGGCGGACCGATCGGACCCCTTACTGACTTTTTTGACACTTTTGGGGGTACCAGTGACATTACTACAGTAATCGGTGCTAAAAATATGCACTGTTACTGTAATAATGCCATTGGCAGGGAAGGGGTTAACCCTGTGGGTGATCAAGTTGTTAAATGTGAGCCTAGGGGAGTGATTCTAACTGTGGGGGGGCTTGGCTTCTGAGATGACCACGGAGACATGTGATCCTATATAGAATGATCACATGGGCTCTATGATCATTTTAGAGAGAAGAACGGTCTGCTGTGTTCTTCTCTCTCAGGGGGAGTGATCGCGGGTGTCAGACGGCAATCGGAGCCACCTGACACATACATCGGCTTCCCCGCTGCTCGCCCCCTAGCTTCCCGTGCGCGACCGACATAGATCTATGTGGCCACCCTGCCGCAGTAAAAAGGCGGTGGGTGGTCGGGAAGTGGTTAAAGGGGTTGAAAAGTCAAAAGGTTTTTTATCTTTGTGCATTCTATGCATTAAGATAAAAAGCCTTGTGTGTGCAGCAGCCCCCCTAACAATTACCTGAGCCCCATCTACATCCAACGATGTCCACGACTGTCACAGCCGTCCGGGACTCTCCTCCTCATTGGCTAAGACACAGCAGCCATTGGCTCCCGCTGCTGTCAATCAAAGTCAGTTAGCCAATGAGGGGAAAGAGGGGGCAGGGCCGAACCGCAGCTCCATGTCTGAATAGATGCACGGAGCTGTGACTTGGCTCGGGTGCCCCCATAGCAAGCTGCTTGCTGTGGGGGCACTCAACAGGAGGGAGGGGCCAGGAGAGCCAAAGAGGGATCTGAAAAGAGGAGGATCCATGCTGATCTGTGCAGAACCACTGCACAGAGCAGGTAAGTATAACATGTTTGTTATTTTTACTGAAAAAAGACTTTACAATCGCTTTAACATGTTAAAGCTTAAATAAAATTGTTATGAGGTTTGTAAGGACTGAAATAACTGCCCTTCCTGGAGAATATGCTGGTCCAGCTCCTCTCCAATGCTGGCTATGAGAACCGAAGCCTAGGTAGCTGATCATGTATTCTTGAGTTTAGATTGACTGTTCCTCCTTTTCAGCAAAGGTCTTGTGATGAAATACCTAGGCTTTGTGCAATCAGAACTGGAGGGAACCTTGAGCAACGCTTTCTTCAGTTGCTTTCTACTTATCCATGCCAGTAAGAATGTTAACATGTATTTTGGGGTTACAAAAATTTTAATGTAAAACCCTTTTTTCAGTATGTTTGGTGTCATGCCTCATTGTAAGAAATAGGTTACAAAAATGTCCTTTGCCAATCTGTTGCAAAGATTCTTACCTGGAGATCCTGCCAGCAACAGCTCTTCCTGTTGCCGGCTGACTAAACTAAGCCACTGCCTTGCAATTATCAGTAGCATTGTATGTTGCCTGTTGGCTGCCTATCTGATAAGAAGCCCAACGGCCAACTGAAGGGGAACCCACAATAGGGTGACAACGCTGCTGCTAATTGCTAGGCAGCGGCTTAGTGTTGTCAGCCTGCAACAGGAAGTGCTGTTCCTGGCAGGATCTCCAGGAGAGAAACCTTGCAGCAGACCTTGAAAACTAAAGAAATAGAGCATGTTGAGCAAGCGAATTCCCATTTTTCAATACATTTTCCCTTGGCATAGTAAAAAAAAAAAGTGAAGTTCCGCTGAATGAAAGGGTTGGTTTGTCTTTGGCCCATTCAATTTGCAAAATGGCCTTCAAAGGGGCAACTGAGGGTCCAATTCTAACATCTGGTTCGTCCAGCTATTTTCAGACCGGCTGCACATGGCCTACTTGTATGGAGGTGCGCAGAATTAACATTTTGAACCGAGAATAAGTCGTATGTAATGTGCTGGGGATACTGGAATGCATGGTGATATTTTTGCAATTTTGGCCATAAACCCCTTCTGGACCGGAAGGTTTTACGCCCTTAACGACCAGGCCATTTTTCGCGATGCGGCACTTCGTTACTTTAACAATTGCATGGTTGTGCGATGCTGTACCCAAATACAATTTATGTCCTTTTTTTCCCACAAATAGAGCTTTCTGCTGGTGGTATTTGATCACCTCTGCGGTTTTTATTTTTTGTGCTATAAACATAAAATGAGCGACAATTTTGAAAAAAAAAATATATATATTTTTTACTTTCTGCTATAATACAGGGAGTGCAGAATTATTAGGCAAATTAGTATTTTTGAGGATTCATTTTATTATTGAACAACAACCATGTTCTCAATGAACCCAAAAAACTCATTAATATCAAAGCTGACTATTTTTGGAAGTAGTTTTTAGTTTGTTTTTAGTTTTAGCTATTTTAGGGGGATATCTGTGTGTGCAGGTGACTATTACTGTGCATAATTATTAGGCAACTTAACAAAAATCAAATATACAGTATACCCATTTCAATTATTTATTTTTACCAGTGAAACCAATATAACATCTCAACATTCACAAATATAAATTTCTGACATTCAAAAACAAATCAGTGAGCAATATAGCCACCTTTCTTTGCAAGGACACTCAAAAGCCTGCCATCCATGGATTCTGTCAGTGTTTTGATCTGTTCACCATCAACATTGTGTGCAGCAGCAACCACAGCCTCCCAGACACTGTTCAGAGAGGTGTACTGTTTTCCCTCCTTGTAATGCCCCGTACACACGTGCAGATTATCTGCAGACTTTTGTCTGCAGACTTACCAAAAACATATACAATGAGGTCAAACCTAAACACTTTCAATTTGTATGCAATCCGGCAGGCCCTTGCACTACATAGAAAAGGTAAGTCTGCAGACAAAAGTCTTCAGATAATCTGCACGTGTGTATGGGGCATAAATCTCACATTTGATGATGGACCACAGGTTCTCAATGGGGTTCAGATCAGGTGAACAAGGAGGCCATGTCATTAGCTTTTCTTCTTTTATACCCTTTCTTGCCAGCCACGCTGTGGAGTACTTGGACGCGTGTGATGGAGCATTGTCCTGCATGAAAATCATGTTTTTCTTGAAGGATGCAGACTTCTTCCTGTACCACTGCTTGAAGAAGGTGTCTTCCAGAAACTGGCAGTAGGACTGGGAGTTGAGCTTTACTCCATCCTCAACCCGAAAAGGCCCCACAAGCTCATCTTTGATGATACCAGCCCAAACCAGTACTCCACCTCCACCTTGCTGGCGTCTGAGTCGGACTGGAGCTCTCTGCCCTTTACCAATCCAGCCACGGGCCCATCCATCTGGCCCATCAAGACTCACGCTCATTTCATCAGTCCATAAAACCTTTGAAAAATCAGTCTTGAGATATTTCTTGGCCCAGTCTTGACGTTTCAGCTTGTGTGTCTTGTTCAGTGCTGGTCGTCTTTCAGCCTTTCTTACCTTGGCCATGTCTCTGAGTATTGCACACCTTGTGCTTTTGGGCACTCCAGTGATGTTGCAGCTCTGAAATATGGCCAAACTGGTGGCAAGTGGCATCTTGGCAGCTGCACGCTTGACTTTTCTCAGTTCATGGGCTGTTATTTTGCGCCTTGGTTTTTCCACACGCTTCTTGCGACCCTGTTGACTATTTTGAATGAAATGCTTGATTGTTTGATGATCACGCTTCAGAAGCTTTGCAATTTTAAGAGTGCTGCATCCCTCTGCAAGATATCTCACTATTTTTGACTTTTCTGAGCCTGTCAAGTCCTTCTTTTGACCCATTTTGCCCAAGGAAAGGAAGTTGCCTAATAATTATGCACACCTGATATAGGGTGTTGATGTCATTAGACCACACCCCTTCTCATTACAGAGATGCACATCACCTAATATGCTTAATTGGTAGTAGGCTTTCGAGCCTATACAGCTTGGAGTAAGACAACATGCATAAAGAGGATGATGTGGTCAAAATACTCATTTGCCTAATAATTCTGCACTCCCTGTACACAGTGTTTGAAAAATGTAAAAAAATCCAGTTTCTCTTTTGTTCACTGACGGAAACAGCTCCATGTCTTCTTAGACCTCTGGGCTTATGCTGCTCTCTCTTCAAGATTAGGACCAGGTGGTAGCAATTTTGGCTACGCCCCTGAGTCAGTCCCAGGGGGTAAACCATCACTTCCTGCTATAGGACCTTTCTGCCTAGTCAGGTATAAGGACCTGACTCCATGCTGGGATCTGCGGTTCTAGCATTTTTTCCTTTTTAAATGGAATTTTTTCTTTTCCTTTGTTATTTTCTGTTCCTGTGTGAACTACACGTAACAGCCCGGCTGAGCGACGCACTGGATATCATAGATCCTTACGGCCTTCCCAGTCTGGCCTGCGAGCGCGACCCAACTATTAGCTCCATGCTAGGTTGGCCATGACATAGCCTTACTGAACGGGGGCTTGCCGGCGAGTGAAACACCTCACAAGCTCGCATAGCCCTGGTCACGACAATGGTCACGATCAGAGACGCAGCACTCCCATTCCAAGATGGCGAGGTGGACTGCGGGGAGTGGTGCCCGCCTAATTAAAAGGTGTGGTGAGTAGTGTCCCCCCCTCTTTATCTCTGGGAAATGCTGGGGTGGACACGGGCCCTTCCTGGGGATGGTAGCCCCACCCCCTGTGTCCTTTCTTCCCCTCATGGTCCCCCCCCTCCCTATCAAGGTTTTTCCCTGTAATGGTCGCCCTCGCCTGCACCCATCCCTTTCCCTTAGTCCCCTTTGCATTGCGCGGGTGTTTCTGGGTGGGGGTGTTAGGGGCTGGAGGGTGGTGGGAGTGCACCGCTGGCGGCTCCTTTTAGGCGTGCCTGCCTTTATTGCTGTGTGGGGGGGTCCCTGGGGGGCTCCCCCCTAGTGGACTACAAATTCCCTGGGGTCCGGTGGGGTCCCAGGTCCCACGTGGGGCCATTTTGCCGTGGATGGCTGTATTCCGCTTCAGCTGCCTTTTTTGTGTAGTCCAGTGGCCATGTTTTTGGGGTTTCCTATTGTAGTCTGAGGCGTCCATTTTTTGGGGTTTCCTATTGTAGTCTATGCGACGGTCATTTTCTTGAAGTCCAGTGCGGCGGGGGCCCCTAATGGCAGTGCTTCCTCTCCCTTTCTGATCGCAGCTTGGCAGGCAGTTTGGCACTCTGGATCCAGCTCTGGGTGCATGGTGGTGAGTCCCCGTGGGTATACAGCCCTTCCTCTGCTATAGACAGCACAGCGGGTGCACCAATGCTTGTGGTACCTCAGTGGTAACGGTGTGCAGGGGGTTTTTCTCTTACAAAAAAAAAGAAAGTTTTTTCTTTTGTGCACAGTGCGGCTCTAATTTAACCATGGAGCCCCTAGAACGTGTATCACCACCTGACCCTCTTTGAAGCTGCAGGACCCTCTGGGTCTCAGTCTGCCCTGACGGCCATGAAGGCGGCCCTGCAGTCACTTGTGTCAAAGTTTGATATGGGCCTGCAAAGGCAGCCTGCCAAGAAGCGCCCCGCCTTCACCTGTATCCTCTGCCTCCTCAGAGTCTGAGGTGGATTTGGCCGCCGCAGACACGAGTCAGCACACTGGGTCTGCGTCCATGCACCCTGAGTGCTCTAACAGTGAGGATGATGAATCCTCTTGCACTGCACCTGCGCTAGTGGAGGCACTGATTGTATCAGTGCGGGAAACTTTAAAGTTGGACTCAGCTGTTGCTGAGTCGGCGACGCAGGTGCAGTTTGGCACCCGCAGATCTTTCAAGGTGACTAAGGTGTTCCCCTTTCCTGCTTATTTTGATGAGATTGTCTCTAGTCAGTGGGGATACCCGAAACGCATGGTTGGAATACCTAAGCATTTCGGTAGGAGATATCCCTTTTTAGGAGTTTCTCCTGAAGAAGCTGATGATTCCTACTTGGGTCTGATGCTGGATTCTGCCTCGGCCCGGATGTTTCTTCCACAGGCAAAACTACTGAAGTTGCAGTATGCGATTGTTGTCCAAAAGTCGGTTGTCGCTCAGGACTTGCATGCAAGTGCTGGGTCTGGTGGTCTCCACCTTTGAGGTAGTTCCGTTTGCTCAGTTCCATACCAGACCTCTGCAAAGAGAGATTCTTGCCAAATGGAACAAGGATCCGCAGTCACTGGACAAACTGATCCTGTTGAGCTGGGGTACAACAGGCGCTTCGTCTGGGGAAGTCCTTTCCGGAGCTTCGCCTGGGGAAGTCCTTTCCGGAGCTTCGCCTGGGGAAGTCCTTTCCGGCGCTTCGCCTGGGGAAGTCCTTTCCGGCGCTTCGCCTGGGGAAGTCCTTTCCGGCGCTTCGCCTGGGGAAGTCCTTCCCCTGTATTAGACAGTGATTGCCATGGATGCCAGTCTGTCTGAGTGGGGAGGTGTCTTGGGAGTATACTCGACTCAAGGTGTTTGGACTCGAGAGAAGTCCAGTCTGCCGATCAACATCCTGGAGAATTGGGCGATCAGGCTTTTTCTGTCCCAGTGGACGGATCGTCTGCAGAGATGCCCGGTGAGGTTACAATCGGACAATGCCATGACTGTGGCATATGTCAATCATCAAGGGGGCCAGGAAGTAGCCGGCATTCTGAGGTGGGCAGAACGATATGTTCTGACCCTCTCTACTGTGCACATTCTGGGGGTAGAGAACTGGCAAGCGGACTATCTCAGTCGGCAGACGTTGGATTAGAGAGAATGGCCTCCATCTGGAGCTGTTTCATCAACTGTGTCTCCGGTGGGGGACTCCCGATGTGGACCTATTAGCCTCCCATCTCAACAGGAAGGTGCAGATGTTCATGTCAAGGTCTCGGGATTCTCTGGCCAACGCCACATACGCCCTAGTTGCCCCTGGGGTCAGTATCGTCTGATTTATGCTTTTCCTCCAATACAACTTCTGTCGAGACTGCTACGCAGAATCGAGGTGGAAGGGATTCCAGTCATTCTGGTGGTGCCAGACTGGCCTCGCAGGTCTTGGTACGCAGGCCTGGTAAGGCTGGTAGCAGATGTTCTTTGGAAACTTCCTCTCAGGGAAGATCTTCTGTCTCAGGGGCCAATCTTCCATCCTGCTACAGTCGCTGGCTTTACCAGCCTGGCTGATGAAAGCCAGGTGCTGAAGGACAGAGGGCTGTCCGAGACGGTGATTCCTACACTGCTGAAAGCTAGGAAATCTACTTCTAGGAAGGTTTATTATCAAGTTTGCAAGGTGTACACTTGTTGTGATTATCGGGGGGGTTTTCTCCCCGTTCCTTTTCTGTGTGTCTCCTGTTGTAGTTTCTAGAACTTGGTGTAGATAAATGTCCAGCTCTGGGCACCATTAAGGGCCAGATTTCCGCCTTGGCCATATTTTTCCAAAGGCCGTTGGCGGTGAAGTCCATGGTTCACACTTTTGTGCAGGGGGTTCGCCATATGGCGCCTCCGGTGCGATCCCTGGTACCTCTCAATTTGGTACTGTCGGTACATCAAAGGCCTCCTTTTTGAAAATATTTGTGAACTTCCTCTGCCCACTCTGTCGCAGAAGGTGGCCTTCTTGGTCGCTATTACTTCTGCGCGCAGGGTGTCAGAGTTGGCTACCTTGTCCTGTCGGTCGTCTTACCTGGTGGTTCACAGGGACAAAGTGCTGTTATGACCCTGTCAGGCCTTCCTTCCTAAGGTTGTCTCGGGGTTTCATTTGAATGAAGATATTGTGTTGCCGTCCTTTTTGTCCTAAGCCAAAACACCCTAAAAAATTGCTCTATACTCCCTGAATGTAATTCGGCCAATTAGGGTGTACCTGGTGGCGACTGAGTCGATTCGGAAATCCGATTCTTTGTTCTTACAGATGGACCTCGTAAGGGGCAGGGCGCATCTGCTGCGACCATTTCCAGATAGATCAGGCAGGCTGTGGTGCAGGCCTATTCCATTAAGGGTCAGTTCCTCCTTTCCTTGTCATTCTACGAGGGCGCGTAGTGCCTCCTGGGCCTTCTGTCATCAGGCATCAGTGGTTCAGGTGTGCAAGGCCATCTTTACACACATTCACAAAGTTTAATAAGATGGATCTACTTGCATCTTTGGATTTTGCGTTCGGCCGCAAAGTTTTGCAGGCTGCGGTTGCAGAGGCTCCTAGTGGTGAGCTCAAGTTGTTCCTGGTTGAGCTCCTGTTTTAGCTGGTTTGCTATGTTTAGCCCTTGTTGGGAATTATATGTACTGCTGTGTTTTTCCCACCCCTCATATTGACACTGCTCTGGGACATCCCAAGGGTCTAAGAAGACATGGAGCTGTGTTTGTCAGTGAACGAAAGAGAAAAATCGATTTTTGTCTTACCGTAAAATCCTTTTCTCTGAGGTTCACTGACGGACACAGCACCCGCCCCTCTGTTGAGTTATGTATTCTGACACTGCTTGTTACAAACTGAAGTCCTATAGGAGGAAGTGATGGTATACCCCCTGGAACTGCCTCAGGGGCCTAGTCAAAATTGTTTCCGCCTAGTCCTACTCCTGAAGAGAGAGCAGCATAAGCCCAAGGGTCTAAGAAGACATGGAGCTGTATCCGTCAGTGAACCTCAGAGAAAAGGATTTTACGGTAAGACAAAAATACAGTTTTCTTCATCAATTTAGGCCAATATGTATTCTGCTACATATTTTTGGTAAAAAAAAATCCCAAGAAGTGTATATTGACTGGTTTGCGCAAAAGTTATCGCGTCTACAAACGATGCAATATTTTTATGGAATTTTTATTTATTTATTCTTTTTACTAGTAATGGCGGCAATCAGTGATTTTAGTGGGACTGCGACATTGCGGCAGACAAACCGGACATCTGACTAGCACTGATCATTGTATTAGTGTCACTTGTTTCCAAAAAGTGTCAAAGAACAATGTCACTGCACTAATGACACTGGCAGGGAAGGGGTTAACATCAGGGGCGATCAAAGGGTTAAGTGTGTCCCTAACTGTGGGGGGGGGAGGTTGCATTGATTGGGGAAAGATAGAGATCCGGATTTATGCTTAGCAGGAACACAAGATCCCCATCTTGTCTCCTTGCAGAACAACAATCTGCCTTGTTTACATAAGCAGATCGCCTTCTGCCTCTCCCGGGGATGATTGTGGGTGGCCTTCGGTGGTGCGATGGCGCCATCTAGAGGCTATTGAACGAAACAACGTACAGGTACGTCGTTTCGCGCAGTAGCGCCGCATTAAATACACAGTGGCTGGTCGGCAAGTGGTTAAAGACGAACCAACCCTTTCATTCAGCAGAATGTGGATGCTGTAAAGTAAAAAAGCCAATAAAGGTCAACCCTTGAAATCAAATCTGCAAGCAAAAACCCAGTCCATGCACATGATTGGAAATTATTTGCAAATTTTCACCACATTCACTAAGCTAAGTGAAAATTCCTTTGTCTTCTAAAAATTTACTTTGGAAATCAACATGCGCTACTGCTTTAGTAAATCATGGTCAGTGAGTCATGATTCCAAACATACTAAAAAATTAGATGTTGGGTTGACATTCACTTTTACCTTTTGAATGAGGGTTTGCTTTAAAACTGAACTCCAGCTTTTCTTATACATTACATAGAGGTGCACAGATTTACACTTTCCAGAGGTTGTGACATCATTAGGCTGCCTCTGTGACTCAGTCAATCAGAGGAAGGTTTGTATTCCTTGCTGGAATACATTGCTTTCTATGAATGCCTGAGCGCCGATCAGATAGACCTTTCTATGTTCCACGTATGAGACAGAAAGTCTTGGCTCGAATCCGGAACACAGTGCGGCATGCTGTATGTAGCATCAGCTACATACAGTTTATACCGCACATCCAACGGCCTCAAATGTTAGTGAGGGACATAGTTTGCTTGGCCCAAACAAACTATGTAAATTGTAAGAAAAGCTGAAGTTCAGCTTTAAAGTTACCCTTCAGGCCATTGGCCACTTCCATCATCAAAGTCCAAAGGTGGGCTTTAAAGTGAACCTACCCCCCACCACCACCACCACTTACTGCTTTCTTTCAGGTTTGGAACGAGCCCAAGCTCACCCATAGCCATCAGTGTGACAATCTCACTATTCAATGAGCAGGAAGGTGCAAAGCCGACCCAGGATATCCTAAGCTGAATTAAAAACCCTTTGGCAAATAATACAGTTCCCATATAGAGTGTATCCTAATTGCTCATCTTAAGTTCAGCTTTGGCTTCCATGCTGCTCATTTGTTGAATATGAGAGAGATCCAAATAACTCTTTCAAGCCATCTATAGGAGAAACCTGCCTTTCCTTCTAGCAGTTGACGGTTTACTGATTAAAACAGATTTGGAATGATACTTTCTTTTATCTTTCTAGGTTCATGATTGGGTGACTTTTGAGGGTCAGAGCTGGAAATTCTATCCAGAGGATTTATTAGAGATGCTTACTGGGTCTTCCACCTTAATACTAAGCATAAATCTATAATGGAGATCCAAGTACATCAAACTTTCAATCAAGCCGACTTGACAATATCGCCTCTGACTCTGGATGGGCAGATTTACTAAGACTCCAAACATTTCCTTCTCATTTTGCACAGCGTGAATGGTCTTTGTATTTTCAATATTAATGGATCAATCCACCCTAATCTGATATTTTATTGGGGGGCTAAGCTACCTGCTAATATATTTGGGAACTTTAAGTAGTAAGATCTCTTTTTATTAGAGAAAAACCCAACAACGAGGCTCGGTTGTAATACCAGCAGCTAGTGGGTGTGGTTGAGAACTCAAATGCAGAGATCTTGCCTAGAGAGTCCCTAAAAGATATTAGGAAAATGGTGGGAGATTTAACCAACTGACATTTACTCCAAATTGAAATATCTGTTATTGATGGATTGATTGATTCTTCAAAGGGCCACTAAACCTAAGGTACAATTTGCCTTCTATAAAAAACAACTATTATTATTCAAAATTACAAATTGCTAAATTTAAAAGAATTTGCAAAAATATTACAAAGTGCAAAAATGTGTGCCTTTGTGCAAATTGCAACTCAGCTGTAGTTCTCTACATCCTAAATTTTGAATTGGAGGTTAAAGATTTCAAGTTTAAACATATTGCTTTACACTGTCCAGACTGATGTTTTGAAGTGAATTACCGGACAGAGTCAGCATCCTGCAGTAAAACATTCATCCTTATTATTTACTGTGTTTTATCAAATTTTTGGAATTTACCGTTTTTGGCCCTTTGAAATTTACATATATGCATGTCAAGGTGAAGGCAGATCAAAATGTGCATGTAAATATTCCTTAAGACATTTCTTCAAAGGATTTAATGGGAACTGCATGTGTTGCCCATAGCACACAGCGTGCAATTGTCATGTTTGTGCAGATTATCATACAGAATCAAGCAGCTGTATGCTGCGGGCAACAATTTGTCAGTTAAAGAGGTCTATTTATTAAAAATTTACTGTGCGGGTTTCTCAAGCATTTGCACAGCCGATGTGAATAATCCCTGTCATTTACCTAATATGTTTATTTTATATGATTGTTACTTTAATCTAGTGGCCACAATGTAGTATTTTCCTGAAATAACCTCAATGAGGACAAATCGACATTATGGCCACTAGATGGAGCTGACTATCATAGGAAATAAACAAAAAAGCAAGTTATGGGGATTATTTGTCATGGATATGTGAATACTTTAGACATTCGCAAAGCAATTATTTAAAAACATGGCCCCCTAATTGTACTGGTGATCAAATGTCAGCATTCTTGCTGGGATAAATAATTGCAGATGTTAGATAAATGAGAAGAAAACAGAAGTAATAAACCTGCTTCTCTAGCCTTCTTCCAATGATATTCACATTCATGATCAGCCCCCTTTTCATTCGCAATCACATGACTTAATGCCTGGAAAAAAAAAAGAACCTGGAGCCATTTGGTTGGTCTTTATTTACTCATCCCAGCAAGACTGTTGAGATATTTTTGTGTTAATAGTTAATGTTAGATCTACATTCATTCTGAACCTTTTTTCAAAATCATGTCTGTATATGTGTTATGACCTTTTCTAGTTTTTATTTTTCTCTATTGCTAGCTTAATACACAAGAGTTCTTCAAAAAGTTTCCACACGGTTTAATAGAGTTAAAATAAAGTGGGGAAACTTTTTTGAAGAACCCTTGTGTTAGTCTTTTTCCTATCTATCATATTTTATCTACTGTGCAAGTGGTTATGCTCTTCTTTTATATATACTTGAATTTTCTAAAATTTAAGAAAATACGGAGCTCCAGTCATTTTTATGTTTATTAAAAGTCAGCAGCTACAAAAGGTGTAGCTAAAGACTTTTAATAAACACCCACTCACCTGTCCCAGGATCCAGCGATATGTCCGCCGGAACCTTCCATTCTCTCCCTGGCATTAAAACTTTGCGCACCCGACTATGAGAGCTTGCGAGACCAAAGCCAAGTGCGAGCCGCCCTGTGCCTCCCAAATGGTTGGACAGTTTTCTGGTACCTATGACGCGTCCCAGAATATTGCAGGGAGGGGGAGAAGAGAACTTACTCATCACTATATTTGCCCCTTTTGAAGCTCGCCTATAAAATGCAGACAACACCAAGGGGCTAGAGCTACAGGGGAATTTTTTTAGCAGCTTTATTATGCTACTAAAATTGTTGGTTGTCTCTAAGAAATCACTCACACTAGGCATGGTACCGTGCCCGAGTACAATTGTCCCCACTCCCCATGCTGGCCTATGTTCCCAATGCGCTAGGCCTCAGCACGCTTACATCATATCCTCTGCTTTATACAGATGCGTACTGTGACAAGGCCAACTGAACCATGCCAAAGGCCCACCTCTTTTGGTGGGCCAGGGCATGACAGGTTGGACCGTGCCCAAGCGTAGTATGGAGCGACCACACTAGTCAAGCCTTTCTCAACCCTTTCAACACAGAGGAACCCTTGAAATAACTTTCTGGTCTCAGGGAACCCCTGCTAAAATTACTATTTCTATCTATAATTCATGATAAATTATTGTAATGGTCAGTGGGAAGAATGCTTCTTACATTTGTGGGTATTGGGAAGATTTTACCCCCTTACAAATAACTAAAAAGATCAATGGTGTCAGTGGGAACTTATATGAGAGATAGAAATTGCTCATTGCTCGAGGAACCCCTGCTTGAGAAACCCTACACTAGTCAAATGAACTGGACTTTGGGGATCAAATGTGCTTAAGTAAAATATGGAAAGTCTGGTACACACTGTTCATTTTTTTTCTTTCTTTCGTTCAACCTAGCAGGCTGAATGAAAAAGAAAATGTTTAGCTCAGGAGGAGAAACTGCACTAACTATGCGATATAATTACCGCGATCTTCCCTGCTGAGCTATTGTGTTCAGACAGGGGGGGCGACATTTTTCGGTCATGCCCCTTTGACAGAAGCCAGCTGAACGGCCAGCTTCTGTCGAACCGGCTGCCGTACAAACAGGACGAATGTCAGCTGGCTTCTACTGAACTGGCCGGTGCCACCCCGATATTCAGCCTGTGTATTCTACTAGGCTTTAGAATAGCATTAATAGATAAACAGATGGAACGAGTTGCTTCCTATGGTGTAAGCTGCACTAGTAGAGCCTAGCAGCTATTAGCTGAACCATAGTTGGACCATTATGTAATCATGCACTATTAAGTATATACTCTTTATTCACCTTTCTATAAAAGGAGAGGTAATCTCATTCTCAAGCAAACTATATACAGTGCAACCTGATTGACAAATCTCCTATAGATCTACCAACAACTCTGTAGCGCAAGGTCCTACATGGATCTTGCATTGTACAGACTGTATGTATAGTTGAGCTCAAACTACATAGCTTTGGTAATTCTAAAGGATTGTACAGTCAGATTTTAACATGAATGACCAGCTTCAGGTCATTCACCCCTTCTCAGTCGTTTTTCACTGGGGCAGTATACTTTTTTGGGTTACTACTTCTTGGGCCACATACCTTTTGACAGGACAACAACATTAAATGATATTTTGATCCTGGAAAGTTGGCAAGCTTTAACACTTGTTACCTTAAAGGACTCTCTATAAAATTTGCTCAGACTGAAAATGTGGAAGCATTTCCAAAAACGTGGTTATGGCAAGGTTTCTCAACCAGGGTTCCTCCAGAGGTTGCTTGGGGTTCCTCAGGCAATAAGCAATTCCTGTCTCTCAGATGAGTAAGCCCTTACAACAATGATCCTTTTAGCAATCTGTAAGGGGGGATTCTTTCCAAAGACCACAAATGTAAGGAGCATTCTTCCCATGGATTATCACTATATTGCACTGTGAGCTGTAAACATAATTATTAGCAGGGGTTCCCTGAAGACAAAAAGTTATTTCAAGGTGTTACGACACCCCAAAGTATGAAAGGGGTTACAGTCGTCTAGGATAATCCACTCCCGAACACCCGGACAGCTATCGACCACTCCAATGCGCTATACATGAAGCACATCAATAATTCCCCCCCAAGTACGAGACAAGGCTCTGTAGTGAGGTTTTTGATCAAGAGTAACTCTCTTCTTTTTTATTGCAAGAAACACACACTTATATATACTTTGAGAATACCACATGAACAATGACTGTGTAATTACAGCCAGGTGAGCTCATTAACATGCTTATCAATAGTTTCAGACTCTATTAACATACTGTCCTATTTTAGACAAAAGCACTGAGTTAATCAGTAGACATTCTTTAGGAGGGGGCTGCTGGAAACAATCCCCCCCCCTCCATCTGCAGCTAATACACATTGAATTTGCAGACATAGTGACAACCTCTTTAAAGGAATTTGGAGCGTAGCAGCTAAAACATAGGGGAACAAAGTCTTTTAAAGTCTGGTCCATAGTCCAAAGGCAGCAGGCGGGCAACCAGGCTCCTCCAATGCAATGGGGCAAGATTGGTCTCGTCACATCTCTCCCCCTTTCCAAAAAGACTAACAGGGTACCTGACCTCCTGCCGGTCAGTGCCCTCGTTAGTCCAGCAGCCCACCCACAAAGCAGAAAACACAGTACAGCCCACCCACAATAAATGGTCACTACACCTGGGTAGAGGAGAATTTTGTCCATGTCCAGGTGCCTCACCTTGGCTGTGTGGGAGACTGGCAGACTGCCTTGGTGGGTTGCTGAGTGGGCAGAGACCAGCGGTACTCTGCCCTGGTGCCAGCGCTACCACAGAAGTAGCCTGGTTGGAGACGGGTTGTTGGAGGGGGAGACCGACTGTCTCCCCTTTAGATACACCACCATGCTGCTGTGGCAGAAGACCGACTGTCTTCCCTTTGGCTAAACAGCCCTGTTGCTGGGGGTCAGGACCGACTGTCCCTACCCCCTGTGCTGTGAGTGCAGAGACCACGGTCCCATCTGCACTGTTGGGGGGCTTACTGTCTCCCCCTGGTATGTTAAGCTGCTGCTGTGGGATGGAGACTGGGCTCCCAATTCCCAATAGCTCAATCTGCCGCTGGGGGACAGGACCAACCGTGTCTGCCCCCTGTAAGTCAATCGGCCGCTGAGGGATGGAGACTGCGCTCCCAATTCCCTGGATATCACTCTGCCAATGGGGAGAGGGGGTAACAAGCTCCTCTCCCAAATATACTTCCAGCCCCTGGGGAGGGAGACCGACTGTCTCTGCTCCCAATACAGTGTCCTGTTGCTGAGGAAAGGAGACTGGGCTCTCTGTTTCCTGCAGGACACTCTGCTGCTGTGGGATGGAGACTGAGCTCCCAATTCCCAACAAATCAATCTGCTGCTGGGCGACAGGACTGACTGTCTCTGCCCCCTGTAACTCAGCCTGCCGCTGGAGAATGGAGACTGGGCTCCCAATTCCCAATAAATCAGGCTGCCGCTGGGGAATGGAGACTGGGATCTCCTCTTCCCTTAACTGTACCTGCCGCTGGAGTTCCTCCCAACGTGCCAGCTGGCCCTCTCTCTCTGCCCTGTCTAGCAGAGTCCCGAACACTAAGTTCTTCGCGAACCGCTTGGATCTCTCCAGTGGATTGGGTCCGAAGAAGCTCATCCGTAACCACATCATACGGTCATATTCTTTCAGAGAATATCTGTACTCCACTGCTGGTTCCATGCTGGTGCTGTCAGGGTCGCTGTACTGGGACATGCGTTGCCCTCAATTGTAAAATCCACGGAATGGTGTCTCCTGTAGCTGTCCTTCTGGCTGTGGGAACGATCACGCCGCTTGCCACCAATTGTTACAACACCCCAAAGTATGAAAGGGGTTACAGTCGTCTAGGATAATCCACTCCCGAACACCCGGACAGCTATCGACCACTCCAATGCGCTATACATGAAGCACATCAATAATTCCCCCCCAAGTACGAGACAAGGCTCTGTAGTGAGGTTTTTGATCAAGAGTAACTCTCTTCTTTTTTTATTGCAAGAAACACACACTTATATATACTTTGAGAATACCACATGAACAATGACTGTGTAATTACAGCCAGGTGAGCTCATTAACATGCTTATCAATAGTTTCAGACTCTATTAACATACTGTCCTATTTTAGACAAAAGCACTGAGTTAATCAGTAGACATTCTTTAGGAGGGGGCTGCTGGAAACAATCACCCCCCTCCATCTGCAGCTAATACACATTGAATTTGCAGACATAGTGACAACCTCTTTAAAGGAATTTGGAGCGTAGCAGCTAAAACATAGGGGAACAAAGTCTTTTAAAGTCTGGTCCATAGTCCAAAGGCAGCAGGCGGGCAACCAGGCTCCTCCAATGCAATGGGGCAAGATTGGTCTCGTCACACAAGGGTTCCTCCATGTTACAAAAACAAAAGGTTGAGACAAGCTGTGTTATGTCAATTACTTCCAATCCCCTCCCCCCCCCCACCTTTCCCCTAAAAGAACCCTATACAATTGGGGAAAAAAAATCAAGTCTTAGACGTTCTTTGTGTCTCAGCCTGTGCTAGCTTTTAGAAATACATTTGCAAGCTCTATAATGTATTATGTATTTTTATATTGTCTGTATGGTGATGGGCACTGTGGTTTTGTGGTAGGTGTGTTCACGCTGTGCTTCTTAGTAAATCTGCCTTTTGATGCTAAATTGTGTTCAGAAATGTTTTTTTTATATATTTTGTCTGAGTTAGACCCCTTTGACACCGGCTGTCCGATCAGGTCCGCCTGTCAGTTTTTCAGACGGACCTGATCAGACCATCCATTCACCCCTATGGAGCAGTGGATGTCCGCTGACACCCGCTGCTATCCAATCCGATCCTGTTTATCAAATCCAGAGGGATGGTGGTCCTATTTGCCATCTGTCTGGTGCCTGTCCATTTTCACCCGATCTCCCCATAGAGGACAGTGGGACTCTTGACAGGTCCGCCTCTGCACAGTGAGCAGAGATAGACCTGTCATCTGCTCGCTCAGCGGGGATCAACGGAGCAATCTCCGTTGAGCAAGCCGAGTCCATCAAACAGATCTGCCCTGTGTGAAAGGGACCCTTTAAAAGGCATTTCATTACCCAGGGAATATAATAAATATTATACAGTGTGCTTTTATTTTGTTTTTATTGTTAACTGTTAATCACACACAAGTTTTAAATCAGGGTTGCTAACCCTTATCCAATGTTTTTGTGGGGTAATTTCTTGTATAACTGATATTTGTAGTTTGGTGGAGTCTTTAGTGAAGAACTACCACTCACCCACCTCCTTGTGGACTGTTACTGATAAGTTGATTAAGCCTATCAGTCCCTCCAGATTCTTTTCAGAGTGGGGCATGTCCTGTGGAAGCCTGCTAGGAGGTTTAATATTGAATTCTTGGCTAGACCTATTCTCCAGGAATTACCGTTAAAACCAAGAAAGTGAATTTTGCTTAAGGTGAACCCATGCTTTGCTAATACAGGTAAAGTAACCGGTTTGCTTTAAGCTGAACTCTGGGATATAAAAAAAAAAAAAAACTGTGGTGTCTCCTTCCGCAGTGGATAAATGCTCATTTTTGTCTACAGGTGGAGGAATAAGCTATACTACTTACATTATTCCTCACTGCCCTGGTAGCCAGTGCTCTGCTTTTCTCTTCGATTCTCTGGAAGAGAGACAAGCCCTTGCTGTCCTCCCTTACAATGCAGGACCAGTATTCTTGCATTGTACATGAAAATGTCAGAAAGCCTGCCATCAGTGGAGCAGCAAAGTTAGGCAGCTTCTCAGGGACCAGATGTACATTGTGGTGGAAGCCTCCAGGAGCAAGGAATCAGATAATACAGCTATTTCTTTCACCCCTTAAGGGTTCATTCACAGAGGCGCAGAAAGCTTGCATACAGAGATGAATGAGGGGCCCTGAATGCAAAATATCGGCACCCACCTATTCTAGTACACGGGTACATTCTCAGATTTGTGACTACCAAGGTATAACTGCAGCCTGTCATTGATTTGTACAGTTGGCTGTATGCAAACACCTGTCACTCCCGGGAGCAGAGATGCTCATTTTTCATGGTACATGGCGCTCTGCACCCATGTGAATGAACTCTTACATTACGTTTATCTTTTATTTGCACTTCTGCAGCTCGGTTTACTTTCTGGAGCAGAGAAAAATACCCGGTACCTCCAGGTATGGGGGAGTATGTGATTCTCTCCTTGGTACAGCTCAAAGTGCCTGATTGCCACCCAATAACCAAACCGGAGCATTGTCCCAGGCGCTTTAAGAAACGATTGTAAAGCCCCGTACACACGTACCGATTGTCGGCCGACCGTTCGGCCGTCTTTTGTCCGGTGCTGTTTTGTTGGTTGAAAAGTGCTCAAGACTGCACACGAATTTTGTCGGCCAACAACAACCAACTGCAGAAGTGATGTCATGTTCTGGTCTACTTTTCGTGTGTTTTTTCTTCACTGAGCATGCCCAGTTTTGATCATCACATTTTTGTCGGCCGAAATCTGTACTGACTGAGGAACAATCGGCCGTTCTTTGTTGGCCAACAAATATTTTATAGCCTGCACACCAGATTTTGTTCGGCCGAAAAGTCGCAGTCGGTACTAACAAGCCGATAATCGGACGTTGGCCGACTATTTACGGCCAACAATCAGTGCGTGTGTATGGGCCTTTAGTCCTGTGTCACTTTAACCCAAAAAAATTATAGAGATTTTTTTTTCCAACTTTTCTCTTATGGACAAACAGGATGGCAAAGGAATAAACAGGCGGTGAGTATGAACAGTAGGGGGGATAGAAGTATTACTTGCCTTGCACCCCTCATGTCCCAACAGGAAGGAGGAAGAACACGGGTTGCTGTGGTAGGTGGAATGATCCACCCTTTTTTTCAGTAATTGGAATTTGTCCCAGTTTTTTTAAGAATATTTGCAACCTTGACATGACCTTATTTTATAAGCCCTTCAAGCCCTCAAATAGGCAGCTTTGTAAACGTTGTATGCATGTTTCCATTATGTAATGGCTGAGACCAAAGCAGGGTTATTTATTAAACAGAGAAAGATTGTAAAGCAACCAGTCAGATTTCAGCTATCTATTTTGGTGCTAGCATCTAAATGATTGTTGCTGGCAACAGATCTATTTTTCTTCCTTCTAGTTGTTCTAACTGTTGTGTCATGAGGAAATGCACATGCTTGGGCTGCTGAAATTGTTCTCATTTTTTGTATTGCAAATCAGCTTCACACAATAAATATCCCTTACACATCAACAAACGTTTCCTGTATTTTCATTGTCAAGTAGGAAGATATTTGCCATATCCTGTTGTAAAATTTGCTTAGGTTATTCTGATAAATGTATTATGCAACTATACTTTTGCAATCAATTACTGAAACAACGTTTTAACTTTAACGAGAGCTTGCCACCAAAAAATACTCTCTGTAAAAGAAGAGTTTTAACACGTACACGTTCTGTCCCCAAGGCCTCAAATCTTTGCTCTTCTCCCCACCAGGCACTATTATTATTGACACAGTAGTGTCATAGAAGCTGATGGGTGGATTCTTCAGCATGCAGTGGGAAACAAGGCATCCCACATACCTAGGAGTGTGTCTAAAGCTCCAGTGTCCGGTACCTAAATGACCTGAAGCAAAAACGTTTTTTTTTTTTTTTTTAATTTGGATGGAGTAGGGGAGGGTTTATATCCCTGTCAATTTTATTTTGCTATCTATGTTTCATTAGGGAGACTTACCTTTATTCCTGTTAGGAGAGCTAGCAGCCCTCTTCCCCTGCACCCCAAGCCACCGCTAGGAAAGAAATTTGTGCTTCTTTACAGCCTGCAGATGCTCGCTCTGAAATACTCCCCACTTGGATTGGCCAGCAGCACTGTGCCTCCACAAGAAGCATCCCAGCTACTAGGCGATGGTCAGCTAGAGTTACCCTGTCTTCTTGCATCCTATTTGAGCATTGCAACCTATAACTGTATGCTTGTGATAGCATTTCGATGCCTTGCCTAGCCCTACTGTTGCTTAACTTTTGCTTTGGAAAGTGGACTCTGAATGCCATCTGCCTTGAGCCTAGCCTTGGGTAAGGATCAGCTCTCTCTGAAAGCTGCCTGCCTTGACTCTAGCCTTGGATAATGGACAACTTCTCTCTGAATGTCTGCCTTGACTCTAGCCTTAGACTGGATTACCTCCCTCAGAATGTTGCCAGCCATGTCTTCTTCCTGGAACATAGCCTTGTTTTTTAGTGTACCTATTTTCTGAATCCTCTTTTTACGGTAGTTGAACTCTCTGGGGGGGGGGGGGGGGCGGGGGGTTCTGGTGGCTTCCCAATTCTATGAATATAGTCTAACAGTGAAAATAGCTGCGCTATCCCATAAAATATTATATTACGTTACCTTGGACTCATCTGTGTTTTGAAACTCTTCATGTTTTCTTTCTCTTTATGGATTCTAGTTTTCAGTACCCAATTGGGGGTAACGCTGCCTGACAAGTAGCCTCACTAGGACTATTGAGCATTAGAAACTGATTTGACATTTGGCAATATTGCACTATTGATTAAGTATTGGTATTCCATTCACTTTTAAGATACCTATACCTGAGCCATAAAAACCTAAAAAACTGACATGGATTAAAATCTCTCACTCCTCCTTGCCAGTTCCTGTTCAGGAAAGAAAAGATGGTGGCATGGACAGCAGGCCAGGGAAGTATCAAAATTCTTCTTTAACAGGGAGCATTTTTTATATGCAAAAGAGGCTTAAAACTACTCATTCAAATAGCACTAAAATTAAACAAGAGCTATTGTGAAATTAAGACTGACAGCTGCCCTTAACATCACTCTTCCATAAACTGTACAAAGATTACATTTTCAAAATTATTTTGATACATACCATGTCTTCACAAATATTAAGGTGTGTGTCTTAGAAGGAGAAAAAAAAATCATAATTGGTAATAATTTTGGAGTACGTCAATCACAGTCTGTTTATCAATTGGGGCTAATTTGATCAGAATTCAATTAAGGTAATGGTGTTTTTGAATGTTTAGTGCAAAGCCACACTCCATGGAAGTATTGTACTTATTGGGAGCTAAACCTAGGATTTTGGCACAATGAGGTCACTGTGCAAACTTGATTATTTCTTCTAATTACATTGTGTGCTTTTGTGTAAATGATTTTGAAGGCAAAATGAAAAATACTCAGAGTAAAAAAAATATGAATACAAATGTAACCCCTGGAAGAGGATCTACTTGTCACCCAGTGCGTAGAAGAGCACAGCAAGTAAAAACTCCCTCCACTGTTGATAAAGGAAAATTACAATAAAATGTAAAAAAATCTAATTTTGGACAGTCTCAAGCACGAATGTGAGGGAAGAAACTAGAAAGAATCCACTTCAGGTGATGATCCCCTCACCCGCAAGGCAATTGCACTCACCTCACTCCAAGGACCCCTTTATTACCAGCAGGTCATAGACGCTTTTTGCCCTAAGATAGGGAAATATGAGGTGTAGCAGTGAAAAGCTCTCAAACCCTCAGCTTAATCTCAGCCTTCTTTGTGAAGGAACTCCCTGTGTGACCAGACAAGCGGTACCTCCTGTCCTCTGAGCGAGATATTAGACTCCCAGTAGTTAGCTTAATCCATGTGCATAGTAGATAAATAAACAAAAAGGATCTAAGTGCTCACTGTAAGTTTAAACTGTAACGTTTATTAAAAATATGCGATCCTCTTGGATAACAGCAACACAAACAATCCATATACTGCAGCGCCTATCCTCTGTCAGCTGGACGCCGGGATAGCAGCGGCTGACATTATCTACTATGTCTCCTCTTCCCGTACACGTTACGTCCTATGAGACTTTGTCAACGGGATGGAGCCATATATATGTAACAAAATGTAAAAAATGCAAAGTGCAATATTCGTAGTCACAATAAGAGCATAAATCACATTCAGCAGTGCTTAAATCAAACTATAAGATAGCATGACATTAGTCCATAATATTGATAAGCTGTCCATATATTATGAACCATGTATTATATCCACTCTTCAGAATGTCCAATGTGTAAACGGTGATAGTATGGAAACGCAGTCCCCCAGGCTAAAAGGTCACCAGTGTTCCTCAACAGATGCTCAATAGCCTTCACCACACCTTCTGTGCTCCCCTTAGCAATGGACACTCACCGAATATCAATTTAATATGAGCCTGTATGCATCAGCTGCATGAGCCCTTGTCCCCGGATATCCAGCCAATTACAATGGTTCTGCAAGCCAGGACACCTTATCAGCTTCCTCCAAAGCCAGGGTCATGAACAAACCAGATGTGAATATCGCACATAACATATTCAACATAGGGTCTCCAAGGTTGCCAGGGTACTACGCGATGCTGGATGGCATGGCATGAAAAACCGCTGTGGCTAGGCTGATGTGTTTCGAGAGTGATTCCCCTTCCTCAGGGCCAAAGGATGCTGCTCAAGCTCAAGGAGCCATATATATGATTACATATACAGATGGTTCCAGATATTCGGATTGGATGTGCTTTTTTAAACCTTTGTTTGTGAGTATATACACTTACAGTTAATAAAGCCTATTATTGAGGATAATGCGCTATGCTGGTGCACCCTATGTTTGTTTTTTGATTCTAGAAAAAAAACTGAGTGCCTATAGCAGAGAGTGGGAGTATACCCCCTGGAACTGCCCTATAGACGTGGTAACATTTTTTCCTGCCTAGTGTCGTCCTGTAGGAGGCAGTATAACCCAGTGGTCAAGAATATATGGAGCTGTGTCCGCCAATGAACGAAAGAGAAATAAAAACGTACTAATAAACCCAGGGACACCTGAGGCAACAATGCCTTATACCACTAGTCCCAGGGTGTACATCCCATATATAAATCTTTATTGTATTAAAAAAACTACCCCTAAAAACCTGCTCAAAGGGCAAACATATCATTAGGATATACTCTGAACAAAATTATAAACACAACACTTGTTTTTGCCCCCATTTTTCATGAGCTGAACTCAAAGATCTTAGAAAACCGGGCTTCATCCATGAAGAGAACACCTCTCCAAAGTGCCAGACGCCTTTGAATGTGAGCATTTGCCCACTCAAGTTGGTTACGATGATGAACTGCAGTCAGGTCAAGACCCTGATGAGGACGATGAACATGCAGATGAGCTTCCCTGAGACGGTTTCTGACAGTTTGTGCAGAAATTCTGTGTCTGTGGCATTGTGCTGTGTTATAAAACTGCACATATTAGAGTGTCCTTTTATTGTCGCCAGCCTAAGGCACACCTATGCAATAATCATGCGGTCTAATCAGCATCTTGATATGCCAAACCTGTGAGGTGGATGGATTATCTCAGCAAAGGAGAAGTGCTCACTAACACAGATTTAGTCAGATTTGTGAACAATATTTGAGAGAAATAGACCTTTTATGTACATAGAAAAAGACTTAGATCTTTGAGTTCAGCTCATGAAAAATGGGGGCAAAAACAAAAGTGTTGTGTTTTTTATAATTTTGTTCAGTGTATATAACATATACATGTGATCCATATATACAGCTGCAAGAAAAAGTATGTGAGTCTTTTGGAATGAAATGGATTTCTGATCATCCTCTAAGTCACAACAATAGACAATCACAGTCTGCTTAAACTAATAACACGCAAAGAATAAAATGTTGCCATGTTTTTATTGAACACACCATGTAAACATTCACAGTGCAGGTGGAAAAAGTATGTGAACCCCTAGACTAAAGAAAAAATCCTTTGATGGAATAACCTGGTTATTTCAGTATATTCAGGTAGTCAGCTGACCTCATTCTTTGGGTACATGCGGTAGTTACTGCATGCTTAGTTGCTTAGTTAATTCCAGGTGCCGATTTTTTATTTTTTTTTGGCCAGACAGTGTATATCTTAATGATATGTTTGCCCTTTAAGCAGGTTCTCATTGGTGTTTTTTTTAATATAATAAAGGTTTATATATGGGATGTATACCCTGGGACTACTGGTATAAGGCATTGTTGCCTCGGGTGTCCCTGGGTTTATTAGTCTGTTTTTATTTTGCATTTGGCCACTAGAGGTCTATTTTGGTTGTAGTGATATTTGTGCCTGCAGCGGAAACTCATCACAATGTTGCGTGCATACCCCATGGCAGCATGTAGCGTATATTAGTGAAGGGTAATGATATGGCTCCACCCCACTGACGAAGTCCCGTAGGACGTAACGCGTACGGGAGGAGGAGCCACAGTAGATGACATCACCCGCTGCTATCCCGGCCAGCTGACAGAGGATTGGTGCTGCAGTATATGAGTTGTTTGTGTTGCTTTTATCCAAGAGTTTTAACCTACAGTGAGCACTTAGATAATTTTTGTTTATTTATCTTTGCACATGGATTGAGCCAACTACCGGGAGTTTAATATCTCATTGAGCGGACAGGAGGTACCGCTTGTCAGGTCACACAGGGAGTTCCTTCACAAAGAGGCTAGGATTAAGCTTAGGGTTATGAGAGCTTTCCACTGCTAAACCTCATATATTTCCCTATCTTGGGAGAAAAGCGTCTATGACCTGGTGGTAATACAGGGGTCAATTGGAGTGAGGTTAGAGCAGTAACTGTCCTGTGGGTGAGGGGAATCCTCACCTGAAGTGGATTCTTTCTAATTTCTTCCTTCACTTATTTTATGGAACTGTACCTGTTCAACAATGGACTTTTGGGCTTTGCTTATATTGGTGTTTGAGTCTGTCCATAATAGTTTTATAGGAATTTTTTATTTTTTCTTATTTATTGTGCAGCACTGTGTATTATTCTGAATGTTCTGATGGGACTTAGTGATGTACCCTTTCAATGTTCAGCTTGCAATGTGATTTCTTTTTTTAAGTGTGGAATTGTCTGCGTCGATTGTATTCCTGTATTTACTTCTACAGCATCAGCAGCCCCTCGCAGGGGGAGCTCTGGGAACTTCTTGCCGGTCTATAGAAAACAAAGATGAGGAAAGGGGAGAGAAAGCGCCACCGCCTAGTATATTAATAAGACCAAGAACAATTCTGGAAAGTAAGTATTGCATTCACATAGAAATGGTCGGAAACACAGTGTATGCATAGGTTTGCTGTAATTGCATTCTCGAGTGATGGTTTCATGGATTTCCAATGGATATAAAACGAGAAGAAAAGGGAGGAGAGGGCACTAATATCTAATTGTAGTAGTAATGAGAAAACTGGTGGTAAAGTAAAAGAGGTGGTGTTTGGTAAACTAGATTCCCGGCCAGCACCAGAAAATCAGTGCAGACCTATGCCCGTGCTGATGCGCGTGCACATTGCACACATGGTCATACTGTACCTATAAGCGAAGGAGCAATGTTAGACGTGCTATTCCAGTTCGTCATGCATGAACATGCCCATACCAATTAGCTGGGACACTTGGTGCCCAGTGGCCTATTTAAACTAGTCTGTCACTATGAGCAGTTGCTGAATGGTCTTCAGCTTGTCCTGTGATCTGATCCACTGAACCTGCTTATCTGTGTATGACACGCTTTCCCCTTGAACTTCGTCTCTACTCTTGCCTCCATCCTGTTCATCTGATTACTCTGACCCCATCCTTTTTACTGGACTAGTCTTTGCCTGCTGATTGTGTACTGCTTTGCCTTGCTGTTACGGACCCTGGCCTGTTTTCTGGACTTGCTCTGCCTGCTGTTTGAGAACCTCATTGCCTGGCTGTCGCTGGCCACTTCCTGCATACTGGCTCTGCCACCATCTCCTGCTCTGGTGCCAAGCTGCTTCAGCATTCTGTTCTCAAGACTACAACTCCCAGCTTCATCCACCCAAAGAGCGGACCTCACCAGCCAGCTTCTCCGGCACCTGTGCCAGTCCATGCCCTCACACTCTGTTTCCACCCTCAGAAGTGTTGGGCAGGAGGTGCAAGAGAGGCCTCCACAAGTCCAGTTGTCACCAGGTATGTATTAGGTAGGTATTGCAATCACATATGAATAGGTGGACACAGCATGTTGGTAAGTACTATAAAATACCATCTGCAAGAGGCAGCTTCATAGATTCTCCAATGGATATGAAATGAAAGAGGAGAAAAAGAGAAAACACTGCTATCTAGGTGAAGTATTGAAGAGAAAGATGTGTGAACAACATAAAGGTAGGTATTGCACTCATATAAAGATAAATGATTATGGCATGTCAATGAGTATTCTATAGCAGCATCAACTAGAGGGTTCAATTGGATTATATAAATTAATTCAGCTTTCAGTAAATACTAAATCAATGGCAACAAACGCAAGTAAGGGCTTTTTAAAATCCTTCAATAAGTATGACATGATAAAGAGTGAGAGAGAGAGTGTAGAATTGTTAGAAATATGGTATAAAAAAATGAAAGATAAAAAGCCAGGCATTACTCAGGAAATCCAGCAGATGGCAATCTTCTATTGGTCCCTTATGGAGAGAGAAAGTAGGTGCATGGTGCGTGGTGGTAGAAAAACAAGGGGAACCTTTGCTACTCTGTGTAGTATTTATTAACCACTTAAGGACCAGAAGGTTTTACTCCCTTAATGACCAGGCCATTTTTTTGAGATATGGCACTGCGTTACTTTAACTGAAAATTGCGCGGCCGTGCGATGCTGTACCCAAATAAAATTGATATCCTTTTTTCCCCACAAATAGAGCTTTCTTTTGGTGGTATTTGATCACCTTTATTTTTGCGCTATAAACAAAAAATAGCGATAATTCTGAAAAAAATATATATATATTTGTTTACTGCTATAAAACATTCCCAATAAAAAAAAATAGAAAATCAAATTTTTTTCATCAATTTAGGCCAATATGTATTCTGCTACATATTTTTGGTAAACAAAATCCCAAAAAGTGTATATTGATTGGTTTGCGCAAAAGTTATTGCGTCTACAAACTAGGGAAAAGATTTATCATTTTTATTTTTTATTTTTTTTTTACTAGTAATGGCGATCAGCGATTTTTAGCGGGACTGCGACATTGCGGCGGACAGGTCGGACACCCAACTGACACGTTTGACATTTTTTGAGGGGACCAGTGACATTACTACAGTAATCAGTGATAAAAATATGCACTGTTACTGTACTAATAATGACACTGGCAGGGAAGGGGTTAACCTAGGGGTGATCAAAGTGTTAAATGTGTGCCTAGGGAATGCTTTCTAACTGTGGAGGGGATTTACTTACGGTATTAACACAGAGACCTGTGTTCCTAAATAGGAGGAACACAGGATCCCTGTGTTCATCACTGACAGAACAGTGGTCTGCTGTGTTTACATCGGCAGACCGCCGTTCTGTCTCCATGGGGAGCGATCGCGGGTGCCCACTGGACCCGCTGGTTGGCTCCACCCCCCCCAGCCAACTGGCGCATGCACGCACCTCCACTATCTTCTACACAAAGCGACATACCTGTATGTCGTTTCGCGTAACAGAGATGACCCGCCACACTATATCTACGGCGGTTGGTCGGCAAGTGGTTAAAAGCAATTAAAACTCAATATTGTTCAACAACCTGCCCTCAAATTTACAACAAAGTCTACTGATTAGAGACACATTCATGGCCTGGCGCTCGGTAAAGAAGATCATTAGACCTCTCAGCTTCAATTTCCAACTAGCTAAAACTGCACAATAACGTCAAATTCTTCATAAATGTAACCTACGAGGACTATGGATCCTGGAACTCTAAAGGCCCTACAAAAGCATCAGAACTTTTTAAACCTAACTCAATTAAATTCAAATCCTTCAGTGAAATATCAACCAACCTATGATTTTCCATCTGATCATGAACCCATCTTAAGGCAACTAGTATTCTTCAAACGATGCTTCAACCAAAAAAGAAATACCTTTCAACATTCAATTATTGAGCAAGCCACTTGTTAGGGACTTCAGAACCGGATGGCTGACGCGACTCCCTACGAGGCCTCAGGAACACACAAGAAACACCCACACACAAGGGTAGAGTCAGATCATGTTCGTTTATTTCCGGTAATGTTCCGAGCATATATACAATTTGAAACAGATTGATTTCGCAATAAGGGGTTTGGTTTTAGTATGACTAAGAGATGGTTCACACTGAGGCGACGCGACTCCTTACTACTTCGGGGGCGACTTGTGCATTACCATGCACCACGACTTCGGAGCGGCTTGCAGGGACTTCACATAATGGAAGTCTATGCAAGTCGCTCCGAGGTCGCCCCGAAGTAGTACAGGACCCTTTTTCTAAGTCGGAGCGACTTGTGTCGCTCCTATTAGAACGGGTCCTGAAGCGGTCAATGGACCGAGAGGGAGCGCGACTTGTCAGGCTGACAAGTCGCGCTAGTGTGAACCGGCTCTTACAGTCACATGATACTTTTTTTTGCATACTACACGAGTTAGATTATTTCCATAACAAGATGTTCTCATGTGAAACTATTTCTGCAGTCAGACATATCTAAACAAACAAGATGTTATGACTAAGAATCAAGGATAGCTACATGAGCAATAGAGCGGAATATACAGCATGAAAACACCATTAATTGTTCAATCTCCTCTTTTATCATGAATATGATAAATCTCTTTAACTCACTTGGGCAGCAGGCTTGTCCAAGCCTGATCATCAGCTTTTTTTAATCATTAAAGAAAAAAAGAGAGAAAAAATTGTTTTTTACAGGCCCCAAAGGAGGGATAATCAAAACTGTGTAAAATACATATTTTTTTATTATATCCAAAAAAGTTTTAAAATCATTACATAGAAATAAACCACTATCCAATACAGATTAAAAATAATTTATATTTAGGAAAATAAATTGATACAGTAGGCCCTATTGTGTAGTGCAGGTCTTCAAGGTCGATGCGTTTCGCCGCATGCTTCTTCAGGGCTCTACAGACCATACATTACTTATCTGAAATTAAATACTACACATGCAAAGAAAGTTTTCCTGGGCATGTGCCGGGACCATATAAAAGAATGACCATTAGTATTGATTATATGTTAGTCCTCCCATTATGTAAATCTTTTCCTTAAAAGTGCATACCAAATAGCAATTATATAGGACTAGTATAACCAAAACAATAACACAGACAGCGAGTGGGTAGAAAAAAGTTCTTACCACCACCACCTTACCACCTCACTTCCTGTGGGTGACCACCCTGTAAACACATCATACCAGGAATGGTGGGTTTCCTGTGACTAATGAGTTGTGGCCCCTGCAAGTTTGCCTCTCATAATGGTTGTTTTTACTATTGCCTGATGCACTGTCAAATTATATGTTTTAAGGTGTTGTAAGGATTTACTTTTTGTTATCTATTATTGGACCAGTGAAAAATCACCTATTGGGAGTGCATCTGGTCTCCAGTAGATACTGTAACCCCTTCTAATACATAGACCTGACCATGCCCTGCCCTGCCCAGCTCTCCTAGAGTAATTGCTTATCTCCTGGAATCTCCTCCATGTTCTTGAGATTGTGCCGGGAGACACAGCAAACCTTCTGGCAATGGCACATATTGATGTGCCATCCTGGAGGAGTTGGACTGCCTGTACAACCTCTATAGGGTCCAGGTATCACCTCATACTACCAGTAGTGACACTGACCTGAGCCAAATTCAAAACTAGTGAAAAACAGTCAGAAAAGATGAGTAGGGAAAAAAATGTCAGTGGCCTCCACCTGTAAATCCATTCCTGTTTTGGAGGTTGTCTCATTGTTGCCCATCTGGTGCACCTGTTGTTAATTTCATTAACACCAAACAGCTGAAACTGATTAACAACCCCCTCTGCTACCTAACTGACCAGATCAATATCCCAGGAGTTTAATTGACTTTTTATACACAGCACGGTGCGTTTTTGGCTCCATGGAATTGCATCAAACATACATGTACATGTGTTTTTGGTGTGTTTTCCTGCACAGGCACCTCCTTCTAGCAACATCAACTCTTCCCCAAAAAATGCAAAACACTTTAAAATGTGCTGCAAAAATAGGTCAGCCACACATGCATAGATGCAAATCTAGATTAATTACATTGTAAGGACACAATAAACTGTTTTCTGAGCACGAGTTACGCGCAAACTTGAAGTGACTCAAAAATTCTTCCTTGTGCTGGCTGGAATGGTTTTCTTAATGCACACTTACCTTTCAATGCATGTAAGTGCAATTTATAATTAAGTAAATATTTTTAAACATTTAACACTGACATTTCATATGTGGCCTTTTTGCTCTTGTGTCCTTTTCTGAGTACTTATAGATGGGTTATTGATTAGCGCAACATGACTGTTTAACATATGAGCACAATGAACACCTTTCACTTTTGACAAATGATCCAACCTTGGGATTGTAAACTGGGTAATAGTGTTAAAGGGTACGGAGAAAACATTAGCTGAACTGATTTTACTCTTCCTAGAGAAGAGGAGATTAATGGGGATATGGTCTATATCAGAGGTCTCCAAACTTCGAACCTCAAGCTGTTCAGGAACTACACTTCCCATCATGCCTAGTCATGTCTGTGATTGTCACAGTGCCTCATTCCTCATGGGAGGCACAATGCCTCATGGGACGTGTAGTTCCACAACAGCTGGAGGGCCGTAGTTTGGAGATTCCTGGTCTATATAATAAACTTGGTGGAATATTGATCACTTTAAAGCTGCACTCCAGACATACTTAAAATACACAAATTAACATTGCTCTCTATTTAATAATACATCATGTAATGCATTTTTGATGTAGCACCCTTTTAGGTAGGTGCTAGGAAAAAGTATAGTTGAAACAGGTATGTAGGTGATTCTCAGATATTGTGTTACCATAATCCCTTGATAAATTGATAAAGAAAAAAGGGAATGACCCCCTAAGAAGGGTGGGACTTAGTTGGATTACTGCAAAATTGTCCCACTTACAAAATGGGAGGGGGATCTGGGGGACTCATTTACTGATGAGCAGTGGAAAGCAGCCTTCCGTTCGGTTAGGCAAGCCTCATCTTGCACAAACCACTGGGAACTGTCCCAAAAGATCACCCTGCGATGGTACCTCACCCCATACCGCCTTTCTAAGTTCGTACCAAACTATTCACCCCAGTGCTGGAGGGGGTGTGGCGACGTAGCCCACCTTGTTCATGTGTTTTGGTCTTGCAAGCACCTGACCAGTTTCTGGAACAAGATATTCTCCATAATCTCAGAGATTACTGGGGTGATAACCCGCCCATCTCCAGCAATGGCGATATTGAATATAGGGGTTGAGAGGTTCCCTATAGAAAGTAGCTCCATAGTTACCCACATACTACTGGCCGCCCGCGGCCTGGTGACTAGACGATGGAAATCAGATATTGTACCCAACCCCTCAGAGGTCATTGCCATGGTCAAAACTAATTCTGTATATGAGGGCATTCTCGCACGCAAAGCTGGTCGCAGCACCAGATTTGACCGTGAATGGTCCTTGTGGTCCTCTTGGATCTCGACTAAGGGTTATTAATCTTGCTTTGCTGATAATTTGATTTTGGATTACTCTGCTGACCGGTTATTCTTGTTTTTGTTTTTTTTTTTTTTTTTTTCTGTTATGTTTAATGGCTATCCCCTAATTTCACCAGTTCCCTACTTTTTGCTGGATATGGCTGATGTATACAATGTTATGATGATTTGCAGACAACTCACAAACTAGTCTCCCCTCCCCCCTTTTTTTTCCCCTGTTTTCCGAACCTGTGGTCTCCTCAACCCTTCCCCCCTCTTCCTTCCTCTCCTCCTCCCCCCTCCCTCCCCCCCCCTTTTTCTTTTCTCCCTTTCTTTTCTCTTTCTTCCCCTCTTATTACGTTTCCTCCCATCCCTTCCTTCCTTGTCTCCCCTCGTCGCTCCCCTCCCCTACCCTTTCCCTTCTCCCCCCCCCTCCCTCCTTTCTTCATCACTCCTTCCTCCCCTGTCCCCTCCTCCTTCTTTCCCCTCCTTCCCCCCCTCTCCTCTCCCTTCCTTCCTTTTTCACTCCCTCCAACCTTCCCTCCCGGCCCCCTTCCCCTTCTCCCCCCCTCCCCCTACCTCCTTCCCCCTTCCTCCAATTCTTCTATCCCCCCATTCCTCTCCCCTCTTTTCCTATACCCCCCCCCCACATCTTTCCCCCCTCACTTTCCTCCCCCCTTTTCTCTTCCCCCTCCTTCCTATGTATCTCCGGCCTTCTCTCCCTGCTCTTCCTTCCTCCCCATTTCTCTCATTCCTCTCTTCTCCCATTTCTTCCCCCCCCCACCTCCCTCCTCCCTCTCTACCTATTGATGCCCTCATCCAAATCTTTATGTGCATCCATGCTGGCAGACGAATACTGCATTAGATGACACATTACGTCCCGAAAGGTCTGCCCAAGACTCTTAATGGTATAATTGTATGACAATTCTAAATTCTAACTGCTGTACATATCCGTGTTGCAATTTGTATACCCTTTCTTTGTTATGCTATGTCATAAAATGTACTGTTCCTTTTAAACCTAATAAAAACTTCTTTAATGGAAAAAAAGATGGGTGGGACTTTAAGGGTAACTAGTAAGGATCTCTTTGAAAAAGATAGGATTAATTAAAATACAATTTATTGAAACAAGTGTGATTGTGAAGGATCAATCAAACAATAATGATACATTCAAGATACAATACAATACAATTGCAGATGTATGGCAGAATCCAACGCGTTTGTATAGTACCAAAATCTTCCTCAGGGAATCTGCATGTCTTCCTGGAAAGCATAATCATATGCCACAGGTAAATCCAAGAGAACAAAGCAAAATACAAAAACATACATTTTGTGTGTCACATCAATCATATCAAAGTTTTTGCATATGCGACAACATATTATTTCATCTTGTGAGGTAATATCACTTATTCGGTTAGTTGTAAATATACCAGAATAGCATTCCCAAAAAAAAAAAAAAAGGGGAAAGGGGTGCGGGAAAAAAGGGGAAGAAAAGGGGGGGGGGGAAATAATAAACGACAAAATATCACCTGGTAGATGTTCACATACCGGCAGGTGTCCGGAGCCACTCATACTATCCAAGGAGGGATATATAGGGGTCCCGCAGGGTGGGAGCTTGAATCAGGTATTTGTATTATTTGTATGTCCTCTATTACCTGTAAATAACAGTGCAATGTCAAGAAGATTCGCTCCAAGGATAAATTTCCTCGTGGGACTTCCATGCTTGAACCCCCGACCATCTGGGGGTTAAACGCTACCACCCGTGCCGGGGCGATATCTGATAGGATTTCCCCTTCTGTATCTATTAGGCCGAGTATCTTCCTTCACAATAGGAAATTGGCATACTCCTTGGAATTTTTTCATACAATCCTAATTATCATTGCTCGGATACACATATAGTTGGAACTGACGTTTTTCTAAAATGCCTTATATTCCTATTGCATTAATATTCATGAACTATTAGAATTAAGGGCGGATATTGTAATCACGCCCTTTTGTAAGTGAGGGTGGAATTCCATCACCGCGGTCATGTTCCGTGAAGTGCTGGAATATACGCCCAAACCGGATGTGATGTCACTGTCAAAAACTCGTGGCATTTTGCGCGAGACTAAACAGACGGAAATGACGACATCACTCAAGGCCTCGCGATACTCATCGGTAAATCACGGGCCTCGCTTTGATACTTAAGGGAACGCCGAGAATCAGTCCGGTGAGTGATCTCTCCGTGACAGGACAGAATTGTCCTTCCTCCAACCCTCCTTATAGCTCAGTAAGTACCCTTTTGAGGGACCTTTGATCGCTAGAATGCTTTCTGCACCTCAACTAAGGTGAACCTTACCTTATATATATATCTACTCCTTCAGATCAATGGGCGAACTCCACCAGCTGCATTATCAGCCGTGGGGGTTTTTATCCGTCCCTGTTGGAAGATAATGTCATTGATTGTCTGCCGCTTTCTTTCACCAAACGGTATTTATATTTATATTTGTTTTATTGGGGACATTCCTGGCTTATATAATATCCTGGATAGGTAATCAGATAGATGCAATACAAAAGTTTCTATATTTTAGGTAAAGTAGAATACCAACATCAATATTGAACCACTCTGGGACAAAAGTGCATCCCCAAGTGGATATTGCATCTGCTGAAGTGGCACCGGATTTGGCTGTCATTTTATATTTATACGGAGGTAAGGCAACTAAATAGAAATTACTTACTATTTAGTGGGCACACGCCCCCACCCCCTGAACACACCTCTGAAAGCACTGTTTCTTTTATATATGTATTTCAGGCAAACGATCTCTATCTGAAAATCTTGGAATATAATATACCATATATATTCCTACATATATATATATATATATATATATATATACTTCCCTGGCCACATCCCAGCGTATTTTCTATCTATCTAAGATATTTGAGGCATCTTGGATGTCCCATTCCAACACGGAGGTAAGACACCCCAAACAATAATAACTACAATACATCCCATTGTGGATAATTTATGTTCTGAGCCTTTCCGCTCTTCAGTACTTCCTCTTCCTGTGTTTTTTCATCTGCTTTCAGGGGTCACCATTAATTAAGCTCCAATAGGCACCTTCAGTTGAGGACCACCATTGGCAGGGCCGGATTAAGAGCATCATGGGCTTGGTGCTGAGGATTTTGAAGGGCCTTAAGGGCCGTGCCTTGGCATGCACCCAGAGGAGGAAGGGTGCAGCTATGCATGCCTAATTCCACATGGGATGCTGTCTCTGAAGCCCATAAACACATCCATGCATCGGCAACTGTCCCTCCTTGTCCGGCCTTCGTGCTGTGTGGGGAGGTTCTGAGGGAGCTGCCTGGGGAAACGAGCATAGAAGCCAGACTTCTGTGTTTACAAGTGACAGAAGAGCGGTAACAGTGAATATGGCCAACCCGGGGGCCTATATAAAGGTAGGGGCCTGGAGCTGCAGCTCCAATAGCCCCTACGTTAATCTGGCCCTGACCATTGGGAAGGTGACTGGAATCCTTTCCGTCACTTGGAGGTTTCTTTTCCTCCTCACTTCTACATATCACTCATCCCCCTCTTGGATCATCACAACAGGTGAAGTGATCCGTAATCATAGATATAAGGAAATTTATCCTTGGAGCGAATCTTCTTGACATTGCACTGTTATTTACAGGTAATAGAGGACATACAAATAATACAAATACCTGATTCTAGCTCCCACCCTGCGGGACCCCTATATATCCCTCCTTGGATAGTATGAGTGGCTCCGGACACCTGCCGGTATGTGAACACCTACCAGGTGATATTTTGTCGTTTATTATTTTCCCCCCCCCCTTTTCTTCCCCTTTTTTCCCGCACCCCTTTCCCCTTTTTTTTTTTTTGGAAATGTTATTCTGGTATATTTACAACTAACCGAATAAGTGATATTACCTCACAAGATGAAATAATATGTTGTCGCATATGCAAAAACTTTGATATGATTGATGTGACACACAAAATGTATGTTTTTGTATTTTGCTTTGTTCTCTTGGATTTACCTGTGGCATATGATTATGCTTTCCAGGAAGACATGCAGATTCCCTGAGGAAGATTTTGGTACTATACAAATTTCGAAACGCGTTGGATTCAATACATCTGCAATTG
The DNA here is from genome assembly GCF_965119305.1 of Pelophylax lessonae. Lineage (NCBI taxonomy): Eukaryota > Metazoa > Chordata > Amphibia > Anura > Ranidae > Pelophylax > Pelophylax lessonae. Next base: position 187,364,694 of record NC_138779.1, on the reverse strand, counting down.
TATTGTATTGTATCTTGAATGTATCATTATTGTTTGATTGATCCTTCACAATCACACTTGTTTCAATAAATTGTATTTTAATTAATCCTATCTTTTTCAAAGAGATCCTTACTAGTTACCCTTAAAGTCCCACCCTTCTTAGGGGGTCATTCCCTTTTTTCTTTATCAGGAAAAAGTATAGTTTGCTCTGCCTGCTTCACAGGGGAGCCTGATCAGTAGTTAGGCCTTCAGGAGAAAAGAAGGGGTATGGCGCTGCCTAGGTGACCACTAAATCAGTGTGATATGAAGGCAGCGCCATACCCCTTCTTTTCTCCTGAACTCCTTTTGTATATAACTACGGTTATATTTAAGGGGGGCTGTAGCCTATCATCAATTTTTTCCACATTTACTCCCTTAGCGCGGAGTACACTCTTTTTTATTTTCAGTGGTTAGGCCTGTTGCATGTGTCCATGTGTGATTCATTTGGTCTGAGGGAGTGTCCCCACTGTATCCAATAGGGGAGCCTGTTGGACAGTGGAGGAAACCTAGCCAGTGACACATAGGCTTTTATGACTATCCCAGTGGGTAGGCACAACAGTGGTGCATCCTGGGATATGTTATAAAAGCCACGGGCACATGTGACACGGTGTCTTTGGGCGGGAAGCCAGGTCCCAGGAGGAGGGTGATGGCTGTCTCTCCTCCTGCTGCTGAGGAAGGTGGTCACAGGCGGTCAGCCTTGTGGACCAGAAGTGTGGTGCTGAGCCAGAAGGTCCAGTGGATGCTGACAAGGGAGTTGGAGGCAGAGCAACCCAGGGAAAAATAGTGTCCTTGAGTACTGGGAAGCTTGCCCGCGGTCTGCCCAGGAAGGGGACCATTCCAGTAGGGTGGCAGTGGACAGGAGGTCAGCATACACAGTCAGTGAGAAAGGGGGTCCCAAGTTAGACCCTGAAGAGGAACCTAAATGATGGTACATGTTCTTTATCTTCAATTCAGTGGCAAGGTGAAGCAGCGGCCTTCCCACATTCTACAGTCAGTTCTCCTCAGGAATTGTGCATAGTTCAAGTTGGAGTATCCCACCCATCCCTTTTCCCATCCAAGTTCCTAATAAAACACAAAAAACCAAATCCCCTGGACTGTTCATTGTCTGAGCCAAGAACTTTTAATGCCATGTATCTGCTGCCAGTTGCTAATGGTAACCCAGGGGAACCCAAGAAGTGTAATTCTCAACAGCTCCCTAGGGGGCAGTGCTACATTTAAAATAATGCAAACAGTGTAAGTATCTAAATTTGACCTGGTATCAGTCTTTTTCAGTCCCTGTAGAGCAGAGCTCAGACCAGGGGAGAAAGAAGCTGCACAAGGAGACAACTGTGCTGCAACTTAACCACTTCCAGCCCAAGCCTATTCTTTTGCTAGAAAATTACTCCGAACCCCCAAACATTATATATGTTTATTTAGCAGAGACCCCAGGGAATAAAATGGTGTTCGTTGCAACTTTTTTTGTCGCATAGAATTTGTGCAGCAACTTTTTAAACACGTTTTTAAAAAAAAGAACTTTCATGAATTTAAAAACAAACAAAACATTAAAGTTAGCCCAATGTTTCTGTATATTGTGAAAGATGATGTTATGCCGAGTAAATAGATACCTAACATGTCACCTTTTAAAATTGCGCACACTCGTGGAATGGCTTCTTATTTCGGTACCTAAAATTCTCCATAGGTGATGCTTTAAAAATTTTTACAGGTTACCTGTTTAGAGATACAGAGGAGGTCTTGGTCTATAATTATTGCTCTTACTCTAAGGTCTGCGGCGCGTCCCTGTGCTGTAATATGTACCGCGCTGAGCCAATCACAGCAAGCGATGTATTCTATTAATGCATAAAAAGCCTGCTCAGATTGGCTGAGTCAGAGAGGCGGGCTTTTACAACCTTTGCCAATCTGAGCAGGCTTTGTATGCATTAATAGAATAAACCACTTGCCATGATTGGCTCAGCGCAGTACATAGAGTATTACAGCACAGGGATGTTCTATAAGTAGCCGAAGCTTACTGTATACACATCCAGCGGGCTAAAATATTAATAATACAGAAGTTCTGTATGTAGCAGAAGCTACAGTACATATTAGGGCACATCCATTAACAGGGACGTTCTATAAGGACGGTAGCCAAAGCTACAGTTCTGACTGTATCACACCCAGCGGTAGCTGAATTTATGATGTCAGAGGATGAACATGATGAGGATTTTAAGTAGGGATAGCCCGATAACCAGCAAGGCCGATATATCGGTGGCCAATATGCACTTTCCCCGAAATATCGGTATCGGCCCGGAACTGGCCGGTATTGCTGATATTTTTGTGACATCATTCTGCCTTCTTAGGCTGCCTCCCTCGCCTTGGACAGCCTCATCTGGAGTTGGGACTAGTCTTGTGACGTTGTATCACAGCCGTACAATCACCCACAGCAGCCTGGTGCCAGCCACCCACATCCACAGGCCCTGTACCAGCGAGTCAGCCAGCCACCCACAGGCCCTGTACCAGCCAACCAGCCACCCACAGCCCCTGTGCCAGCCAACCACAGGGTGCTAGACAGCCAGCCACCCACCACATGGTGCCAGCCAGCCACCCACAGGCCTTGTGCCAGCCACCCACCAACTACAGGGTGCTAGACAGCCAGCCACCCACCACATGGTGCCAGACAGCCAGCCACAGGCCCTGTACCAGCCAGCCACCCACAGCCCTTGTACCAGCCACCCACCAACTACAGGGTGCTAGACAGCCAGCCACCCACCACATGGTGCCAGACAGCCAGCCACCCACAGACAGGGTGCCAGCCAGCCAGCCACAGGCCCTGTACCAGCCAGCCACCCACAGGCCCTGCACCAGCCAGCCATCCACCACAAGGTGCCAGCCAGCCATCCACCACAGGGTGCCAGCAAGCCAGCCAATTTTAAGTACCAGTAAGTCATAACCATTTTAATTTAATGTATTTACGATAAATCAAAACTGATGTTATGAAATGGTGTTGCCTCAGAAGAAGGGGTAATGCAATAGATTCTTTCCCTGGTAATTAGTTACTTTTTTTATGATGTAACTTACTTAATGTTACTAACTCAGTTACTTTTTGCGAGAAGTAACTAGTAACTATAACTAATTATTTTTTTTAAGGGACATGCCTGCCTATCTCCTTGCCTTCTCCAGTGGAGTTATCTTCCTCCGCTCCCCACCCAGTAGTAGCCGGGGCCCAGAGAGTGAGACTTGAGAGGCTGTAAGGCAGGCGGCGGTGGCAGTGACAGGCAGAGAGAGGCAGCTGAGCTCAGCTGACAGCATACAGCAGCAGGACCAGAGGGGAAGCGGATCCCATCGTGGGGCAGCCAGTGCCTTCAAGGCTTCAACACAGATGTGCTTTGGGGGTTCCTGTGAATGGACTACATTGCACTGTGCCTGTCTCTCTGGCATCATGAATGGCCGTTCTGTCAGTATGGAAGACATTGATCCTGTGTTCCTGCAAAGCACGGACAGGGATCTATGCCTTCCTTTAGTAAAAGTACCTCCCCCACAGTGAGAAAACACTTGTTAGGCACACATTTAACCCTTTGATTGCTTCTGTTAACCCCTTCCCAGCCAGTGTCATTAGTACAGTGACAGTGCATATATTTTACCACTGATCACTGTATTAGCATCACTGGTTCCCAAAACTAGTGTCCGATTTGTCCACTGCAATATATCTATAAGTCGCTGATTGCTGCCATTACTAGTAAAAAAAAAAAAAAAAAATATATATATATATATATATATATATATATATATATGTCCCCAGATTTAATTTTAAAAACCTGATCACCTTATTCTCAGTATAAATTTAAAAAAAAAAGGAAATAAGAAGAATAAATCTTAATTTTGACCCTACGGAGGAGGGTGAGTGCAGGAAGGTTAGGTCACTTTAGGGGAATGAACGGCCATTTTAAGGGATCTATATGTTGGATGAATTCTACACATGTTTGCGCACAAATTTTTCCTATAATTTCTGCAATAGATTAACCACTTCCTGCAAAATCACGTAGCCCTACTTCGGCTGCAAGAAGTGGTTGTAGAGGGATGATGCCTGCAGCTAGAGACATCATCCCGTTACCATTTTTTAGGCCTGGAGGTCAGCTTTCAGGTGGTAACAGCCAATGCAGCTCGGGAGCCGCTTGGTCGTTACCCCAGCGAGCGGGAGGGACACCTCCCGCCACCTTCCACGGCTCTGCCCAGGTCTTCCGTCCCACCGGGAGATCTGAGCAACCAGCCGGCACCTCCGCTGGCTGGTTAGAGTCCCGAAAGAAGCCGGATTCCGATTTGATCGGGTCTCCGATGACGTAAACCGGAGGTGGCGTTCATGACGTCACGGCCGGGTTACTCGGCTGGTAAAGGTGCCAAATTTAAAAAAGTAACAGTCTTCAAAAATGCAGTTTTCTGCATTTTGAATACATTGAAGTGCAGTGGAGGGGTTTGGGGTCTTTTAGACCCCTGATCCCTCCATAAAGAGTACCTGTCACTGCCTATTGCTGTCACAAGGGATGTTTACATTACTTGTGACAGCAATAAAAGTGATCAGATTTTTTATTTATTTTTTTTAAAACCTGTGATAAAATGAAAAAATGAAATAAAATAAATAGGAAAAAAAAAATTTTAATGCGCCCCCGTCGCCGTGAGCTAGCGCATGAAAGAAAACGTATACAGAAGTCGCGCCCGCAAATGAAAGCGCTGTTCAAACCACACATGTGAGGGATCACCAGAGCGAGAGCAATAATTTAAAAAAAAGGAGCTACTCTGTAACTCTAAACTGGTAACTGTTACCATTTTTTTAATGTGTCGCCTATGGAGATTTTTATTTGTCGTCATTCCGCGGGTGTGCGCAATTTTAAACTGTAACATGTTAGGTATCTATTTACTCAGTGTGACATCATCTTTCGCAATATACAAACAAAATGGGCTAACTTTACTGTTGTTTTTTTTTTTTTTAAGTGCAGTGAAATTTTTTTTTCCAAATAAAATGGCGTTCGAAAGACCGCTGCGCAAATACCGCGTGACAAAAAATATTGCATGACCGCCATTTTATTCTCCAGAGTCTTCGCTAAAAATATATATACAATGTTTCGGGGTTCTAAGTAATTTTCTAGCAAAAAATACTGACTTTAACCTGTAAACATGTGTCAAAAATGGGCTCTGTCCAGAAGTAGTTAATTTCCATGGTTGTCAGCGCCATCTAGTGGCCAAAATGTTGTATTGATTTCTGAAATACCTTGATCAAAATACAGTATATATGGGATTGTGGCCATTAGATGGCGCTGACAATCATAGGAATAATCACATTTAGAAATTCAATTCAAATGACATTTGTCAAACAATTACTTTATAATTAGAGCCCTTAATGTATTTTTTTTGAAGCAATCAATATAGGTGCGTACATTTGACTTGGTATCAACCTTTTGTAATCTGCTGTACAGTCTGTACAACAGAGCTCACAGAGGAAGAATCAGCACAAGGATCCAATCAGTTGTACTGCACTGCAAGCAACATACTGATTGGAGGAGAGAATGTCCGAGAGATGAGCTCATAAATGTGTTTCTTCTCTTTTCACTATCCATTAACAAGGAGGGGGTTGCAGAATGTGAAAGCGCCCTTTTCCACGGGGCGGACCGTTTTTTAATCCGCTCAGGCACTTTTTTTTTTTGTTTTTTTTACGGACACGGATGACACATTGGAGTGTCCGGTCCGTATGTCCGTTTATCATTCCATCCGTTTGCGGATGATAAATGGAGATAATGTATGTCAATGGGATTGCGGATGTCAGCGGATGACACCGCTGACATCCGTTTTTGCGTCCGTTTCGTTTTTTTTAAAGTAAGAAAAATAGGGTTCTCTTCCGTTCCAAAAAACGGAACTGATCGGAAAGAAACAAATCGGATGTCAGCGGATGTCATCCCCTGACATCCGCAATCCCATTGACATGCATTATGTCCGTTTTTCATCCGCAATTGGATGGGAGGAAAAATGGACATACGGGGACCGCCCGTGTGAAAGGACCCAAAGGCCTCTTTCACACATACGGTCCGTTCAGTTCATCAGCTCAGTCACGTCAAAATGTATCAGTTTTCCATCCGTTTTCCATCCGTTTCTCATCCATTTTTCATCCGTTTTTTATCCATTTTTCATCTTTTTTTTTTTACATCCACTACCAATGCAAAAAAACGGATGAAAAACGGACTGTTTGTCCGTTTACATCCGTTTTTTGTCCGATCTGTTTTTTTTTGACGGATGAAAAATAGGGCATTCATCCGTTCCAAAAAACAGACATTGACGGAAGCGGATGAAAATGGATGTTAACAGATGATCATCCATTGTCATCCATTTTTACCTAGAGATGCATTGATGTCCGTTTTTCATCCGTCAACGGATGGATGAAAAACGGACAAATGGACCTATGTGTGAAAGGGGCCTAAGTGAAACTGGAGTAAAAAGCTTTCTGGTGCTAGACAGAGCTGTCTTGTGTGACAGAATTGTGTAAATCTCAGGACGGGATGGACAGAAATACAAATCCTTTAGTAGATGAAACAGCTTCTATATTTGTATTTAATTTGTTTATTCAGCTGTTTGACTGGAGATTACAGTCAGGCTGGGTTCACACTATTGCAATGTTATTTATCAAATCTAATTAGCACTGCATTGCTGTGCAGATCACATGCGATGTCTGTGCAATGCAAATTCAGCCATACAAACTGTAAGGCTGAATTTGCATCGCATTCGGACAAAAATGGTGTAGGACCTTTTTTTGGTCTGCACTGCAATCGGATGGCATAGGTGTTTACACCCATGCGATCCTATTTCATCACCATTTGGCAATTCGCACTGCGATCTGATCTGGGGGTGTCGTTTACTTTGTGTTGACATCAACAGCAGTTCGCATAGGGCAGTGTGAACTGCATAAGAGAGACATGCAATGCAGGAACCTGCACTGGAATCGCGCTGGTTCCCGCATTTGAACCCAGCCTCAAGCAGGAAGGCTGAGTAATGGAAGTGGAATGCAAACATATAAATGTTCTTGATCATTTGTAAGGCAAATTTGTAAATGATTACCTTATTACAAAGCTTTAGAATCTGTCTTAGATCTAGATGCGCCATCAGTATGTACACAAGGGCAGCTCCCAAATGTATTACCAGGCAACTTGTTGGTGCACGTTCTCCTTTCGGATGTGCTGAGACTGTCAGTGTTATCATTACCCTTAAGCCTACTACACACAATCAGAAAATATTACACACAATCAGAAAATACTACACACAATCAGAAAATCAAATGAAAAATTCAAAGTGATCATGCAATAGATAATCTGCAAAAAAAAAATGACCACTCCGATATTCTCAACGTGTACGAGGCTTTAGCTTGTCAAGTAGAATGTAGTGGACAGATCAGGTTGTTGGCAACCTTTGAGGGATGGAAATCTACTTGGACAAAATTGAAGAAATCAAAGACCACCAGGGGTTTTTTTTTTTTTTAAATTAAAGAAATCAAATAGCAAGCCCCCAAAGAAGTAAAGACGGCATGAAGACAGCATGAAGAAAACCTAGAAAAATCTACTAAAACTAATGTCACTGTAAAAATATACATATAGCCTACCTTAAAAATTAGCTTTAGTGAGAATTTCAGCATTCACTTTCAATCACATTTTTTTTTTTCATGCCTGGGGAGTAATTGGTTAGCCCCCATAAAGCCTCGTACACACGCACAGATTGTTGGCCAACTGATCGGCCGTCTTTTGTCCAGTGTTGTTTGTTGGTTGGAATGTGCTCTAGACTTGCACTGGACTTTTGTTGGCCAACAAAAACCAACTTCAGAAGTGATGTCATGTGCTGGTTAAGGTTTACTTTCCGTGTGTTTTTTCTTCTCTGAGCATGCCCAGTCTTGCTCATCAGATTTTTGTCTGCCAAAATCTGTACTGACTGATGGAAAATCGGCCGTTCTCTGTTGGCCAACAAAAATTTTATAGCATGCACACCAGATTTTTTTCGGCCGAAAATTCGCAGTTGGTTGTCGGAAGCATCATACTAACAAGCCTACAATCGGCAGATCGGACGTTGGGCGACAATTTACGGCCAACAATTTGTGCGTGTGTACGGGGCTTAAGTCTGATACCAGCATTCATCATGAAACCAGAACATCTGGTACTGCAGGTTGCTTTTCTTGACTAGTTTCAGGCCTGGCTATCCTGATTTCTGGCCAGTGTAAGTAGTATGTAGGGTAATGTACAGTGGTCAGGAGGATGTAGAGCAGCTTACAGAGGTCAGTCGCATGTAAGGCAGTGTATAGAGGTCAGTAGCATATAGGGCAGCGTATAGACACAGGCGTCACGAGCCGGGTGCGGGGGGGGCGGGCCGCACCAGGGTGTCCATCGAGGGGGGGTGACACCCAGTGTAAAGTAAAAAGGCTGCCAGACAGTAAAAAAAAACAGCCTGTCTCAGCCTGTGTCTGTGACACTTGCAGTTCCGGAGCCTGCCTGACGAGTCTCCACTGATCTTTCTGAGTGCTTCTGATGCTTCTTGCACCCTCCCCCTTCTCCAGCGCGCCTTATTTGATCTAAACAGGAAGAGATGCCGGGAGGGGGGAGAAGTGCAGTCTGCAGGGGAGGACGGACTTGTTTAGCCTAGCACTAAGGTAAGCTGCTAGCTAAACTAGGCAATAAACATGTCATGTCCGTAGCTTGTTGTCTAGAGGGAGGAGGAGGAGGGAGGGGGGAGAGAATGGGCTCTCTCTAGCAGGCTGCTGTCTGTGTTTTTTTTTTTTTTTGTGTGAGATCTACTCTGCTTCTGAAGGGTGGATATTTTCTACATTCTACCCCAGTGTCTAATACACCTCCCTAGGATCCCTATCCCTTACCTGCTCATCAGTCCAGTTCAGGCACAGACTCCTCTCCTGCATTACCACCTCATGTCTGTGGCACTACAAATCCAAGCATGCCAGGAGAGGGGAGGCAGCAGCAGACAGATCAGGCTGATTTTCAGATTAAATTTGCATAGTGTATATGTACTGTATACTGTATGATCATTATTTATTTATTGTGCTTGGTGGTCTTAAGGTGCTTACCATTCATATACCTATCAGAGTAAGTAGAGAGCACATTTGCAGTGGAAGTGCTCTGGAGCATTTTTATTAGTGTAAAATGGAAAGACAGAGACAGAGTGGTGGAGTGATGGGGGAGGAAGATGGACAGAGAGATGGAAAGAGTGAGGAGTGAGTAAGGGATGGAGGTATAGATTGGGTGACAGATAGAGGAAGGGATGGAGGGATGGTAAGAGACACAGAGAAATGGAACAATGGAGCAAAGGATATAGGGATGGGGTGATGGGGTGATGGAGGGATGGAGTTATGGAAAGACAGTGAGAGACAGACAGAATAATAGGATAAAAGTGATGGAGGGTAGAAAAGGGGGAGGGATATATAGGGCACAAGGATTTTTGGATGGACAGTATGATGGAGAGATGGAGCAAGGGGCAGACAAATGAAGCAAGGGACGGATGGACCAAGAGATAAAACAATGGAGTTATGGAAAAATGAAAATAATGGAGGGTGAAGTGGTGGGAGGGAAGGTTGGATGGACAGGGGGTGATGGAGACAGGAGGTGATGGAGACAGGGGGTGATGGAGGGTTGGAGACAGGGGGTGATGGAGGGTTGGAGACAGGGGGTGATGGAGGGTTGGAGACAGGGGGTGATGGAGAGATGCAGACAGGGGGTGATGGAGGGATGGAGACAGGGGGTGATGGAGGGATGGAGACAGGGGGTGATGGAGGGTTGGAGACAGGGGGTGATGGAGGGTTGGAGACAGGGGGTGATGGAGGGTTGGAGACAGGGGGTGATGGAGGGTTGGAGACAGGGGGTGATGGAGGGTTGGAGACAGGGGGGTGATGGAGAGATGCAGACAGGGGGGTGATGGAGAGATGCAGACAGGGGGGTGATGGAGAGATGCAGACAGGGGGGTGATGGAGAGATGCAGACAGGGGGGTGATGGAGAGATGCAGACAGGGGGGTGATGGAGAGATGCAGACAGGGGGTGATGGAGAGATGCAGACAGGGGGTGATGGAGAGATGCAGACAGGGGGTGAGGTGATGGCGTCAGAAGATGATGGAGACAGGAGGTGATGGAAGGATGGAGTGATGGAGACAGACAGGCGGTCCTTAGAATTGGGGACATAATATTTGGGTGATCCTGGTGGCTTCCAGGGATTTCCCCCCACTTTCTGTGATGGCTATGGAACAGAAATTAAGGGGAAATCTCTCCAGTTTGACATAGGCGACAAAATCTGATGGGTTATAATCTAATCTGGCTTACTATATCAAAAATAACATAAGAAATATGTTATTTTACCTTAATGTCTATCTTAAACCACATTGCTAATTGCATATTGTACTTGTTTGTAGCTTATGCACTGAAATTTGCAATAAACCTGTCATTTTGTAACTTTTGGAAAATGCCAGTAAAAACTTGGCTGTGCCAGTAAATTTTGAGTGTCGTGTCAGTGAATTTCAGTCTGGTAGGTTGGCAACACTGGTGACACCAGTGTACCTGAGGCGGGAGCCGAAGCTGCCAGTCTGTGGCCCCACCACTCGCTGCCTCTGTGTCTCGCGGCCGCCGAAATTGCAGTGTGTTATAATCTATTCAGACCAGCAGCCTCCTCCAGCAGTGTTTGTCACGAACAGATGGTGGGTGTGTTACCTGACCCCACCTCCTCGGCTTGGCTCCTCCTGTGTACTGTACATTGCTGGGGTCCTGGGAGCAGGCAAACGAGACGAGCGGCAAAGGTCTGGAGTGGCCATCAGTGGCAAAAAAAAATTTATTAAAAGGGGTTGGGGTGACACCATGAGTTACCGCACCGGGTGACACCAACCCTAGTGACGCCACTGCGTATAGAGATCATTAATATACAGGGCTGGGGTCAGGAGGGAACAGTGCAGGAGGGGGGGGGGGGGAGTCAGGAGGGCACGATACTGGGGAGTCAGGAGGGGACGGTACTGGGGGGTCAGGAGGATATGGTAATAAGAGATCAAGAAGGCACAGTGCAGGGGGGATCAGAACAGCTGGGAGGCCAAGAGGGCATGTCACTAGGGGGACAGGAGGGTATGGTATTGGGGGGGGGGGGTAAGGAGAGCATGGTGCTGGAGGGCATGGTACTGGGGGATCAGGAGGGCTGGGGTGTCAGAAGTACATGGGGCTGGGGGTCAGGAGAGTATTGTACTGTGGTGTCAGGAGGGCATGGTACTGGGGGGTCAGCAGAGAATGGTACTGGGGTGTCAGGAGGGCATGAGGTGGGCTTGGGTGTTAGGGGGGCACAGAAGTTGTTTCTTAATGCAGAGTGGCACAGGTAAGTAAGGTGCAGTAGAAAACCTACATGCCCAGTAATCAGGGATCAGCACCCATGATTACTTAATTATCGTGGTCAGCAGAGACAGGGGGGCACAGGAACAGGCAGGATCAACCAGGTTTTTTAGAACATAAAAAGGGACAAATGACACAGCACAACCACTATGCTGTGTATCCTGTTATAAAGGATCAGGATATTTTTATTTTATTTTATTTGTTTATTTATTTTTGGGTTACAACCACTTAAAGCTAGAAACATTTAGCCCCCGTTCACACTGGGGCGACCTGTCAGGCGACCTGGTCGCCTGACAGGTCGCCATAGGTCGCCTGGCATAGAGAAGCTGTGGACCCGTTCTAATAGGAGCGACACAAGTTGCTCCGACTTAGAAAAAGGGTCTGGAGCTTCTTTGGGGCGACCTGCTTAGACTTCAATGTTATGAAGTCTGTGCCGGCCGCTCCGAGGTCGCGGTGCGAGTAGCGCGCTGCGACCTGTGAGGTCGCCCTGAGAAGTCGGATCACCCCAGTGTGAACGGGGCCTTAATGCAGCCATTAAATTATTTAGAAGCAATACACATCTGTTAAAATATGGGGTTGCACAGCCTAAACAAACGCAGTAAAACTCAATAATCTTAAGACAGTAAATGCGTAAATAAGATTGGTGCAAATATCAATTCCTCGTAAAAGTCCAGTATGAAGTGCAAAAACTAACAGTGACATCAGTGCGATCATAAACAAGCTGAAATATAGCCCATGCTCCAAAACGTGATATGTGTCAGCCACCTTCTTCTAATCAGATGATATCCGCCTCTGTGCACTGCTCCCGTGCTCACAGCACTCTCACCTCATATAAAGTAAACGTGGGCCTTTGAATAATATATTCAACGGGCTGGTATGATACTCTAGCACTCTCCACCTCCAATAGGTAAATACCTAGGGTACTATGGCACTTGTCCCTTTAAGACACCCGTGGTACTTTCGTTCAGCCACCTTTTGTAAATCACTTCCCCATAGTTTGGGTGATGAGGTGATTCAAGGGGGCCAGGTTGGACCCAGAATGGACTGACAATGTCTGGCTGTGATCTTTCCTGGGCACTGTTTTCACTTTGAACAATCAGAACGCAGACGCTCCTAGTGGTCGGGGAGTGTCTGAGTGGAAAGGAGAGTGGGGTGCACAATCTGGAATCAGACGCTCAGATCTATAGGGAGGGAAGAGGTGGGAAGATGATGCTTTGGATTTCCTCCTACTCTGACTTTTTCTCTTCTTTCCCTCCTTCTTTTCCTCCAGGACCTTGCTTTGTGCACTGGCCCAAATCATTCGGTGGAGGGGGGATTATAGTGTGGGGGTGTTTTTCAGGGGTTGGGCTTAGCCCCTTAGTTCCAGTGAAGGGAACTCTTAAGGCGTCAGCATACCAAGACAATTTCTTGGCCTTAACCCGATAGAACACCTAAGGCTCTAATTGGGATGAATTAGAGCGGATAATGCGAGCCAGGCTTTCTCGTTCAACATCAGTGCCTAACCTCACAAATGCGCTTCAGGAAGAATGGTCAAACATTCCCATAGACACTTCTAAACCTTGTGGACAGCCTTCCCAGAAGAGTTGAAGCTGTTATAGCTGCAAAGGGTGGGCCAACTCATTAATGAACCTAAGATTGGGATGCCATTAAATTACATGTGCGTGTAAAGGCAGGCGTCCCAATACTTTGACAATATAGTGTATATCATATTTACTTGTTTTAAACTGTTTTTTTTTTTTACATTTCTTTAGTTACTTCCCGTTTTCTGGCTTAGGCAAATTATGTAATATATCCAAGGAGTCTTCAGGAGGGGGGTTCCCAGCTAACCACACCCTACTGTCTGAGCTAAAGGCAGATGGATTCCAGGAAGCAAATGTTATATGAATCATCTGTCCTTACTCAAGATGGCCACAGCCAGAAATGCCAGAGGGATTTCACAGCAAAAAAAGTGTGGAGACATGGATGGATGGATTAGTTTGCTTTGAATGTTAAATAGCACTTTTGGTTTGTGGTGCTCAGATACAGTATAGTTCAGCTTTAAGTATTAGTATCAAGGTAAGTAACGATGGCAGGCTTTCAAACCTGCTGAAACTTTGTGTACCCCTCTTCATCTGTAGGATGATTATCACTGTTGTAATCAGCAAGAAAAATGGGCCACTCAAGTCATTCTAGTGCTGTCTCTAGATTTGATGTTAAATGCATAAGGCCCATTTCACACGGGCACCTCCGCCTGATGGACTCTGCTTGCTTAGCGGGGGATCGGTCCATTGATCCCCACTGAGCAGGTGGATGACAGGTCTGTGTCCGCTCACTGTGCAGAGTGGAGAAGGACCCAGTCCCGTTATCCCCTTGGGTAAATCGGGTGACAATGGACCGCCTGTCCATTTTTATCGGAATAAATCTGATCTGATCCACCAGACAGATAGAAAATAGTACCACCATACGTTTGGATTTCGTGGACAGGATCAGAACGGATAACAGATGACATGTCACCACTGACATCTGCCACTCTGTAGGGGTAAATGGAAGAAATTCTGAGTTGGGCAGAAGTCAATTTGGCATCCTTGTCAGCAGCTAATCTCAAGGTTTCATTGAACCTGGTAGCTGATTTCCTGTGCAGACACCAAGTGAGAGAGGGCAAATGGTGCTTAAATCAAAAAGTCCTTTGCAACTTAGTTCAGGATTGAAGTCAGCCACAAACAGATCTGTTTGCGAATCAGCAGAATGCCAAAACCTGCCATTTTTTCTTCCTGAAAAATGAAGACGGGGCAATAGAGGTAAATGCTCTCACTCAAAAATGGGAATTCCAGCTGGGTTATGCCTTTCTCCCCTTCCAGCTAATTCTGCAGGTCAAGCAGAGAGAACAGTGATCATCTTTGTGGCTCCGTTCTGGCCGAAAAAGCTATGGTTTTCATCTCTCCTCTGTTTAGCGGTCAAACCATATTTGGCGCTTCCACTCAGGAAGGACCTGCTGCTACAAGGACAACGGTGTCATGTACAGATGGAACATCTACGCCTTATAGTGTGGTTTCTGAAAGGCAACTGCTGGAGGAAAAATGTTTCTCCCAATGCTTAGTAGACACTCTTCTGTCAAGCCGTGAAGAGGTTACGAGGGCTATATACAGCAAAATTTGGAAAAGGTACAACTCTTGGTGCCTATCCAATTCAAGGCATTCAGAAGATCTTAAAAGTGCCGAATCCCCTGAGCTACTATATGCACAATAAACCTATATACAAATTATGGGGTCTGCTGTTATATACCCAAATGTGCTCCTATTTAAACTCAATGTGTGATGTGAAAAAAATGGTAAAGCGCTCCCCTCTGTTAAATACTGGATACACACTATATACCACTAATACATAAAATAAAATATACTGTGAGTCAGTGAGTCTTTCTGGAATGCTTTATTGTTTTGGAAACCCTTAATCAGGGTTTTCTTTTCATACATTATGGTACACAGAGCCATAAATCATAACATATTGGTTATATAGTCACCTACAGGTGAAAGACACTGACAACCAATCAGAAAGGATATCCCCCTATATAACCCCACTGACACAGGAAGTACCCCAGTTTTTTCACCAGTGTTTAAAAGTGATTGGCTGTTCTAAGGTCCCGAGGGATATCTGTATTAGGATATCTAAGCGATCTATTACTTATAGACCGATTGGCTTCGTCTGTAAGCCGAAATGTCCACCAGACAGTACTGTTCCTAGAATGTCTGGGTTGGATGCTGACCTTGGAAAAGTCAGCATTACAGCCCAGCGTCTGGAATATCTAGGTTTCCTTGTGGACACAGTACAGGCAAAGGTATTCTTGCCAACAAGAAAAGTCACAGACCTGAAGGATCTGATTCGGTCCATAGTAAGGCGGAGATATCCTTCTGTATGTCTTTGCATGAAGTTATTGGGAAAAAAGTGTCCGCATTCGAGGCAATTCCCTTTGCTCAATTCCATGCCAGACCCTTGCAGAACAACATTCTGTCTGCATGGCTGGGAAGGGTTCAGTCTCTGGACTGGTCCATGTCTCTCGTACCAAGAGTACATCAGAGTCTGAATTGGTAATTGGTAACCAGAAATCTGGAAAAGGGAAATCCTTTCTTCCAGTAACCTGGAATGTGGTGACCACAGATGCCAGTCTCTCCGGCAAGGGAGCGGTTCTGGGAGAAAGGTCTCCCCATCAACATTCTGGAAATCTGAACAGTCAGTCAGGCTTTTAAATACTGGACGCCTAGACTTCGGGGTCACCCTGTCAGGGTGCAATCTGACAATGCCACTGCTGTGGCTTATATCATCCATCAAGGTGACACAAAATGTCAGTCAGCCCAGAAAAAGGGGGATGTTATCCTGTCCTGGGCAGAGAAGTTTGTGCCATGCCTGACAGCAGTTTTTACTCCTGGAATAGAGAACTGGCAGGCAGATTTTCTGAACAGTCAACAGATGTTTCCGGGGGAATGGTCCTTACATCCCGAGACTTTTCAATCAATCTGACTACGCTGGGGGGTCCCAGACGTAGATCTGTTGGAATCCAGGTTCAGCCACAAGTTGAAGAGATTTGTGTCCAGGACAAGGGATCCACTCGCAGTCGGAGTGGATGCTTTGGTGACTCCTTGGGAGGAGTATTCCCTGATTTATGCCTTTCCTCCGGTGCAGCTGATCAGAAAATTAGTAATTCTCGTAGCTCTGGCATGGCCAAAGAGGGTTTGGTATGCACAGAACCAAAGGCTAGCAGTGACAAGGCCTTGGGCCCTTCCACTGCGTCCAGACCTACTCTCTCAAGGTCCGATATTCCACCCTGCTTTAAAGTCTCTAAATTTGATGGCTTGGCTATTGAAGTCTTAATCTTGAGTATCTGGCCCTGCAGTTTATATCCTGATGAATGCTAGGAAACCAGTCTTTAGAAGCATTTATTACAGGGTCTGGAAATCCTACATTACCTGGTGTGAAGCCAGGAAATGGCATCCCCGTATATATATCATCGGGAGAATTCTAGCTTTCCTTCAAGCAGGGGTAGATATGAAATTAGTCTTGAGCACTATTAAGGGGCTGATTACAGCCTTATCCGTTTTCTTCCAAGAACCGATCACTTCCCATTCGTTGGTACAGACCTTCGTCCGGGGAATGTTACATTTGCTTCCACCTGTGAAGCCCCCATTATGTCCTTGGGATTTAAATTTGGTGCTGGCAGTTTTACAAAAACAGCCTTTTGAGCCCATGGGGCAGGTTCCCATGGTTCTTCTGACCAGGAAACTGGTCTTTTTGATTGCGCTAATTTCGGCTAGGAGGGTATCGGAACTAGCAGCTTTTTCTTGTAAAGAGCCATTCTTGATTTTTCATCAAGATAGGGTGATTCTACGTCCACATCCAGGTTTTTTTGCCTAATGATGTCCACCTTTCATTTGAATCAGGACATTATACTGCCTTCCTTTTTTCTAGATCCTCACTCAGAGAAGGAAAATGTATTGCATTCTCTTGATGTAATGCGTGCACTTAAGCTTTACTTGGAAAGATCAGCTCAGATTTGTAAGACTGATCTCTTGTTTGTGCTGCCAGAAGGGCCCAGGAAAGGGTTGGCAGCATCCAGGTCTACGATTTCTCATTGGATTCACCAGGTTATTACCCAGGCATATGATTTAGAAGGAAAGGTTCCATCTTTTCCTGTAAAGGCACATTCTACCAGAGTAGTAGGTGCCTCTTGGGCACTTCACCATCAAGCCTCTATGGCTCAGATTTGCAAGGCCGCGACCTGGTCGTCGGTGCATACGTTCACTCGTTTCTATCAAGTGGATGTTGGGACCCAGGAGAAATCTCCATTTGGCCACAGTATTCTGCAGGTAGCAGTGTAGTCCTTTTTGTGGTCTGATGTCAGTATTTTTGTTATCCCCCTACCCTCAGATGCATTGCTTTGGAATATCCCATATGTTATGATTTATGGCTCTGTATCCCATGATGTACGAAAAGAAAAATAGATTTTTAATACATACATCATCACTGACACAGAGGTCCCTCCCCTCTTATATGGGGCCTTTATTGCTTGCTACGAAATTGAGGTACTTCCTGTGTGGGAGGGGTTACATAGGGGGACATCCTTTCTGATTAGTTGCCAGTGTCCTTCACCTGTTGGTGAATATATAACCCATATGTATGATTTATGGCTCTGTGTCCCATGATGTACTTCAAGAAATGGATTTTACAGGTAAGTATGTATTACAAATCCATTTTTTTCAGTGCGTTATCCAGTTCCAAACCAGTTATAGTTAAAACTTTTCCCCAATGGGATCTCTTAGTAGTCCTACAAGCTCTAACCAAGTCTCCTTTTGAATCTTTGGACTTTGAAGTATGTCACGTTGAAGACAGTTCTATTAAATGCTGTCACTTCCTCACGCAAGATTAGTGATCTGCATGTGTTGTCAGTCAGAGAGCCATTTCTAATGATCTTTTCAGAAAGGATTGTGCTGAAAACCAACCTGGCCATTCTCCCAAAGGTAGCGTCAGTGTATCACTGTTCTGAAGATATTTTGCCAATGTTTTGTTCTAGCCCGTCAGGGGAAAAGGAAAGACATTTTAATTCTTTAGATAAGAGGAGAATCTTTCTTTAAAATTAACTAAAGAGTTTAGGCGTCCTGAATCTATTTTCATTTTGTTTGCTGGGACCAAAAAAAGGCAAAAAGCCGCTAAAAGATCCATTGCCAAACGGCTAAGAATGGCAACTGAATCAACTTATTTACTTTCGGACGTTGAGTATTCATGCTCATTCTACAAGACCTCTAGCAGCAACCACATGGGCAGAGAGGGCCAGTGGCCACCCCAGAACAAATTTTTAAAACGGCGTCGTAGTAAAGCATGTCCACTTTTATACACTATTATAGACTGGATTTATTACCAGCTAGGGAGCAGGTCTTTGGCAGAAAGGTTCGGGAAGCTGTGCTCCTACCCTGAGGGGGTAGGTTCTCCTTTATAATTGTGCTGTCCTGATGGACGTTTTGAAAAAATTTAAGTTAGGCTTACCGGTAATTTGTTTTCTAGTAGTCTTTCAGGACAGCAATAAATGCCTGCCCTGATATTGTTTATGCTGTTGTGCTTATGTTTTTCAGATAGGCCGGAGGTACTCTTTGACAACTGAGGACAGTGGGGGGAGGCCTCCAATTAAAAGTCTGTTGTGGGTGTGTGTTTCCTGTGAGAGGAGGACCTACATTCTCTCATGTGCTGTCGACAAAAAAAAAAAAAAAAAAAATCGCAATAAGTGCATTTTGATTGGTTTGCGCAAAAGTTATTGCATCTACTAACTAAAGATTTATGTCCTTTTTATTTTTAATTTTTAAGTAATGGCGGCGATCTGCAATTTTTTTTGTGGGACTGTGACATTGCGGCGACAAATCAGACCCCTGACTGACATTTTTGACACTTTTGGGAGGACCAGTGACATTACTACAGTAATCAGTGCTAAAAATATGCACTGTTACTGTAATAATGACACTGGCAGGGAAGGGGTTAACATTGTGGGTGATCAAGGTGTTAAATGTGAGCCTAGGGGAGTGATTCTAACTGTGGGGGGGCGTGGCTTGTGGAATGACCATAGAGACCTGTGATCCTATATAGAAGGATCTTAGGGGCTCTATGATCATTCCAGGGAGAAGAACGATCAGCTGTGTACAACAGCTGACTGTTCTATCTCAGCGGGGAACGATCGCGGGTGTCAGGCGGCAATCAGAGCCACCTGCCCACTGCATTGGCTTCCCCGCTGACGAGCCCTCGCCCCCTAGCATCCTGCTCGCGACCGCCTTACAGTTACAGCGATTCGAACAGGAGCGGCTGCCTGCCGCAGTACATCTGCGGCGGGCGGTTGTAAAGAGGTTAATATCAAAAGGCCGTGTAACAAGGCATTTTTTGATAAAAAGAATAGATTTTTTTGAATGACATATTGTTGACCTTTTTTTAACCACTTTAACACTGCTCACTGTTCTACTACTGCGGCACAGTTGCTCGTTATCGTCTGGCGACGTAGACCTACGTCACCAGACATTCCCCTCTCTCGGCGGCGCGCGCGCGCCACCGGAGGCTCGCTCCCGCTGTATTCAGTCACAGCGGTAGTCGGGCCAGGGGAGGAGCGGCGGTTATCACCGCCGCTCTTCCCTGATCGGGGAACATGTTAGTAAGCACCAGGCATACATTAACCCCTTGATCACCAATAAAAGTTAACCCCTTCCCTGCCAGTGTCATTTTTACAGTAACAGTGCATATTTATAGCACTGATTACTGTAGTAATGTCACTGGTACCCCCAAAAGTGTCAAAAATGTCAGTGAAGGGTCCGATCTGTCCGCCGCAATGTCGCAGTACCGCAAAGAAAATCGCAGATCACCGCCAGATCGCCGCCATTACTAGTTAAAAAGAAAAACAATAAAAATGATATAAATTTCCCGTAGTTAGTAGCTGCGATAACTTTTGCGCAAACCAATCAAAATACGCTTATTGCGATTTTTTTTTTTTACCAAACATATGTAGCAGAAAACAAATTGGCCTAAAATGTTAAAAAATTTTGATTTTTACATTTTTTGGGGGGGAATTTCATATAAAAAATGTGAAAAATATTGTTATTTTTTTTAAATTGTGGCTCTTTTTTTGTTTATAGCGCAAAAAGTAAAAATCGCACAGGTGATCAAATACCACCAAAAGAAAGCTCTATTGGTGGGGAAAAAAGTACGTCAATTTAATTTGGGTACATCGTCGCACGACCACGCAATTGTCCGTTAAAGTAACGCAGTGCCGAATCGCAAAATATGGCCTGGTCAGGAATGGGGTAAAATCTTCCGGTCTTAAAGCTGTTAAAAATACGCTCATTGAGAATTTTTTTGTCAAAGACATGTAGCTATATACATTTTGGCCTAAATATATGACAAAAATTGAATATATTGGATATGTTTTAACTGTCAAAGTAGAAAAATATTGTTATTTTTTCAAAATTGTCGCATTTTTTTATTAATATCGAAAAAAAATAAAAATTGCAGAGATGATCAAATACCACCAAAAGAAAGCTCTGTTTGTGGGAAAAAAGGATGTAAATGTTGTTTGGGTACGGCATTGCATGGCCGCGCAATTGTCAGTTAAATTCGCACAGTGCCGAATCGCAAAAAGTGGCCCAGGCGTAAAACAGCAAAATCCTCCGGTGGTAAAGTGGTTAAAGTACCCTAAGCTTTCAGCTTTTTTCTCTATCGAAGCCAATAAAAGTCTAAACAAAACACATAAAGACGTTTCGCATAATTGGCTTAATTCACCTGGTGATTTTCTCTATGTCTGAATGACCACAGTGGGAGCCTATCCATGCCATAAACTCTTATCTCTAACTTTCACATGGATACTTATACAAAGGTTGCATACAAAGGTCTTCTAATTTGGATTTTTCAATTTATTTATTCTATATTATGTGTAATCTGGAAAATAGAGCATTATGCCCTTGCATGCTTCATAACAAGTCGAGACAGAAGGTCTAATGGAAAGATCTCTACACCTGAGTACATAATAGAGCAGGTGGGTGAGCCAACCTGATCTCTGAAATTCTGAAATACTAATTTTGGTATAATAAATACATAATCATTCATTTTTATTATTTGATCTGATTAATATACTTCAAGCTCCCCAACTGAACGTCTGAGAAGAAAATTCTTCTGATTCTCCTTGATGGAACACTAGAGATGGAATCCAGTTTTGAGAATGAAAGCAAAGTTATCCTTCAGGAGACTTCACGTGCTGAAGAATTAAGACAGAGAATCAAGAGTTTAACTGATCCAAGGCTGTAAAGACACCCAATCATTTATACTGAAGAGAGGAGAGGTAGCATGCCTGCCAATCTGTCCTGAGATTATGTTGTCTGATCCTAATTTGGTTTTCTTAACACACATCTGTAAAGATCTGTAAAGTATCTCCTAGAAAAAAGGAACCAGTGAAGTACAGTTAGTTCTTATGTTCTACAGAGAGTAAAGTACTAAAAAGAGTAAAAGATGGTGTGTATAGCCACCAGTACACTTGTTCTTCTCACCTCTATTGCTCTCCTCTTTCTTGTGGCTCCCTTTTAGAAAAGTGTGAATGATGATATCAACCCTGCAGCAGCCAGGAGGACAATGGATGAAATCTCAAAACGTTTAGCTCCTGAAAAACAAAATTAGAAACGACCTCATTTAATTGGAGTTTTATCAAGGAGCTTTTGTTTTACATATAATTTTGTATTTGTTTTTTGGATAGAGTAGAGATAAGCTAGATCCCCTGACAGGTATATTTTTGTCTTTGTCCCCACTAAGGAAATGTAACATCGTTCCAGAGACACAGCAGGAAATAAGAGGGTATCCCCCCAAATTAGGGGGAAATACTACCTTAAAAAGGTGCCCTCCTTATCCCATTGAAAACATTAGATGTGCCCTAACATTCTATCTAGTGATCAACCAATATTGTTTTTTTAGTGCCGATACCGATATTTTGGTCATCAGATATCGGTATTGGCCAATATTTTCGGACATTTAAAAAAACATTTTTTTTATTTTTCACAGGTACTGTTGTGGAGGGATCTGGGGGTCTAAAAGACCCCAAACCCCTCCTCTGCACTTAAAAGCATTCAAAATGCCAAGTATTTTTAATTTGCCGCCGAGTACCCGGAAGTGATGTCATGACATCACTTACGGGTTTTTTACATGGGGACCCGATCAGAGCCGAATGCAGCTTTGATCGGGTCTTCTCTTTAGAGGCCGCGCAGGCTGGTTTTCCGAGTCTCCCTGTGGGACGGGAGACCTGGGCAAGCCGTGGAAGGCGGCGGGAGGGGGGGGTGGAGTCCCCTCCCGCTTCTTGTAATGACAGCTGAGCGGCTTCTCAGCCACATCTGTTGCCTTTATAGACAGCCGGCCGTTGGCTATGGACGCCAGTACTGGGGTGATGCCTCTAGCTGTGGGTATCACTCCGGTATAAGCACTTTCCCGAAATATCGGCGATATCAGTAACCTCAGGGGCCAATTCCGATACATCGGGGAAAGTGCATATCGGCCCCCGATATATCGGCATTGCCGATAATCGGTCGATCCCTAATTCTATCCCTTTGACAACTGCCTCTGCAGAATGAAATGAGGGTGAAACGACCTAACAAGGACGCATTCAGCAGAAATACAGAAAATAGTAATTTAAAATGTGTTGGTTTGCATCAATGTGTTAAAAAATGATCTTATCCCCTTAGACCCTGTTCACATCTTGAGAATTGGGATCGCGGGCAGAATCACCACAATTCTGTCCATGGTTCCAAATCGCTGTTCAACACAGGAAACTTGCTTGGCACACTTAAATGGCACCCCAAAAGGAAAGCGGACACAAACATAACAGAGAACCTTTGTGAATTAGCCCTTTCTAAATTGTGTTTTACATTTTTTTTTTTTAATCTATATATTTTTTTTAATGTTAATTATTTTTACAATTAATTTATTTTACAATTTTTATAAAATTATTTATTACAATATTTAATTTCATATTTTTTTTACAATTTGTAATTTTTTTACAGGACAGGGAAGCCTGCAGTGCTGCGGGAGGTGGGAGGTAGTGAAAGGGGGGCACACGAGGAGGGGTGGGGGGATCAGAAGCAGGCAGAACAGGGAGGGGGATCGGTGTCAGAGAAGCAATTACAGAAATGATGGCCTGTGTCTGTGCCTCTCCCTGCAGCAGCTAAAATCTGGCAGGAGGGGGAGAAACTGAGTTTCAGCTGCTGCAGAGAGCCGCACAGGGCTTCCTTCTGTAACTGCCCCTCCGCCCGACAACACCGATTCCCCCTGCTGTTGGGGCCCCCCTGTGTGCCTGGGCCCCCTTCAGGAGGACTGGTGGTCCCTCCCTATCAGCGGCCCTGGCTCCTACACTGTTCTTAACAGTTTTATGGTATAAAATCTGTGCAATGTTTTTCACTTAATTTCTAAATAAAATATTTGAACAAGAAAATGAGTCCCCGTTCACACTAAGGCGACCTGTGAGGCGACCTGGTCGCCTCACAGGTCGCCGTAGGTCGCCTTCCATAGGGAAGCTGCGGACCCGTTCTAATAGGAGTGACACAAGTCGCTCCGACTTAGAAAAAGGGTCCGGAGCTTCTTTGGGGCGACCCGGAGCGACCTGCATAGGCTTCAATGTTATGAAGTCCGTGCCGGCCGCTCCGAGGTCGCGGCGCGCTGCTCGCTCCGCGACCTTGGAGGTCGCCCCCCCCCCCAAGTCGGATCGCCCCAGTGTGAACGGGGCCTAAAGGAGGCACAAAGTTTGCTACACTATAGAGATGTTCATGTGCTTCCTTTACTTTGTGCTGCAGATTCTCTTGATGCTGAAAACCATTGGATGTATTTGTCCACCTGGAGTTGGCTGAGGAATGCTGAGCTTCCGTTAACCTCCATGGTAATACTCAGCCACAGATAATACACAGTGATGACAAATCTCCCTACATAAGTTTTACTTTCTACATTCTTTATAAAGTGAACATCGTGTTACAAATCTTTCTTCCTCATAGCAGAGGAATGAAGCATCAGACAGAAATTACATTTAGTGCTCCTAATTGAGACAAGTACACACTATAGAAGGATGTGCCTTGTTCATATTTCATGTCTGAGGTTTACATCTACTTTAAAGTGACTGGTAAACCATCACCATGTAAAACAACCCATTCAGTTTAAAATAGAAATAAAAGGCAAAACATTTGTGTATATCTAGAGATGCAATACCTTTTTTATGTATAATTTTTTTTTTATAAAGGATTGCATTCCATCTGTTCCCAGCTGCATAGTCAGGTAAGAGAAGCAGCAGCACACTGATCTTCCCAGTGAATGGCTGTGCAGGGTGAGATGTGCCAGGACAAGTCTGTTTATTAAGCCCCGTACACACGTACCGATCGTCGGCTGAACGATCGGCCGTCTTTTGTCCCCAGGCTGTCGGTGTCTGTTGAAAAGTGCAAAGACAGCACAAGAATTTTGTCCGCCGACTACAGCCGACTGCAGAAGTGATGTCATGTAATGGTTAACTTTCCCTGTGTTTTTTCTTTTCTGAGCATGCCCAGTCTTGCGAATCTGCGGTCTGTCGGCCGAATTCTGTACTGACTGGCGAACAATCGGCCACTCTGGTGTCGGCATACAAAAATTTTAATGCTTGCATGACAGATTCTTTTCGGCCGAATGTGCGCTGTCGGCTGTCGGAGGCATCATACTAACAAGCCTACAATCGGCAGATCGGTCGTCGGCCGAAGCTTTTTGGTCGACGATCGGTACGTGTGTACGGGCCTTTAGAGGAGATCAGGCTCAGTTCTTAGCACAAGCTAGAGAACTGACCATGCTGTGCTCCCATGCTTAGTGTGGTCAGTGTTTAATAGGAAAGCAAAGGGAGTGTTAGGAACACATATAGGAAGCAATACAAACAGGATACTTTTTCATACATGGTACAACGGGCACATAGCAGGAATATGAAATGTTGGGTTTACATACTCTTTAAGCTTTTGTTTTGCTTGTTAAGAATATGTAAATACAATACAACAAATGCCTCGTACACACGCAACGATTATCGGCCGACCGATCGGCCGTCTTTTGTCCAAGTTATGTTTTGTTGGTTGGAATGTGCCTAGACTGAACACGAATTTTCTCGGCCAACAAAAATCTACTTCAGAAGTGATGTCATGTGA
This sequence comes from Pelophylax lessonae, assembly GCF_965119305.1. Lineage (NCBI taxonomy): Eukaryota > Metazoa > Chordata > Amphibia > Anura > Ranidae > Pelophylax > Pelophylax lessonae. The sequence goes on along the minus strand of NC_138779.1, from coordinate 187,339,645 downwards.
TGGTTTACTTTCCGTGTGTTTTTTCTTCTCTGAGCATGCCCAGTCTTGCTCATCAGATTTTTCTCTGCCGAAATCTGTACTGACTGAGGAAAAATTGGCCGTTCTGTTGACAGCCAACAAAAATTTTATAGCCTGCACACCAGATTTTATTCAGCCGAAAAGTCGGAGTCGGTTGTCGAAAGCATCATACTAACAAGCCGAAAATCGGCCGATCGGACGTTGGCCGAAAATTCACGGCCAATAATCGATGCGTGTGTACGAGGCATTAGGCCTTTTGCACGTGGGAGTAAAAAAATGCCATGTTTTTTTTTTACTAATTTGGATATAGATGCATTGTTGTCTATAGAACAATGCACACAGCTAAGTATAGAAACAATGGAGATGAAGAAGAATTTCCCATGTGTATATACACATATGCGTGTTTACACAAGGTCTTTATGGAACATTTTACTCAGGATCTTTCTGTCACCAAGTCCTCCTTATATTATGTCTTTATGCAACTGGCCTTTAGGTTCCTTTATCTGACTACTTGAAGGCTTGGCCTTTTCTGACATTTTTCGTTTTCATGTACAAATCAGCTTTTTTTGCTAGAAAATGACTTAAAACCCCCAAACTTTATATATTTTGCTAGCAGAGGCCCTAGAGAATAAAATGGTGGGTTTTGCAGTTTTTATGCCACAAAATATTTACACAGTAGTTTTTGAGCGCAATTTTTTTTTAAAAATGGCACACCAACAGAATATAATACTCATTTTTTGGTAGAAAAGAAAAAAAAGATGGATTAATGCAAATAAAATAGATACCCAACATGACAGCGTGTTCCAGGTCCTGCCAATATCCAGCAACTTCTCACAGCCATTGAAGAGGAGTGGACCAACATTCCACAGGCCACAATCAACAACCTGATCAACTCTATGCGAAGGAGATGTGTGGCACTGTGTGAGGCAAATGGTGGCCACACCAGATACTGACTGGTTTTCGGACCCCCCTAATACAGTAAAACTGCCCATTTTAGAGTGGCCTTTATTATGGCCGGCCTAAGGCACACCTGTGCAATAATCATGCTGTCTAATCAGCATCTTGATATGCCACACCTGTGAGGTGGATGGATTATCTCAGCAAAGGAGAAGTGCTCACTAACACAGATTTGTGAAGAATATTTGAGTGAAATCGGCCTTTTGTGTACAAAGAAAAAGTCTTAGATCTTTGAGTTCAGCTCATGAAAAATGGGTGCAAAAACATAAGTGTTGCGTTTATAATTTTGTTCAGTGTACATTATTTAATGAATCTCCATAGACAATGCATTAAAAAACCTTTACAGGTTACCAGTGGAGAGTTACACAGGAAGTCTGACACTAGAATTAGTGCTCACATGGCAATACCTCACATGTATGGTGCATTCAGCATTTATGTATGCGTGCGAGACCCATGCGTACCTTTGCGCACAAGCATGGGGCACTTAATTTTTTTTTTCTTATACTATTTCTTTCATTTTGTTTTAAACATCACTTGTGACACCAAAAGGCAATGACAGGTACCCTTTATGGAGTGAGCTGGGGTCTATTAGACCCCAGATCTCTTCTCTGTCCTTAAAAGTATCTGATCACACAAAGATCGATGTGATCAAATTCTTTAAATTTTTAAAAATGGCGCTGTTTACCTTCGACATAAACCAGAAGTGTCGAAAATGCTTGTCGCTTCCAGTCTCCTATACCATAAGGCCTCATTCACACTTGTGCAACTTGTCCTGTGACTTGGGACTGCAAGTCATACTCCATGATTTCTAATGAGTACCGTTCATATATGTGCGACTTCAAGCTGCAACGACTTCAAAATAGTCCCTGCATTACTTTGGTCTGACATTAATACATTTTAAAGGTCCATAGACCTCAAGATTACACAGGCATTGCTTCAAGTCCAGTCAAAAACGCACGACTTTTAGGTCGCACAAGTGTGGAAGGGGCCCTAACCTTATTGGGACCTTCTGGTCCTCAAAAGAGCTCTATGGTAAGCCAGCGGAACCACCAGCTTCACTTACAGGTGCTCTGGTAGTTTTGATAGGTACCTGCTCCCACTTCCGCTGCGATCTCCAAGGCTGCGGGACCATCTAAAAAGCACAGAGTGGCTCAGACATGTGCAGTGGGAAGCCTAAGCGATTTGAACAAAAGTTCTGCCAACCCCTCCTTGCCCGCAATCTTCTGGGACACGTCACAGGTCCCAGAAGAATGTGGGGTGATTCAAAAAGTGCAGAGCGGCTCATGCATGTGCAGCAGGAATCCGGCTGTGAAGCCACAAGGAGTCACAGCTGTCTTCTCACACTAAAGGTGCTGGAACCAGGGACCCGACGACTGACGAATAATCAGCTTGGGTGAAGATGGCGCTCGACCCTTGTACAGGTGATTGTGCTTTTATTAACAGTCAGCAGATATAAGATTTGTAGCTGCTGACTTTTAATTTTTTTTTTTTTTTGCTAGGGTGAAGATCCTCTTTAACCACTTAAGCCCCGGAGGATTTTCCTGCTAAAAGACCAGGGGGTATTTTGCGATTCGGCACTGCGTGAATTTAACGGACAATTGCGCGGTCGTGCGACACTGTACCTAAACGAATTTGACGTCCTTTTTTTCCCACAAACAGAGCTTTCTTTTGGTGGTATTTGATCACCTGTGCGATTTTTACTTTTTGCGCTATAAACAAAAATAGAGCGTAAATTTTGCAAAAATAGCAATATTTTTCACATTTTTTTATATGAAATTCCCCAAAAAAAAAATGTAAAAATCAAAATTTTTTAACATTTTCGGCCAATTTGTTTTATCCTACCTATGTTTGGTAAAAAAAATTGCAAAAAGCGTATTTTTATTGGTTTGCGCAAAAGTTATCGCGTTTACTAACAAAGGGAAAGATTTTTGTCATTTTTGTTGTTTTTTTTTTAACGCGTAATGGCGGCGATCTGTGTTTTTTTTGTGGTACTGCGACATTGCGGCGGACAGATCGGACCCTTGACTGACATTTTTGACACTTTTGGGGTTACCAGTGACATTTCTACAGTAATCAGTGCTATACATATGCACTGTTACTGTAAAAATACACTGGCAGTGAAGGGGTTAACTTTATTTGGGAGGGAGGGGCTGTGTGTGTCCCTAGGGGCGTGCTTTCTACTGTGATTGGCTGTGGCTTGAGCTGTAAGGACACTGATCAACGGATCTACATAGTAGATCCGTGTGATCAGTGTCTTTACACCGAGGAGAATGACAGGTGGCTTGTTTACACAAGCCGCCTGACTTTCTCCCTCTCCCCCGACGATCGCCGAGTGACCGGCGGACATCGGGTCCGCCAGTCACACGCGTGGGGGGGTCCGTGACCGCGCGGGAGCGGGAGCGCGCCTCCGCGGACGCGCGCTCGCTCCCCAGACCCTCCCAGGCTAGTGACGTTAACGTCACTCTGCCTGGCAGGGGCTGACCGCCGCAGTAAATCTACTTGCGGCGTATGGCAAGCGGTTAAGGCTGGGTTCTCACTGGGGTGGCTTCAAAGTCGCCTGACTCTGCAAGCCTCACTAAAGTCACGCTGCACGGGGTGGCTTCAAACGATTTCTCTAATAGAAGTCAATGCAAGTCGCCCCCAAAAGTAGTGCAGGAACCTTTTTCTAAGTCGGAGCAACTTGAGTTGATTAGACCGGTTCCATTGCACTGAATGGAGCGCGACTTGTCAGGCGGCTAAGTCGCCTGACAAGTTGTCCCAGTGTGAACCGGGGCCAAGTGCGAAGTGACATTCCCTACATGCCTGTTTATCAAAAAGTAAGCAGTCTACCTTTATTAGGCCTGACACTTTCATGCTATATACTGTATCTGTCCCATAATAATCAATGAACACGATCATGAATTAATTGATTTGTGCAAAAAATAAATAAAATCATTTGGATACTTACCATTAATGACATGGCTAGCTATTCTTGCGGTATCATTAAATTGTACAAATAGGATATAATTGGCTACATCACTTTGAGTCAGTGGATCAAAAAGTAACGTGCAATTCACATTGACAGTGGCTTTACCGCTTACTGTTGTTGATTTATTTGCGCTACGGGTGTACACAGCAATCAGTGCACTGTCAACTATACTGAATCCTTTATACCAATTACATGACTGGATATCATTAATGGTTCCTGGCGTTACAGTGACTGTTAAATTAACTGATGGACTTTGCCTCACATTAACCAGTCTAGGTTGCTGCTGGATTGCGATTGATTGGCTGAATGTTGGTGTAATCCAAAGACAAACAAGAGCTGAAACAAAGAACAAAAAGATTTTGGTTATAATAAAAGTAGGTGTGGCAGCCATAGAACCATTTTCTAATCAATAAATACTGTAAGCGATCACTAAAAATAAGCAAATGGCAGCTGTCCACTGTGTGATCTGTTTCAGAGGGTCAGAAAATTGCAGATCCACTATTTCAAAAAAAGATGCCTCATATAAGGTTCCATTCACACCCAAGTGTTTTGTAGCTTGAAGCTCCAAAATGTTAAGTTTCCAAAACTCTGTAATTAACCACTTTACGCAGATGTACTGCGGCAGGCAGCCGCTCCCAGTCAAATCGCCGTACATGTACCGCGCTCGCTCTCTGGAGTCTAAGGGACGCCCTCTTTTGTCAGCGGGGAAGCCAAGGCTTGTGTCAGGAGGCCCGATTGCCGCCTGACACCCGCGATCGCTCCCCGCTGAGAGGGAATGACGGTCAGCTGTTGTAAACACAGCTGACCGTTCTTCTCTCTGGAATGATCACAGAGCTATATAGGATCACAGGTCTCTATGGTCATCTCAGAAGCCACGCCCCCCACAGTTAGAATCACTCCTCTAGGCTCACATTTAACTCCTTGATCACCCACAGGGTTAACCCCTTCCTTGCCAGGGGCATTATTACAGTAACAGTGCATATTTTTAGCACTGATTACTGAAGTAATGTCACTGGTCCCCCCAAAAGTGTCGAAAATGTCAGTTAGGGGTCCGATCTGTCCGCCGCAATGTCGCAGTCCCGCAAAAAAAAAAATCGCAGATCGCCGCCATTACTAGTAAAAAAAAAAAAACAATAAATGACATAAATCTTTGCCGTAGTTAGTAAACGCGATAACTTTTGCGCAGGCCAATCAAAATACGCTTATTGTGATTTTTTTCTACCAAAAATACGTAGCAGAAAACAAATTGGCCTAAAATGTTAAAAAATTTAGATTTAAAAAATAAAAAATTTTTGGGAATGTTATATAGCAGAATGTGAAAAATATTGTTTTTTTTTTTCAAAATTGTCGCTATTTTTTTGTTTATAGCGCAAAAAATAAAAATCGCACAGGTGATCAAATACCACCAAAAGAAAGCTCTATTTATGGGAAAAAAATGACATAAATTTTGTTTTTGTACAGCGTCGCAGGACCGCGCAATTGTCCGTTAAAGTAACACAGTGCCAAATCGCAAAATAGGGCCTGGTTAGGAATGGGGCAAATCCTTCCGGTCCAAAGGTGGTTAAATGATGACTGTTCCAATTCGAGCACTCAGATGCCTGTAGCTCAATGCCTGAAAATAATCAATTTGAGCATTTGAACAATTTTTCAGGTGTGTTTCAGGCATTTTTGAACCTGTAAGAACTTGTTTCCTCCCCTAGTGCTTTTTATTGGCAAAAAAAAAAAAATGCCTGAAGCTTGAATATACATGGAAAACCCTTGTAATATGCTTCTAAGATGCTCAAAAATGCTAGCAAAATATCCCCAAAAAAAATGAGAATCACCTGAAAATTGCTTCATTTAGGAGTGGGGTCCCCATCTAGATCAGTGCTGCTACCAAAATGCTGTATATTGTACCTTACCAGTCCTCAGTGGTCATTCTGACCTATCATCATACGCTATGGGGCTGCAGTGTTGTCACACCAAGACAGTAAGTGTGTTAGAATTACAAAATACCTCCCCTATTCTTGTATCCAATATATAGACATTAGAAATGTATGTGCACCTGCTCAGCTCACTGCTAACTCCCAATAATTCAAAGCTAGATTTCCTTGACAAAGTCCTTAGTGACGAAACGCATCGGGGAGCAGAGCCTGGCGCTGTGAGCAGAATTGAGTTGTGAGTTATTTGGAGCTGTGTGAGCAGCAGTAAGCTGAGCTACTGGGGTGCCAATGGGTGTCTCAGTCTGTGGTTAGGATTTAACAAGCTGCACACCTCCTTTGCTACATTTATGCAATCCCTTTTTATTTTTGAGCAGACATTTTTTTTTTTATTAAACCTTCTTTAATTAGGGTACACTATGTGAGGTCTCTTTTATTGGAGTGCTCATCTATCCATCCAACCTAGGATCTTGGAACTGAGAATAAGGGATTACTCCCTTTGAAGCCCTTGAGGTGGCATATGCATGTATTTAACCACTTCAGCTCTGGAAGGTTTTACCCCCTTAATGACTAGGCCTTTTTTTGCAATTCAGCACTGAGTTAATTTAACTAACAATTGCGGTATGGTGCGATGCTGTACCCAAATACAATTGATGTACTTTTTTTTTCCCACTATTAGAGCTTTCTTCTGGTGGTATTTGATCACCTCTGCAGGTTAATAGATTTTGCGCAACAATTTTGAAAAAAAACACAATATTGTTTGCTTTCTGCTTTGGGTCTTTGTGGCCCATTAGGGTCCTCCTCTGCAATATATGAGCAACCTTTTTCTGTACAATCAGTCGCCATTTTTTAATGTGTATATATTAATGTGATTTTCTTTATTATTCTATATTTGTACCAATACAACTTGAAATTCTAACTTATGTGAGTGGTTGCCCGCTATAGTCCCATTTAGGGGCTATCTCCTTTCTACCATTTTGTCCTTTCTGCTATAAAACATTCCCAATTTAAAAAAATCACACTTTTTATCAGTTGAGGTCAATTTGTATTCTGCTACATATTTTTGGTAAAAGAAAATGCCCATAAAGCGTATTTTAATCGGTTTCTGTAAAAGTTATAGCATTTACAAACTATGGGATAGATTTTTGGACTTTTTATTTGTTTTTCTCGTTTTTATTAGTAATGGCAGCGGTGAGCAATTTATAGTGGGACTGTGACATTTCAGCGGACAGATCGGACACCTGACATTTTTTACACTTTTTGGGGACCAGTGACATTAATACAGTGATCAGTGCTAAATAATAAATGGCACTGGCAGGGAAGGGGTTAATACATAGGCAGGCGGCTCTCCTGTCAGTTTCTGTGAAGATCGCGGGAGGCCGGTGGCGATCGAGCCCACTCATCCCGCGGTCCGGCTCCCGCCGTGTCTAATCACAGCAAGAGCAAGGCTAAGGCGGTGCGTGCACGCCGCAAAGACCTCGTGCACGTATTCAAATAGATCTACGAGATTACACGCAGCCCAGCCACCTTGCCGCAGTAAATCTGTGTAGGGCGGTCGGTAAGTGGTTAAAATAAAGCCCATACTGTATTTGCCTATCTGTAATAAGATTGCTAAAAGTTCTTGGTGAATGCTTTTTAAACTTTGGTGAAGGGAGAACAGTGGAATACACTGTTAGGCAATAAGAATGTGGAACTCACTTCCACAATTGGGGGTGTAGACGGGAAGTATTGATAGTTTCAAAACTTAGACTGGTGTCTTTATTTAACCTTTCCAACTACAGTATGTAACTATGTACACATCCACTTTTGGATTGAAGATTCACTGGGTGTAATTTTCAAGAAGTGATCTTTGAATTATTTATGAACGATTCCCCTTTTGATATATACACAGCATCATTGAGTTTTCGGTGGACCATTTTTTGACATATTGATTTTTTTCATATTTGATATGAGAGTTATTATTATTTATTCATATAGATTTTGTCATTCATGTATGCACTGGCTTCTCGCTTTACACAAAAATGACTTTTGTTGATTGTTCTTGATCTAGAATAGTTTATATATTATACTTAGTGCTCTAGCGCTGTACTTTGGAACTTTGTACTTTTATCCAGGTTCCCGACTGCCCACCGCATATATACTGCGGCAGGTTTGCCCTCCTGCGCAAACCGATGTAGGGCTACGTCGGTCGCGGGCCGGCAGCTAGGGGGCGAGCGCGTGCCGCCGACGGAGCGCTCCCGCCCCCCCACTCGGCAGCGGGGACTCGGATGCATGGGGCAGGTGGCTCCGATCTGCGCCTGCCACCCGCGATCGATCCCTGCTGAGAGAGAAGAACAGTTAGCTGTTGTAATCACAGCTGACCGTTCTTCTCTCTGGAATGATCACAGAGCACCTTCTATATAGGATCACATGTCTCTATGGTCATTTCACAAGCCACGCCCCCTTGCAGTTAGAATCACTCCCCTAGGCTCACATTTACCCATGGATCACCCACTGTGTTAACCCCTTCCCTGCCAGTGTCATTATTACAGTAACCGTGCATATTTTTAGCACTGATTACAGTACTAATGTCACTGGTCCCACCAAAAGTGATAAAAATGTCAGTTAGGGGTCCGATCTGTCCGCCGCAATGTCGCAGTCCCGCTAAAAATCGCTGATCGCCGCCATTACTAGTAAAAAAAATTAAATAAATAAAAATGACATAAATCTTTCCCCTCGTTTGTAGACGCGATAACTTTTGCGCAAACCAATTAATAGATTAATAGATGCTTTTTGGGATTTTTTTTTTACCAAAAATATGTAGCAGAATACAAATTGGGCTAAAATTATGAAAAAATTAGATTTTTTAAATTATTTATTGGGAATGTTTTATAGCAGAAAGTAAAAAATATTGTTTTTTTTTTTTTTTTTTTTCAAAATTGTTGCTCTTTTTTTGTTTATAGTGCAAAATCTAAAAAACACATATACACATATGTGTGGACAAAGAATGTGCAAACACGTCAGTTTATCCTGCTAAGATTCAAACAAATAACAAAACTTAACAAAAATAATAATGCGTCGTTTAATTTTCTAGTCTTAAGGCAAATTTAGCTTTATCTTTTTAATCTGCAGCGGTTCTGGAGTGTTATGAAGTAAAAGGAATTAAATTATTCTATATATTATATTATGGTTTTCTTACCTGTCAGGACTATCACCATGGAGGATTGGTAATTTATACTGTTCATCATCATTATCGCAAACTGTGGCTCTCCTAGGTGTTAAAAAAAGGAAATAAGCATTTATTGAAGACAAAGTAAGTACAAACCACAGTTTTTAGACTATACATTTATATACATTGGGGTTGGAGAGTGCAAAATCTGGTCATGGTAGGCAATTGGCTGCAAGCTTCAGCTTCTTCAATTAAGCTTTGACCAAAAAACTGGAAGCTGATTGGTTTCTATGCAGAGATGCACCAGGTTTTGCAGTCTTCAGTTTTAGTAAATCAACCCCAGTGCATCTTTATAAAAGTCTCAGTATCTAGACCAGTCTTTCTGAAGAAGAACACCTTCTGAAAAGAAGACAGGCGTTCCTTGATCATTCCTTGACACCAGTGATCTTTTTTAGTTACCTGTAAAGGCTGATTCTTCCCAATGACCAAAAAAGATAAGAATCATTGTCCACAGTGACCATCACACTAATGTACCATAAGCCGTAGATATAGAAATCACTAGTATTGATTCCCTAAGCCCAGAAAGTTTTTTTATATGGGTTCCTCCATGTTAAAAACATTTAGAAACTCTGCTCTAGAAATTCTTCGGAGACTCTTCTGTTTATGGACGTTGGAGGAAGCTGTTGTGTGGAGGTCTCAGTGGTGGGTTGAATTGGGACAGTTCTGCCTATGTGTTTTGGTATTTGTAAAGTCAAAATGTTGGTGTTACTCTGCAAGAGTCCTTGCAATTCAGAACAGAATATATTCCAAAAAAAGTCCTTCTTATAGTAAGTTTGTCATAACAGTTTGTGAGTTTTAGGAAATATTAAAGTGGATTTTAAGGCAAAGCTTCTTTATCCATTAGTGGAATGACGGAAAGGGTTAGAATCTCTGTTCTGGTGGTTGCTGTAACTAGGACTGAAAGTGAAGGGAACCCTAACAATGTTTAGTTTCATGGAACTAGACTAGAAGACAAAACACCTAATGGAAACAGATGTTTTTGTGACAGCTGTGAGAGGTGTGATGTCCCCTCACTTCCTCGAGTGTATTCAGGACAAGAAGTAAATGAAAATCTTCACAATAGAGACGATTCTAGGACAATATCCCCCCCGGACAATATCCCCCCGGACAATATCCCCCGGACAATATCCCCCGGACAATATCCCCCCGGACAATATCCGCCCGGACAATATCCCCCGGACAACATCCCCCCGGACAAATCCCCCCTGGACAACATCCCCCCGGACTATATCCTCCCTGGACAATATCCCCCTAGACAATATCCCCCCTCTAACCCTAACCCTCTAACCCTAATCCTATATCCAGGGGGATGTTTTCCGGGGGGATATTGTCCAGGGGGATATTGCCCGGGGGATGTTGTCCCAGGGGGATATTATTCGGGGGGATGTTGTCCTGGGGGGGGATTATGTCCAGGGGGATGTTTTCCGGGGGGATATTGCCCGGGGGATATTGTCCGGGGGGATATTGTCCTGATACCATAGAGACACAGACAGCAATAAAAAAAACTCACAAATAATCTAGATTTCCCACACTTTAGTTACAAATAGAACAAAATTACAATAATTAAAATCAAATTTGTCATCAGTACGTATTTCTATTGTTATAATACTAATTGGGTTGTTTAGAAAAGAATGTGTATACACAATTAAATGGTTACTGGTAGTACATGTACACTTGCCAAAGGTGTGTGATATAAACCAACTCATAAAAGGGAGTGTCTTTCATAAAATGTACATCTGATTGAGCTTAGTTTCAAGAGTTGGGCATTTTTTTGGCCTCATGGGAGGGGGTACACACAAACCACTGCAGGGAAATTTTACCAATACTGTATAGTTGCCAAAAGAGTTAAAAAAAAAAGACAGCATGTGCCACAGTCCACCAATACCCAACCAGAACTAAAATGCTGTATCAGGAAAAGGTGACATCCGTCTAAGTCCTAAAATGAGTGTAGCACAGTGCCCCTTGGGAGCTGCTGAGAACAGATTCCCCTGGGTTACCCTTAGCAACAACTTGTAAATTCTTAGCACTTTAAGTCCTTGGCTCAGTCAGTAAACAGTCCAGGGGATTTGGTTTTTCTATTTTACTTGAACTTGGATGGGAGAAGGGATGAGTGGGATACTCAAACTTGAACTATGCACAAATGTTGAGGACATTAACAGTAGAATGTGGCAAGGCCTCTGCTTCACCTTAATACAGCAGCGAAGATAGTAAATGTGGTCCTATTGTGTTGAACCTTCAGGGTCCTACCTTTGCACCCTCTTTCTCTACTTGCAGTGTGTGGTAGCCCCTGTCCACTGACTCTCCACTGGAGTGGTCCCCTTCCTGGGCAGGCCCCTGGCAAACTTCCCGGTACTCATGGATGCTGTTTTTCCCTGGGTCACTCTGCCTTCAGCTCCACTGTCAGTATCTAACTGCCTGTGACCACCTTCCTTGCTGACAGGAGGAGAGACCAACATCACCCTCCTCCTGGGACCTGGCTTCCCGCCCAAAGACGCTCTGTCACATGTGCCCCTGGCTTCTGTAGCCTACCCCAGGATGCACCATTCTTGTGCCTTCCAACTGGGATAGTGTGTCACTGACTGGGTTTCCTCCACTGTTCAACAGGCTCCCCGATTGGATACAGTGGGGACACTCCCTCAGACTAAGTGAATCACACATGGACACATGTAATACAAAACTACTGATCAGGCTCCCCTGATAAGCAGATGGAGCAAAACAATGCCTTTTCTTAGCACCTATCTAGAAGGGTGCTACATGAGATTATGGTAAAGATCAATATAGTGCCGCCTACTCAACAAAATCAGCTGCAAACCACTAAAAGGATATTGGCAGACAGGATTAACAGATATTGTAATCAAAACATCATCTATAATTAATGAAACATTATGAGATTTTTCACAAAGTCATTTTTGTGTAAAACTAAGAAGGTAGCCCAAAAATAACAAATGTTCAATTATTTATGTTCCTATGTGTTGCTGCTCATGCAAGGGAGGGGAGTGCTATTGCTTAAAATAAAGGAACGTAAAACAGAGTGCACCATTATAATGTGGTAGCGCAGCCAATTTGGTATCTTGGCAATCCTGTAACAACTGCCAATAATCCCACAAAAATCAGAACCTTCAGCTTGTGGCCTGCAGCTGATGATCTGGTCAGAAACAGTGTGGTCTGTAGAATGAATCTGTCTATGTCCTCTCTCAGTGTTCCAAGGTATTGAGGTAGTGGACAGTCAACAAAAGTGTTTCTGTTGAAGCTGGAAGTAGCCAAAGCTTAATCCAAGGGTAACTAGTCCAGGCACCGCACAAGGATACAGATGGGTCCATATTACAGAAATACTTCTTCACCAGACTTCCAACGCCATGCCAAGAGCCTAAGGTTATGAGGTATCATCCTTGGTTGTGGCATGATTGCCATAGTTTAACTTTTATTAAGTCTAACAAATTGTGTTTTTCTTTGAATAAAGCTGTTAAACACACTGCTAGTATGCTCTGCACAATATTCTGAGCTTTGTAACATTTACATTTCAAAGAAATGACACACACACATTAGAATACAATATCTAACTATTTTAGCATAGGACTTCTATATAAACTAATTTTTAGCTAACATTTTTAGTATAGGACTTCAATGTAAATGAATTTGAAGTCCAGCTAACCATCAATGTCCTCATTTCAACCAAAGTACTATATTGTATTCTAATTCTTATTACATATTCTAACTATGTAATACATTATAATTGTACTTACATAATAAGATTTTAATTACATAAAAGAGATGTTGAAAAAAAATAAATAAGAAAGCACTTTGCATGGTCACCATGAAAAACGGAGTCACCCAGGCAAAGATTCACGGCAAGAATAAGGCAACAATGAGACGGTACACTAAAGGCCCGTACACACGATAAGAAAATTTGAAGGGAAATTTGGTCCGATGACCGATCTGCCGATTTTCGGATTGTTAGTATGGTGCTTTCGACAGCCGACTCCGACTTTTCGGCTGACAAAATCCTGGTGTGCAGGCTATAAAATTTTTGTTGTCCCTAATACAACGTCCGATTTTCGTCTCATTAGTACAGATTTCGACGGAAAAAAATCTTAAGAGCAAGACTAGGCATGCTCAGAGAAGAAAGAACACATACAAAGCAATCCAACACATGACATCACTTCTGAAGTAGAATTCTGTCGTACAGGAAAATTTGTATGAAAAAAACCTCTTCACTTTCCACATCAGACTAGCATGCCACAAAAAACGGACGACAGATCTTTCGCTTAAGATCTGGAAAACCTGGGCTGACAAATTTTTACCTCCTGATTTTGACACCTCTCTTTTGGAGCCTGAAGCCTCGTACACACGCGTCGAAATTCGGCAGGGAATTTTTGTCCGACGACCGATCTGCCGATTTTCGGCTTGTTAGTATGATGCTTCCGACAACCGACTCTGACTTTTCGGCTGAAAAAAACCTGGTGTGCAGGCTATAAAATTTTTGTCCGCCGTCAAAACACGGCCGATTTTCGTGCAGTCAGTACAGATTTAGACAGGGAAAAATCTAATGAGCAAGTCTGGGCATGCTCAGAGAAGAAAGAACACAAAGAAAGCCATCCAACACATGACATCACTTCTGAAGTAGAATTTTGTCGGGCGAGAAAATTCGTGTGCAGTCTAGGCACATTCCAACCAACAAAAGACGGACGATCAGTCGGCCGATAATCGTTGCGTGTGTACTAGGCTTTTGCTGACTCCACACTCCTGTTACCTAATTAAACTCTTGGGTTTGGGTCTTGGGTTCAAATCTTGGAACCACCCCATTCCCCCCTCTCTTCTTTTCCCTCCTTCTCTCAAATGTCTTTTTGCTTACCTGAATTTTGCGGCACTCTTTACCGACAATTTACTATTCCCTGGGCTATAGCTGGGGTGGACCATCAAATCGTTGGTATTCCTGTGTTTCTCAATCTAAAATGTTTAGAATGCTGCTAATTGCCACATCTGTTGGATCCTTTCTGCTCAATTATTGACCCTTGCAGTGGGTTAAGGATTTGATCCAAACTGTTAACAGTTTCTATATTTCTCCCTGCGTGGAGACTTCTTTACTTATGATAGATGTTACTATACATAAGATGGCCTTTGTTGTGTAATAAAATATTTGAATATGAGAACATGAAATAAAAAAATTGGAGTGAAAAAAGTGATGAGCCAACAAAGCCATTTCACACAGAGATCAGGTCTCCCACCACTACCAATAGATATGCAGAAGAAAGGACCACTTTCAGCTATAAATCAATGATGAAGGGCCAAAGGAGGCCACCTTGTGTGCCTAGATCATCTCCCCTACATGTAGCATCAAATTTGCTAGTTAGAATGCAATCATACTTCAAAAAATCATACTTCTTACAATAAAGCTAAAATCTCTGTAGCACTACAAAACATGGAATTGGTGAGGGAAAAAAAAAAACTTACTGTAATAGTCTCCTGTAGTATGCTCTTTGGTGCAAGAGGTAAAATTAAAATCATTGTGATCCCAGCTCTGACTTTATACCTTACTACGGAATGTTTCAGGCATGTTACAAGTCCTCAATTTAAATACCAGAGCTCTGATTGATAGATGTATTCATATCAGACTCGGCAACATGCACATACTTGCATATTAATATGTACTAATTATAAGGTTAAAAAAAATAATGTGATGCATAGGACACCTGAAAAATATTTTTTGGGATGCATGATGTCTAAGCACCCAATCAGTCATACAGTATGTGTGTATCCATTAGTATACTTTTAGAAAACATTTATGCCCACTTGATTTGTTAGTTTAAATCAGCTAAATACAAAAGTCCTGTACATCAAAGCAAAAGGGTGTGCAACATTTTATAATTGATTTTTATTTTTTAATTTTCAACAGCATGAGTGCTGATTAGAGAGCATTACTGTGGGCTGGATTTACTACTGGGACATGTCAGACCTCTACAGAGAGATCACTGCTTCAACACATAGAGTAAGCTCCTTCACTAAAACATGCTGGAACGCTGGCAGGAGAAAGGCTTTTCTAATCAGGTTGTGATCCCTTTGCAAGATTTTTTTGTGCAAGCCTTGCGGCTGTGGAATGTATTTAGCTGATTTAAACTGAAAATGTAATTTGACATTAATCAGCGCATTGGTCTTTCTGCATTGGTCCGACATGTCTCATGCTTTGTCAGACCTACCGCTATCCAATCAGTAGACTGAAACTTCATATAGTGAACTCCTGGGAAGGGGGGATGGGGTGGCTCTGGGGTATCTGACACTGGTGGAAAACTGGTGTGGCCACATGTAGTAGAAGAGTTTTGTAGGTGTAGCATGACCCCCCTGGGGGCTGCTGGGTAATAGGACCTCCTCTGCACTCCCTGGACCCTAAAGGCGCTTTTCCACTGCATGGTATGGATCGGTTTGGCTCGGTTTGGTGCTTTTCCACTGCATGGTACCGCATGATACGGGTTAGAACGGTTCGGTACGGTTTGGTACAGCGGAGCTTTTCCACTACATGGTACGACATCGGTGCGGCTCACTTAAACAGTACCACCTCAGTTGGGGTTCCAAGTAGGCCGTACCAATACCATATCCCACAATCCTTTGCATGCAGCATTGATTGTTTGTCACTACTAGCCACTGATTGGTCAGAGAATCGTTGTAATCCCACCCACTTAGTACTAAGTACTACAACAGTGGAAAAGCAAACCGAGCCGAGTAGAGCCTATACAGTGCTGAAAGGTGCTGACTTGTACCACGCATTGGAAAAGCAAACTGAGCAGAACTGGGCCAAGCAGTGCCGAGCCGGTACTTGCAGTGGAAAAGTGCCATAAGTAAACTCCGACCTGCTTGGCACTACAGGTTCAGTCATTTTTCTGTGTATTAATACTCGTGACACTTAAGTACCAGTGTAACTGTTTACTTGATGGATCAAATGCAATAGGTACAAGAATAACACATCAAAATATGTAATTAAGAAACAGGTCGTTAATCTCTCAAATCCCAATATCACATGTGGGACCCGAGGGATAAACACCAATTCAGATCAAACATTTAGCAATATACAGTGGGTACGGAAAGTATTCAGACCCCCTTAAATTTTTCACTCTTTGTTATATTGCAGCCATTTGCTAAAATCATTTAAGTTCATTCTTCTTCCTCATGAATGTACACATAGCACCCCATACTGACAGAAAAACACAGAATTGTTGACATTGTTGCAGATTTATCAAAAAAGAAAAACTGAAATATCACATGGTCCTAAGTATTCAGACCCTTTGCTGTGACACTCATATATTTAACTCAGGTGCTTTCCATTTCTTCTGATCATCCTTGAGATGGTTCTACACCTTCATTTGAGTCCAGCTGTGTTTGATTATACTGATTTGACTTGATTAGGAAAGCCACACACCTGTCTATATAAGACCTTCCAGATCACAATGCATGTCAGAGCAAATGAGAATCATGAGGTCAAAGGAACTGCCTGAAGAGCTCAGAGACAGAATTGTGGCAAGGCACAGATCTGGCCAAGGTTACAAAAATATTTTTGCTGCACTTAAGATTCCTAAGAGCACAGTGGCCTCCATAATCCTCAAATGGAAGACGTTTGGGATGACCAGAACCCTTCCTAAAGCTGGCCGTCCGGCCAAACTGAGCTATCGGGGGAGAAGAGCCTTGGTGAGAGAGGTAAAGAAGAACCCAAAGATCACTGTGGCTGAGCTCCAGAGATGCAGTCAGGAGAAGGGAGAAAGTTGTAGAAAGTCAACCATCACTGCAGCCCTCCACCAGTCAGGGCTTTATGGCAGAGTGGCCCGACGGAAGCCTCTCCTCAGTGTAAGACACATGAAAGCCTGCATGGAGTTTGCTAAAAAACACCTGAAGGACTCCAAGATGGTGAGAAATAAGATTCTCTGGTCTGATGAGACCAAAATAGAACTTTTTGGCCTTAATTCTAAGCGGTATGTGTGGAGAAAACCAGGCACTGCTCATCACCTGTCCAGTGCAGTCCCAACAGTGAAGCATGGTGGTGGCAGCATCATGCTGTGGGGGTGTTTTTCAGCTGCAGGCACAGGACGACGGTTGCAATCGAGGGAAAGATGAATGCGGCCAAGTACAGGGATATCCTGGACAAAAACCTTCTCCAGAGTGCTCTGGACCTCAGACTGGGCCAAAGGTTTACCTTCCAACAAGACAATGACCCTAAGCACACAGCTAAAATAACGAAGGAGTGGCTTCACAACAACTCCGTGACTGTTCTTGAATGGCCCAGCCAGAGCCCTAACTTAAACCCAATTGAGCATCTCTGGAGAGACCTAAAAATGTCTGTCCACCAACGTTTACCATTCAACCTGACAGAAATGGAGAGGATCTGCAAGGAGGAATGGCAGAGGATCCCCAAATCCAGGTGTGAAAGACTTGTTGCATCTTTCCCAAAAAGACTCCTGGCTGTATTAGATCAAAAGGGGGCTTCTACTAAATACTGAGCAAAGGGTCTGAATACTTAGGACCATGTGATATTTCAGTTTTTCTTTTTTAATAAATCTGCAACAATGTCAACAATTCTGTGTTTTTCTGTCAGTATGGGGTGCTATGTGTACATTCATGAGGAAGAAGAATGAACTTAAATGATTTTAGCAAATGGCTGCAATATAACAAAGAGTGAAAAATTTAAGGGGGTCTGAATACTTTCCGTACCCACTGTATGTTCACATATATGTATTTATAATAAATGAAAGTGACTGCAATGTAATATTATGGTATCCACTACAAAACAACTTAGACTGAATATCCTCAGCTATAAACTGCTACTTCCTCTTTAATTAATAGAATCAGTCTAGATAACTGACATAAACACGCTAGAACGGGGGCCCCCTTTAGGATTAACAAATGTAGTCTCTACACTAGCAAGGCCTTGCGTTTCTTTGCCGGAAGTTGGAGCTCTTAATCACTTATTTAAGTGATGTTTGTAATCCACAAAGGGGTAGGTGTTATCAGAATACTAATGGCGGATATATACTGTGTACAGCTATATTTATACTTGCAGTTTCCTAAAGATCACGAGGCACTTTACTGCAGCGTCAGTGTCTAGCAGTGACCCTCTTGTCCTCTTGTCCTCAAGACCGCTCCTTCTGGTACTGCGTCACAGGCAAGGATCTCAGCACTGTATTAGGCCACTCTCTCAGCGCCGCTCACTGTCTCTTCCTTCTCCACACTGGATCGGTCACCTCTCCGTGACTCTCTCTGTCCTCCTCAGTCAGGATGTGCCCTCCGCACTCTAGGCCCCGCTCTCAGTCCTCTCTCCTGATCAGTCTGTCTCCACAGCTCTGCTCTGCAAACCAGCACTCCACGAGTTCCCTGAAGCAAGAGAGCGAGCATCTGACTCTGCCCCCAATTTATCTCTCCTCCCATGATCTGCCGTGGATCCCTTAAAGCTCCCTGGGAGTGTGGTCCAGTCAATCCCTCAATGCATGGTTTCTACCTTCTTTCAAACTACCTCCCCATAATCCAGTTCGACACTCCATGGGAGAAACCGATCTTCCTTTCAAAGTTCTTAAAGGAGCAGCCAAACATGACCTAAACCGCAACTCAGTACTATGACACAGTAATTCCAGCATGGCTACATCAGGTACAGTTTTAGGAGCTGATGAAGGGTTTTCCGATAAAAGTAATCACTTTTTCGAGACTCTCAAAGTGTAGTATGCAGCTATACAAATGCAATCTGTGTTTGAATTGTTGTATTTGAGGGTAGGGATCGGGGGTTTGATAGGCCCCTAATGTCTCCATAAAGAGAATCTGACACCTTAACCTGACACCTGGCCATGCTATCATATAGGGTGCTTGTTAGCCGTCCCCTTGTGATAACAATAAAAATAAATAAATAAAATTATACTGTAAATAAAAAAATAAAAAAAAACTGAAAAGCCCTTCTGTCACCCCTATACACACCTTATATAAAAAATGCAGAGTAGGGTAAATTTAGACTAAATACATGTGTATGCAAACATATGCAGTATCATCACAAACGTTCAAGTGAGTGCAATAATTCTAGGGCTGTATTTCACAGGTTACTCCAAACTGATAACATATAAAAGCATTTAAAATGTTACCTACAGTGCATCCGGAAAGTATTCACAGCGCTTCACTTTTTCCACATTTTGTTATGTTACAGCCTTTCTCCAAAATGAATTAAATTCATTCTTTTCTTTCAAAATCTACAAACAATACTCCATAAAAACAACGTGAAAGAAGTTTGTTTGAAATCTTTGCAAATTTATTAAAAATAAAGAAGGAAAAAAAATTACATGTACATAAGTATTCGCAGCCTTTGCTCAATACTTTGTTGAAGCATCTTTTGCACCAATTACAGTCTCAAGTCTTATTGAGTATGATGTTACAAGCTTGGTAAACTTATTTTTGGGCAGCTTCTCTCATTCTTCTTTGCAGGACCTCTCAAGCTCCATCAGGTTGGATGGGGACAGTCGGTGCACAGCCATTTTCAGATCCCTCCAGAGAGGTTCAATCCGGTTCAAGTCTGGGCTCTGGCTGGGCCACTCAAGGACAATCACAGAGTTGTCCCATAGCCACTCCTTTATTATCTTGGCTGTGTGCTTAGGGTCGTTGTCCTGTTGGCAGATGAACCTTTGCCTCAGTCTGAGGTCCAGAACTCTCTGGAGCAGGTTTTCATCAAGGATATCTCTGTACATTGCTGCATTCATCTTTCCCTCAATCCTGACTAGTCTCCCAGTTCCAGCTGCTGAAATACATCCCTTACAGCACAGCTGCCACCACCATGCTTCACTGCAGGGATGGTATTGGCCAGGTGATGAGCCGGTGCCTGGTTTTCTCCAGACATGCATGCCATTCAGACCAAAGAGGTTAAATCTTTGTTTCATCAGACCAGAGAATTTTGTTTCTCATGGTCTGAGAGTCCTTCAGGTACCTTTTGACAAACTCCAGACAGGCTGTCATGTGCCTTTTATTGAGGAGTGGCTTCTGTCTGGCCACTCAACCATACATGGTGGAGTGGTGCAGAGATAGGTTGTTCTACTCTCTCCACAGAGAAATGCTGGAGCTCTGTAAGAGTGACCATCTGGGTCTTGGTCACCTCCCTGACTAAGGCCCTTCTCCCCCAATAGCTCAGTTTTGCTGGACATCCCGCTCTAGGAAGAGTCCTAGTGGTTCCAAACTTCTTCTATTTACAGAAGATGGGGACCACTGTGTTCATTAGGACCTTTAATGCTGCAGGGAGGTTTTTGAACCCTTCCTCAGTTCTGTGCCTCAATACAATCCTGTTTGAAGGTCTACAAACAATTCCTTGGACTGCATGGTTTGGCTTGTGTTCTGACATGCACAGTCAACTGTGGGACCTTATATAGACAGGTGTGTGACTTTCCAAATCATGTGCAATTAACTGAATTTACCACAGGTGGGCTCCAATCGAGTTCTAGAAACATCTCAAGGATGATTAGTGGAAACAGGATGCGCCTGAGTTCAATTTTCAGTGTCATGGCAAAGGCTTTGCATTTTATTTTTAATAAGTTACAAAATTTCAAACCAACTTTTTTCACACTGTCATTATAGGGTATGGGAAAATAATGAGTTTAATCCATTTTGGAATAAGGCTGTAACATAACAACATGTTGAAAAAGTGAAGCGCTGTGAATACTTTCCTGAATGCACTGTATGAGAATTTTGGGTAACATAGAATTTTGCGATTTTAAAACTTGACATGTTGGGTATTTTATTTACTCAAAACAACCCAATCTTTTCTATTTACCGAAAAAATGGAAATATATTGTGTTTGTTTGCATTAAAATGTATTTTAGTATGTCTGTTCCTGAAAATATGAGTGTGATTAAAAAACTGTGTAAATAGAAAAAAAAACCTGTGTAAATATCATGGGACATAAAAAATTGCAACCACCACTATTTTATTCCCCAGGGGGTCTCTGTTTTCAGAAACTGCATAGTTTTGGGGAATTTGCAGAAATTTTCAGAACAAAATACTGATTATCATGTGTGTAAACAATTAAAGAGACATTAAGCCCAAAACCAACCAAAAATGCAGCTTATGAATCATTAGATGTGGTGGTTGTATGTGTTTTATTTTTTTAGGCTTTTTGACCTCTGTTTACTCCTAGTGACCTGACCAGTACACATTACACCTACTGTATTAGAGTGCTCCCACTCTGGGTGAAGGAGCACAGGGGAGAGGGGACTTTATAAGCAGTTACAGCAAACAGTTATTTTCCTTTTGCGATATGGTTTAACATACTCTTCAACATGAAAAGAGTAGAGATCCATACATTTAATCACTAGAATTAAAGTGCTGTAAAAGCAAGCAAACTAAAGACAAGAAAAGAAAGATGAATGACAGAAGGGGGGAATGTATAGAGAGGGTAAGGAGTATGCAGCCATGCAGAAAGTCCTAAAGGCCAATCAGTCAGTGTAGCCCTTTGTCAGTGTTGGGGTGTTTGGAGCCAAGGGTCCTCTATTTTAATGTGTTCTTCTAGAGCACTAAATATGGATTGAGTTTGAGGAAGTGGTGAGACATCCAGACCGATATATCTGATAGTAAATTAGTGATACGTGAGGAGACTGAGGGAGAGAGCAGAGAGGTGGATAGATAGATTTGGGTATCGTCAGCGTAGAGATGGTATTGGAAGCCGTGGGAGGCTATCAACTGACCCCCGAGAGGAGGTGTAGATTGAAAATAGAAGGGGTCCAAGAACAGAGCCTTGGGGGACCCCAACAGAGAAGGGAAGAGGAGAGGAGGAAGTAGAATTGTACATAACGCTAAAGGTGCGGTTGGATAAGTAGGAAGATAACCAGTGAAGAGTACAGTCACGGAGACCAAAGGCATGGAGTTTTTTGAGGAGGAGGGGATGGTCAACCGTATCAAAGGCAGCAGCAAGGTCCAGAAGTAGGAGTACAGAATAGTGTCCATTGGTTTTGGCCATTAGTAGATCGTTGTCAGTTTTAGGAGAGCAGTTTCAGTGGAGTGTTGAGGCTGAAATCCATGAAAAGGGGAGCAAGAAAATAGGGCGTAGGTTGTTCAGATCGGTTGGGTCCAGTGAGGGCTTTTTAAGTATGGGGCTGACTAGTGCATGTTTTAGAGAGTTGGGGAAGATGCCAGAAGAGAGGGAGAGATTGAAGATGTGGGTTAGAGAGCGTAGAATAGGGCCAGAAGGTGACCGTAGCATTTGCGAAAGAAACAGGATCCAGAGGGCAGGTCGTTAAGTGGACGTTAGCAAGTAGTTTAGCAACCTCATCTATAGTGGCGGGGTTGAATGAGGGAAGTAATGATCGCACCTGTGGGCATGAAGCATAAGGCATGGAAGGTATCTGAACAGCAATGATCTCCTTACGAATTGTATCAATCTTCTGTTTGAAGTGGTAGGCAATCTCCTGGGCAGTGAGTGAGTCGATGGGAGGGGGTAGTGGAGGAAGGAGTAGAGAATTAAAGGTAGCAAAGAGTTGTCGGGGGCGTGATGACAGGCTGTTAATGAGAGTGATAAAATAGGTCTGTTTGGCAGTGTGGAGACAGGAATTGTATTTTTGGAGGGCAGATTTATATCAGTTAAAATCCTTCTGCGACCTAGTCTTACGCCATAGGCGCTCAAGAGCACGGCTATGCTTTTTCAGACTTCTAGTGTTATCTGTTTGCCAAGGTTGAAGGGGTCGGGGCCTGATTCGGTGTGTGGTGAGGGGGGCCAGTGTGTCCAGGGAGGCTAAGAGTGAAGCGTTGTAGACAGAAGTGGCTAGGTTGGGGCAGGACAGGAGTGCAATTTTGTCATCGAGGTGGTCAGTAACAGAGTAGAGAAGAGAAGGGTTGAGATGGCGTAGGTTTCTGCGGGTAACTGTAAGGTAGCTGGAGGGAGAGGAGGTGGAGGAGAGGGAGAGAGTGAGACTAATAAGGTAGTGATCAGAGAGAGGGAAAGGATTGTTTGAAAGGTTGTGCGGAGTGCATAGGTGGGAGAAAACAAGGTCAAGGATATTGCCTTCAGAGTGAGTAGAAGCATGTATCCATTGCTTCAGGTCAAAGGAGGAGGTTAGACTGAGAAGTTTGGAAGTGGCAGGAGTGTTAGTATTAATAGGGATGTTGAAGTTGCCAAGAATTATTTGTGGGGATTTCGGAAGAGAGAAAGTAGGGTAGCCAGGCAGAGAAGTCATCAAGAAAGGTCGATACTGGTCCAGGGGGGGCGGTAGATCACAGCTATCCTTAGAGAAACAGGGGAGAAAAGACGAATGCAGTGTACCTCAAATGAGGAGAGTGACAGAGAGGGAGGTGGGTGAAGTACCTGAAAGGTGCTATGTGGGGCTAGAAGGATCCCGACACCCCCTTCCTTGCGTCCATTGGGTCTAGGGGAGTGAGTGCATAGAAGACCACCTTAGGATAGGGCAGCAGAAGGCGCAGTGTCGGATTTGTGAAGCCAGGTTTCGGTGATGGCGAGTAGATTAAATGAGTTAGCGATGAAAAGGTCATGGAGAGAGGTGAGTTTATTACAGACAGAGCGGGCGTTCCAAAGGGCGCAAGAGAAAGGGAGTCTGGTCTTGGGAAGATGAGAGATGGGAACTAGATTGTGCTAATATAATTGGTAAGCTTCAATATAATAAATGCTTTAATAAGGTTTAATATCACTTTAAAGAATTGCCCATGGTAGGCATGTGGCTAGTGAGCTATCAACTATTTGCATATGTTGAGCACTTCCGCAGTTAAATCTACCAGAGATTGTGACTCTGTGCTGCATACCTTATAGTTAAATAGTTATATAGTTATAGTTTGTTTGCTTTACCAAATTATGTATGAATTTTGAAGCATGAATTATCCATTGCCTACTGTATTACAGAAGTGGGGATTTGGACCCTGAAGAAGAACATAACTAAAAGTTTTCTAAAGTGTTTGAAACACGTTGGACATTTCCTCTTCGTGAGGACCCTCCTTGTCCTATTAACCTGCAGTTATCCCAGGGTGATCTTAGCCCCAACGGGTGATTTACAACTGTACTTTTTATTTATGATTGTAATGTTATCTTTCTCTAATTCTATGTAATGTAGACACTATTGAGGTCCTTGTTTTGTTTGTAGTCTTTTTCTATGAATAATAATTATACATTTTTATACAATTATGTTTTTTTATTGCCCCTAAAATCCTAAACTCAGAGGAGATGTTCTCACACTTTTTTGTATAATTCATGGGATGGTGGCAACATACACCTGAGATTCAAACTAAAAGCATACCTTATAGTTATTCTCACTCACTTGCGGGTGTTCCTGTTTCTCCTGTTATGTTCTCCATAAATTAATTTAGATCTTACTGAATGATGTTTAGTTTGCGAAAACTCTCTCCCTTTCTCTCTCTCTCTATACACTGTATATATAAAAAAAAAAACAATTATAAAAACATTTTCACCTTTTTTTTGCATCCCAGTGCTTCTGATCTCTTCCAGCTATTTTCTGTTTTTGGCCTCCTAATGGTATAACAATAATACCTTCATAGTGTAATCATTATAATTTTTTTTTATTGATAGAATTATTTATTGACTATTACAATAACAAAACATACACAAAAGGAAATACAGAAAAGCCAAAAATAGGACAATTGGGTCATCCAGTGAGGGATAATTCTCATGGCAGACCAATCAAAAGCCCCCAGAGGAGTCAGAAGAGGGGAGTGTGTTCTCAATCAATGTGGTATGTCCAGACATAGACCATTAGATATGAGAAGTGGACTCCACAGGTAACTTGTCCCAGTAAACTGTATATATAAAAATAGGACAAACAGGGGCTTGCATACTCTTCAGCATGCAAAGAGTAGAGATCCATGCATTTAATCACTATTAAAGGGCTGTAAAAGGAAGCAAACTAAAAACAAGAAAAAGAAAATGGAATGAGAGGAGGGGGGAATGTATAGATAGAGATGGTAAGGAGTATGCAGCCATGTAGAAGGTCCTAAAGGCCAATCAGTCAGTGTAGCCCTTTGTCAGTGTTGGGGTGTTTGGAGCCAAGGGTCCTCTATTTCAATGTGTTCTTCTAGAGCACGTGTCAAAAACAAGGCTCGGGAGCCAAATCCGGCCCTCCAAGCCATTTTTCACGTGGCCCTCGCATCTCTCCTGCAGCTGCTGCAACCCCTTCATCTCCACCCTCACCTTGTCTTGGCAGTCAGCAAAGAGTTGGCATAGATCTGCTGCTGGGTGTTGAAACTGGCACTCCAACACCCAGCAGCAGGACAAGTTTGCAAGACCCTAAAATATTGCTTAACTTGGGATCCAGGACTATTGGAGGAATGAGTCTACTTTTAATGCAGTTGTGTCATTCAGGCACAGCCATAAAGGATGGTCAAGGATCAACAACCTAGAAGAAGACTGGGCAAAGATATCAGCACCAGCGAGGAAGCTTTCAGACATCGCAGCTCTGGATGGGAGGTGAGTACAGTTCTGTTTTAACTGTATGGGTACCCATTCATGGACATCTTCTTTTCTGCACTTCAAAGGCCACCCACCCAATCTTCACTTCCAACACACATTCCCAGAATATTCTCCATGCATGCTACAATCTCTATGCAATCCCATCGACAGTTCACACTCCATATAGTAGTGGTGAACAAGCTCTCCAGTTGTTGGAATGTACAGATGCATAGGGCCAGCAGAACATGTTTTCAACAAGTGGGCGTATGGCATCAGTAAGGACTTTAGGCCAAGATTTTGCTGGATTGGGGATAGAGCTAGCAGGGTAAGTGGGTGGATGGATTAAAAAGTAAGTATAACTCAACCAATAGTGCATTTAAAGTTAAGAAACCTTTAGTCTGTGAAATAGCAGGTGTGTCCAATGCTTTAAGAATGTGTTTATCTTCCTATTTAGTCACTCTGCTACGTAAACTGAATTCACACAGTGGAGAATAAACAATACTGTGATCAATAATTATATACTAATCAAAATATTAATATTGAGTAGTTGCTTCATCATTGTAATCTGGCCCTACCCAGGGCGTAGATATGTGTATCAATTGGTTGCCATTTCGGTCTGCATACTCTAAATGTGAAGCGTTCTTGTTGCTTTGTGCTTCTTGGGGTTAAATAAATGTGACCTGCAGCATTTAGACAACTTTTGATGCGACGGCTCTATATATTTCTCTTGCTTGTTTTAGGTATCTTATTCTCTCTGGAGAAGAGACGTTTGCGGGGGGATATGATATCAATTTACAAATACTGTACTGGCAACCTTAGCATATGGAAAAACCTATTCAGAGAAAGGAAATACAATAAGACACGTGGCCACTCACTAAAACTAGAGGAAAGGAGGTTTAACCTTAAAATACGCAGTGGGTTCTTCACTGTAAGAACAGTAAGGATGTGGAATCCTCTTCCGCAAACCGTCGTATCAGCAAGGAGCATCGATAGTTTCAAAAAACTATTAGATGGGCACCTTAAAGACCACAACATACAGGGGTATACAATGTATGGTTAACAGCAAACACACACACACATCATAGGTTGAACTGGATGGACTGATGTCTTTTTTTGAACCTCACTCACTAACTATGTATTGAAAGGTAGGTCCAACATAGACCATGTATATGCTTCCACTTTTAGGGTGTAAGATCTGGTTGGCAAAGGAAGACATTCCAGGACAAGCCTAATGAGCCAAATGAAGGGGAAAATATCATACAGAGCTTCAAATCTCTAACACCAGAAGCTTCCAGGGTTGACTTTTGGCACCTGAAACTAAATTTATCCCTCCTGCACATGTAGGCAGGTTGCCTACAATATGTTAGAAAGGTAGTGGGCTGGTTCCCAGACTTTTTGGACTCTGCCTATCCACCCTGTGATATAAATATAGGGAAAAGGCCAGATTCTGGAGTCAGCCCAGTCTCAGAGATGCAGTAACAGCTATGGAACATTAAGGGGGACTGCTACGCTCAGCAGCCCGTCAGAAGGCACCAACTATCCAGAGAACTGCCAAACCTTGGAAGATGCCACTTATGGCCTACCACCTGGTTAAAGTAAACCTGGGCCACTTATTTCAGTTAGAGAGGGACATGTTGCACTGAAATTGTACTTATTGGACTTTCTCGCAAATGTTCAAGTAAAGTTGCAACAACTGAATACGGTCAGTGAACCACATATGGGGTATAAAGCGAAGCCAATACTAGAGGACTACTCGTCAAAGACAAGAAGGAGAAATGCAGGTGCTCTGGGTAACTAGTGCAAAGTACATTGCAGCTGGTCATGAACTGGCAGTGAACTGGCTTCATTCCCCGAACGCATCAGGACTGAGCCTGTGTTACAGAGACCCACAGCTTGGCTGCATGGACCGGGAGAATGAAGAGTCAGTTAGGTGAATGCATGAGGTCCACTCTATGTGCACGCTGGGACCCGATTCTGTCACTGGGAGTGAGGTGACAGAGGTACACTGGACTGGTGGAGAGGGAACAGACTCAGCGGTGTCCATCCTAAATACAATATACAGCAAGGGAAGTGTGTGTAGTAACATGGGACAACGGTTTACAGAAGGACTTGGTACATTTCCTGCTGCACACAGTGTATGGCTCATCTTTGAGTCGAGGAACCGTCATAATGTTTGATTCTCACATGAACGTGGTCCCCGCCTGGTCCTGGATATTGATTGGTGCGCTCATGCGGAAGGGACCTTCACATGCAGGGTGAGTGGCCCTGCCCACACACATATGACCTAATTCTCACATCTTCTATTAGGAGGACTCACATATTCTTGCCCTTGGAATTCAATCATCTTTGACACCTTCCCAGGACCTATAACAATAGGGGCATGTTTCCCTCTTCCAGTCAAGCTACACTTATACGGCCTGTAACCACTGCACCAAGTGTTGTTTTATTCCCCCGTAAAACAAAAATTCCATTTCCATTTCATGGGTTAGTTCACAAACAGGGCAGCTATCAGAAATTTTGGGGCCCTTACACAGTTCTTCAGTGCACCCACTTTTATTTTAACCACTTGAGGACCACCCCACGCAGATATACTGTGGCAAGGTGGCCCTCCTGCATAAACCAATGTGCCTGTACGCCGGCTCGTGCTCTGGGGTATGCGCACTCGCCACTGGCAACCCGCTTTGATTGGACACAGCGGGAGCCAATCAGCGGGTCCCACAGACATGATGTCTACCGGAACCCACCGATTGTTCAGAGAGGCAGAATGGTGGTAATGTAAACAAGGCAGACCACCATTCTGTAAGCAGGAACATGGATCTCTGTCTTCCTCCAGTTAGGCTTCTAAAGTAACTGCTTGTCTCCTGGAATCTCCTCCATGCTCTTGAGACTGTGCTGGGAGAGCCAATCAGCGGGTCCCACAGACATGATGTCTACCGGAACCCACCAATCGTTCAGAGACGCAGAATGGCGGTCTGCCTATGTAAACAAGGCAGACCGCCATTCTGTAAGCAGGAACATGGATCTCTGTCTTCCTCCAGTTAGGCTTCTAAAGTAACTGCCTGTCTACTGGAATCTCCTCCATGCTCTTGAGACTGTGCTGGGAGACACAGCAAACTTTTTTGGCAATGGCACATTTTGATGTGCCATCCTGGAGCAGTTGGACTGCCTGTGCAACCTCTATAGGGTCCATATATATCACCTCATGCTACCAGTAGTGAAACTGACCCTAGCCAAATGCAAAACTAGTAAAAAGCATTTAAAAAAGATGAAATTTCAGCAAAATCAACTAGCCTGCTGCATCATTTTTTCCACTTTGATTTTTAGTTGTGTCTTTGAATTCAGCCTTCTGTAGGTTGATAATTTTCATTTCCATCAAACGATGGGGCATCCTTTCGTTCCTACTACCCAGTCCATATCAGTATAGATATCCAGCATGATATTTTACCCCATTGAGATCTGATGTGTTTTCAAGGTGTTCCTGTAATTTTTTTGAGCAGTGTCTATATGTGTATATATATATATATATATATATATATATATATATGTGTGTGTGTGTGTGTGCCTGTGTGCCTCTGTGTGTTTTTGTAAATCTGGAAAGTGAAAAGTCAGCAGCTTCAGCTGCCAACAGTTAAAATGGTTGCAGCCAGACTTAAGCCTTGTACACACGCAACGATTGTTGGCCGTGAATTTTCGGCCAACGTCCGATCGGCCGATTGTCGGCTTGTTAGTATGATGCTTCCGACAACCGACTGCGACTTTTCAACCTAATAAAATCTGGTGTGCATGCTATAAAATTTTTGTTGGCCGTCACCACAACGGCCGATTTTTCATCAGTCAGTACAGATTTCGGCAGACAAAAATCTGATGAGCAAGACTGGGCATGCTCAGAGAAGAAAAAACACACAGAAAGTAAACCATCACAAGACATCACTTCTGAAGTTGGTTTTTGTTGGCCAACAAAAGTCCAGTGCAAGTCTAGAGCACATTTCAACCAACACAACAACACTGGACAAAAGACGGCCAATCGGTCGGCCAACAATCGTTGCATGTGTAGGAGGCTTTAGTGGAGGGAGATTTCTGCAGCATATTTGGCAAGTACAGGATCACGGTATATATAACATAATATGCAAAGTGGTTGGAGGGAAGCTTCAGAATAGAAAAGATGTTTTTATTACAAATTATGTGAGCAGACTGCAGTTCCTCTTTAATGAATATGCAAAAATGATTGGAAAACATCTAAAAATATATATATATATAAATAAAATGGTTTACACTTTTGTAAGGTGTGAATAGACCCTAAAAGTGTTTGATAGCATATGGAAAGATTAGAACTCCTGAACGCCTGATGTCACCCTCTTTAGAGTGATAGGAAATGCAACATTTTACAGTTGTCACCAGCACCGCTGGAATAAAAGGGGAAATCCTCCAATAGGGATACTTATTTAACTGGAGCAAGCAAATTCCCTTAAGCCCCGTACACACGATAAGAAATTTGGAAGGGAAATTTCGTCCGACGACCGATCTGCCGATTTTCGGATTGTTAGTATGGTGCTTTCGACAGCCGACTCTGACTTTTCGGATGACAAAATCCTGATGTGCAGGCTATAAAATTTTTGTCCTCCGTCAACACACGTCCGATTTTCGTCTCATTAGTACAGATTTTGACGGAAAAAAATCTTAAGAGCAAGACTAGGCATGCTCAGAGACGAAAGAACACATACAAAGCAATCCAACACATGACAGCACTTCTGAAGTAGAATTCTGTCGTACGGGAAAAGTCGTATGAAAATAACTTCTTCACTTTCCACATCAGACTAGCATGCCACAAAAAACGGACGACAGATCGTTCGATAATCTGATCGTGTGTACGGGGCTTTACTTTAAAGAGATTTTCAAAACGTAAGCTGGACAAACACTATTACAATTGCGAAAAAAGACCAAAATAAGTCTCAAAAGAAAAAGTCCACTGTGAAGTTTAACCACTTAAGCTCCGGAAGATTTTACCCCCTTCCTGACCAGGGCCTATTTTGCGATTCGGCACTGCGTGACTTTAACGGACAATTGCACGGTCGTGCGACGCTGTACCTGAACTAATTTGACGTCCTTTTTTTCCCACAAACAGAGCTTTCTTTTGCTGGTATTTGATCACCTGTGCAATTTTTACTTTTTGCGCTATAAACAAAAAAAAAGTAAAAATCTAAATTTTTTAACATTTTGGGCCAATTTTTTTTTTTACCATATGTTTGGTAAAAAAAAAAATCCCAAAAAGCGTATTTTGATTGGTTTGCACAAAAGTTATTGCGTTTACTAACAAAGGGAAAGATTTTTGTCATTTTTGTTGTTTTTTTTTTTAACGCGTAATGGCGGCAATCTGCGATTTTTTTTGCGGGACTGCGACATTGGGGAGGACAGATCGGACCCTTGACTGACATTTTTTACACTTTTGGGGTTACCAGTGACATTTCTACAGTAATCAGTGCTATACATATGCACTGTTACTGTAAAATTACACTGGCAGTGAAGGGTTTAACTTTTTTTTGAGAGGGAGGGGTTATGTGTATCCCTAGGGGCGTGATTCTAACTGTGATTGGCTGTGGCTTGAGGTGTAGGAACAGTGATCAATGGTCCTACATGAATAAAACAAATTTATGCAGCGCTAGCAATGAATTAGTGAAGATATAAAATTATAAAATTATGATAGAACCAATCTATATCATACAAGAAATCATAATATAATGTATCAATCACACTAAGTGCATAAAATAACTGCAATGATTATAAAGTGCATAATAAACTAAAAAATTAAATATAGATTTCAAGTGAGAAGATTAAAGTGCATATATAAATAATTTGGTGAAAAAAAGTCCTTATTGATGATCCAATAGGTGCCAAAGTGCCAAGTGAATAAAGGTGCTTATAAGGTGAAGGTGCCCTCTTGGTTCCCCACTCACCGGATTGCGATTGTAAAAAAGCCCTTGGTATTATTGCACATTTGCCCAGGATCTGATGTGGGGTTCCTCCGATGTGACCTCCAAATTGAAATCGTCTCCGATATCACCTTATTTGATAGATGGGAGAGGGAAATGTCTAGAGATTTTTCCTCAGAGCAGAGACAACAGATGGTTTTTAAATCTTCGATATGTACAATGAATGCTGGTGCAACAGGAAACACTGCAAAGGTGGACAGAAACAGGCCAAAACACCTTTGCAGTGTTTCCTGTTGCACCAGCATTCATTGTACATATCGAAGATTTAAAAACCATCTGTTGTCTCTGCTCTGAGGAAAAATCTCTAGACATTTCCCTCTCCCATCTATCAAATAAGGTGATATCGGAGACGATTTCAATTTGGAGGTCACATCGGAGGAACCCCACATCAGATCCTGGGCAAATGTGCAATAATACCAAGGGCTTTTTTACAATCGCAATCCGGTGAGTGGGGAACCAAGAGGGCACCTTCACCTTATAAGCACCTTTATTCACTTGGCACTTTGGCACCTATTGGATCATCAATAAGGACTTTTTTTCACCAAATTATTTATATATGCACTTTAATCTTCTCACTTGAAATCTATATTTAATTTTTTAGTTTATTATGCACTTTATAATCATTGCAGTTATTTTATGCACTTAGTGTGATTGATACATTATATTATGATTTCTTGTATGATATAGATTGGTTCTATCATAATTTTATATCTTCACTAATTCATTGCTAGCGCTGCATAAATTTGTTTTATTCATTTATTCTAAGATTTTTCTTAGTGTTTGCAGCAGCTGCACACTTTCACAGTTTATCACCATAATTTATCACTATTGTGCAGCGCGGGTTTAAATTTGTTTTTTCAATGGTCCTACATAGTAGAACCGTATGACCACTGTTTCTACACAGGGGAGAATGACAGGCGGCTTGTTTAGATCAGCTGCCTGCCTTTCTCCCGCTGCATTGACGATCGCCGAGTGACCTTCGGACATCGGGTCCGCCGTTCACACGCGCGGGGGTTCCGTGACCACGCGGGTGCGGGAGCAAGCCTCCGGCGGCGCATGCACGCTCCCTAGACCCTCACAGGCTAGGGACGTAGATCTACGTCACTCTACCTGTGAGGGGCTGAGCGCCGACGTAAATAGTTGTGCAGCGGTCAGCAAGTGGTTAATCATTTCACCACCTTCACTATTTTCAGTGCTCTTGGCCACCACCACCACATGAACCAACTTACCAGAGGGTCAGAACTCCGTACACAAGAGGTGTAATATGGCTTTAAGCTGCCAACAAATGGATGGATGACTCTCTACTCTGTACAGGTTGTAAATTGGCACATACACTAAAAGCATATACTAAAGAGATAAACCAAATGCCCAAATACCCAAGCGCTCATGTAGCAGAGGAAAATGATTGTAAATCAACCTCTAGCTGCTGCTACATAAAGTTGGTTATAAATCAGGAATGTTTAACATCATACAATATAATACGAAAAACATGTAGCAGCACTCAAACAATATGACAAGGATGACACCATGTGTCTTCCTATAGGGTGAACTAAAAAAAGTCCTATCCTGACAAAATCTAAATTCATAGTTACATAGTAGTCGAGGTTGAATAAAGACAATAGTCCATCCAGTTCAACCTGTGTCGGTGTGTTTGGATGTAATCATTTCTCATACCCCTGAATGTTTTGATCCTTGAGATGTACGTCTAATAGTCTTTTAAAAGTAGCCATACTCCCCGCAGTTATCACCATTTGTGGCAGAGAGTTCCACAGTCTTGTAGCCCTTATTGTAAAGAACCCCCTGTGCAGCCTGAGGTTAAAACGCTTCTCCTCTAAACGCATTGTATGGCCTCGTGTCCTCATTCATTCCTTGCGACTGAATAGTTTCGATTAGTCTTTATATTTCTCGTACAGATGATATGATGTTCCGTCACCACACATCGTGTATCCACTCCCCAGTGAAATGTGCACTAGCCAGATCTCTTAATTGGAATCGCTCTATATTAACCCTCCTCCTCAATATGGAATCAAAAAAGCTGACACTTCGATCGATAAATGCTATATCACTAATTAATATCCACTTCTCCTCATGGGATCTCAAATGATATCAGTAAATTGTTTCAGTGGATACATGTGGAGCTCTACAAATATTTCAAGCATGCTACTGGATTCTCTTTTAGCAAAAGTCAGTCCCAAATATTCACTCCTGGCCACAGAGGGGCCAAAGAGCCAGTCCAGCAGCAGGGGTTTCTTGTCTGGTTTTTGCAGTTTCACACAACAAGCCTCCAACCTCAAGACTGATCGAATTTAGATTTTGTCTGGATAGGACTTTAGTTCACCCTACAGGAAGACACGCAGTGTGGTCCTTGTCATATTGTTTAGGCAACAGGTGCACACACCGCTCATGCCGACTTGGAAGGCTCCAAATAACTGTGGGTGCTCACCTCGGCTCACCACCGCCAAACCTGAAAATACCAACGAAAATGGCTGCACTCCAACAGATATAGTAGGCGGTGGTGAACAAGCACAACTTTACATGTGAAACGTGTCTACCTTTTTGTATCCTGTATTGACTGTCCATTGGTTTAATAAAGAAGCATCATTATATCTGTTGGAGCACGGCCATTTTCGTTGGTATTTTCATATTGTTTGAGCGCTTCTAAATGTTTTTGGAACATTTAAAAAAAAAAAATAATAATTTAAACACTGGTGGGCTCAAGTCGACGTTTGTTTTGGACCGCAGTGACAAAAAAATTCGAAAGAACAGGATGGAAATTTTGTCTAAAAAATTAAAAATACATTTTTAATAGTGGATGTGGTTTTCAATTTTAATTTAGGAAATCCCATGCATTGTAAAATTGATTGCCAAAAAGCACAAAAGGTGATTTCAAATGGCATTTTATGCAGAAATGTTTATATGAAAATATACCAGTATACGGCCAGCCGAACTATATTGTCTCTTGGAAGTGATAGGTAATCGTTCCTAATGTTTATTTTTTAGATATACGTACATTAATCACATCCATCTGTTTGTTTTATGACTACTTTTTCAATTTAAAACAGGTAGCAAAAGGAAATAGAAAGGTAATTATTGGTGTGGGTGTTTATTATAGGGTGTATGTTTTCTCGAATCTTTATTAGGATTTATTGCTTTCATAGAAAACATTTTGTTTAGGAGTAACACATTGGGTGGATTCTTTACAATGAATGCAAATTAGTGCTAAATTTGGCCTAGATGTCAATGCTAATCACTGCATTAAAATTATTTGCATGTGAAAGATGTTAATGTAAGTAAAGAATAAACTTGCAGGTGTTTCAGTTTCGGGTAGGTAACAGTCATGTGCATCACCGATCAACTTCTGATAAAGGTAAAGGCCGTGGTGATAGAATCTCAAAGGAGTTCCCAGCTCTGCGCAGCCTTTTCTTCTTTTCCCATGAGAAGCAGGGTTTTGCTTTACTTGCTTGATTTTCTATTTCAATCACATTAACCACTTTAAGACCGGAAGATCTGACCCCCTTCCCTATTTTGAGATTCGGCACTGCGTTATTTAACGGACGATTTGCGACGCTGTACCCAAATAAAATTGACGTCCTTTTTTCCCACAAATAGAGCTTTCTTTTGTTGATAATTGATCACCTGTGCGATTTTTAATTTTTGCGCTATAAACCCAAAAACAGCAACAATTTTGAAAAAAAAAAAACAATATTTTTCACATTCTGCTATATAACATTCCCGAAAAAAAAAATTTAAAATCACAATCTTTTAACATTTTATGCCAATTTGTTTTCTGCTACATATTTTTGGTAAAAAAAAATCGCAATAAACGGATTTTGATTGGTTTGTGCAAAAGTTATTACGTTTACTAACTACGGGAAAGATTTATGTCATTTTTATTGTTTTTTATTTTTTACTAGTAATGGCGGCGATCTGCGATTTTTTTCCAGACTGCGACATTTTGGAGGACAGATCGGACCCCTAACTGACATTTTTGACACTTTTGGAGAGTACCAGTGACATTACTACAATAATCAGTGCTAAGAATATGCACTGTTACTGTAATAATGACACTGGCAGGGAAGGGGTTAACCCTATGGGTGATCAAAGGGTTAAATCTATGCCTCATGCTTTCTGACGTGTGTGTGTGACACAGACAGAGATTGCAGGTTCAGAATCATATGCTGAATCCTGTGATCTCTCCCTGTCTGTCACTGAGAAGATCCGCCTGCTTTGTTTACATAAGCAGGCGGGTCTTCTCACACTTTCCCCGACGATCGGGGAAGAGAGGCAGCAATCGCCGCCTCTCCTCCTCCGGCCTGACTCCCGCTGTGTCAAAACACAGCGGAAGCAAGCCTCCGTTGGCGCTCTTGTGCCGCCCAGACCACTTGGAATCCAGCGACGTAGGTCTACGTCGCTGGACCCAGGGGAGCCACACTGGCGCAGTAGGATTACAGTCGGCAAGTGGTTAAAGAGCACACCCGAAAAGTGAAACTCAATGTCAGCGCTTGGTAGGAATGATATTTTCCTGGGGCCAAAATGGCAACATACATGTGGTAGTATGGTGCCATGGGTTAGCACCAGAAAAGGAGAATTATAGTAAGTATTGGATACAATTTTTCCATTTTGCTGGCGCCAACATGACAGCCTACTACCACATGTACTGTATGTTGCCATGGATTGGTGCCCGGAAAGGTAAATTACGGTATTTGATACAATTTTCCATTTTCCTGGCGCCAACATGGCAGCCTACTATCATATGTACTGTATGCTGCCATGGATTGGTGCCCGGAAAGGAAAATTACGGTATTTGATACAATTTTCCATTTTCCTGGCGCCAACATGGCAGCCTACTACCATATGTACTGCATGTTGCCATGAATTGGTGCCGGAAAGGTAAATTACGGTAAGTATTTGATACAATATTCCATTTTCCTGGCGCCAACATGGCAGCCTACTACCACATGTATGTTGCCACGGATTGGTGCCAGGAAAGGAAAATTACGGTAAGTGTTGATACAATTTTCAGTTTTCGCAAACAGAGCTCATATAGAAACCTGAGAGTCAGTGGGTGACACAAATAACAAGAAACTTCTCCTATTAGCTTCCGTTTGGCCTGTGAAAGCACAAATCTCAGCACAGAAAAAAAATTTTTTTGCAGCACTTCCCCTACCCCATACACACACACTTCAAGTTTGAAAAGTTAGGTAAAGTGGTTTTAAACCTCAGACATGAAATATGAACAAATCATATCCTTCTATAGAGTGTACGAAGTGTCATTTCTCTCTGCTGCCCTGTTCCTCTGCCATCTATATGAGTCACTTCTAACAAGTTTTCCCGACGCCATGTAAAAAGGTAACAGGGGAGGGATCTCCAGCACACAGCCTGTGATTGACAGCCTTAGCTCTCTTTCTGTGTGCTGAGTGAAAGGGGCAGGGGGGTTGTCCCCTCCCTTTAACCACTTCTGGACCAGAAGGATTTGCCCCCTTAATGACCAGGCCCTATTTTGCGATTCGACACTGCGTTACTTTAACGGACAAGTGCGAGGTCCTGCGACGCTGTACCCAAATTGACGTCCTTTTTTCCCACAAATAGAGCTTTCTTTTGGTGGTATTTGATCACCTGTGCGATTTTTATTTTTTGCGCTATAAACAAAAAAAGAGCGACAATTCTGAAAAAAAAAAAAAAAAAACAATACTTTTCACATTCTGCTATTTAACATTCCCCCCCCAAAAAATGCAAAAATCAAAATGTTTTAACATTTTAGGCCAATTTGTTTTCTGCTACATATTTTTGGTAAAAAGAAAAATCGCAATAAGTGTATTTTGATTGGTTTGCGCAAAAGTTATCGCGTCTACTAACTACGGGAAAGATTTATGTCATTTTTATTGTTTATTTTTCTAGTAATGGCAGCGATCTGCGATTTTTTTTGCGGGACTGCGACATTGCAGCGGACAGATCAGACCCCTGACTGACATTTTTGACACTTTTGGGGGGACCAGTGACATTAATACAGTAATCAGAGCTAAAATATGCACTGTTACTGTAATAATGACACTGGCAGGGAAGGGGGTTAACATTGTGGGTGATCAAGGGGTTAAATGTGAGCCTAGGGGGGTGATTCTAACTGTGGGGGGGCGGGGTGGCTTGTGAAATGATCATAGAGACCTGTGATCCTATATAGAAGGATAACATGGGCTCTATGATCATTCCAGGGTGAAGAACAGTCAGCTGTGTTCAACAGCTATGTGCAACCTTGTGCTGCTGCCAGGAAGAAGGGTGGATCTGGGAAGAAGAAAATTCAGGGTCTGGAGGAGAACCAGATGAAGGTTTTTTTGCATACAATAATAAAAAATGTTTCTATTGTATTATTGTACGCAAATTAAATTTTTTAATGTAGACAAATAAATGTGATTCATTTTAGGTACGTGCCTTTAATGTACTTATTTTTTTTCCCCAAGTTTTAATCATCCATCCATGTCTCCATACTCAATATTATTGGGAAATCACTTTGAAAAACACCCCCAGCATTTCTGGCAGCAGCCATCTTGAGTAGGGGCAGATGATTCATGTAGCATTTACTTTCTGGAATCCATCTGCCCCTTTGCCCAGGCATGCAGACAGGAGGGTGTGCTTAGCTGAGAAAGCCCCTCCCCCTCCTGAAGACTCTGGGGATCTATGACATCATTTGCCTAAGCATGGAAACAAGGAAGTAACTGAAGAAACATAAAAAAAAAAAAGTACCGTATATACTCGAGTATAAGCCGACTTTTCCAGCATTTTTTTATGCTAAAAAAAAAGCCCCCCTCGGCTTATACTCGAGTCACTGTCTCACTTACCTGTTCTCTGGTCAGTGCGCATGCACCGCTGCCACTCAGGGAAAGCCTGTACACGTTTGGCTATTCCCGGGCAGACGGCGCATGCGCGGTGACATGTTGGCGCTGGGCGGCGCCATTTCTTAATGTAAGGCGCCTCAACGAAAGGTAAGTGAGACTCCTCCACAGACCCTGCATTTCCTCAGGAGATGCAGTGCTGCAGGCATGGTACAGGAGATTCTCTGCATCTCCTGTACCATCTCCTGTACCGTGCCTTTACCATCTGTGCCATGCCTGTACCATCTCCTGTGCCATTCCTGTACCATCTCCTGTGCCATGCCTTTACCATCTCCTGTTCCATGCCTTTACCATCTCCTGTACCATGCCTGTACCATCTCCTGTACCATGCTTGAACCATCTCCTGTGCCATGCCTGAACCATCTCCTGTGCTATGCCTGTACCATTTCCTGTGCCATGCCTTTACCATCTCCTGTACCATGCTTGAACCATCTCCTGTGCCATGCCCGAACCATCTCCTGTGCCATGCCCGAACCATCTCCTGTGCCATGCCTGTACCATCTCCTGTACCATGCCTGAACCATCTCCTGTGCCATCCCTGTACCATCTCCTGTACCATCTCCTGTACCATCTCCTGTACCATACCTTTACCATCTCCTGTGCCATGCCTGTACCATCTCCTGTACCATGCCTGTACCATCTCCTGTACCATGCCTGAACCATTTCCTGTACCATGCCTGTACCATCTCCTGTACCATGCCTGAATCATCTCCTGTATCATGCCCACAGCCATGCATTTACTGTATCATGTCCGCAGCCCCTGCACCATGCCCACAGCCCCTGTTTTGAGTCTCGTGGTGTTCCAGTTGGGTCCAGTAGCTGCTGCATTTCCCACCCTAGGCTTATACACGAGTCAATACATTTTCCCAGTTTTTTTGTGGTAAAATTAGGTGCCTCGGCTTATATTCGGGTTGGCTTATACTCGAGTATATACGGTAAATACAAGATATCTTCTATTTACTAATGCAAGCAGCGTAGGGATTAAAAATAGTCAGTGTTGATTGAGAGAGTGAAGTTCCACTTTAACTCTATGAACTGGAAAATACCCCCCAATAGGGAAAAGAAGAGAGGCAGTGGAGTGAGCTTTGACACCCTAGGACAGGAAGTACATGACTGGCAGGATCAACACGTGAAAATAAAAGGAAAAAACCTTAAAAAAGAAAATAAATTTAACCACCATGTCCAATGACTGGCAAGCTTCAAGATATTTAATATGTGTTCTTGGGTTTATATACACTTGAAAGAAAACCTCAACAGAGATAAGTATGGGGCCTGACGTTGCTAATCTCTCTTTCGGCAAATGCTAATATTTTTGGGCTCTCAAGCTGACTCACAGTTTATTAGATCACTGACCTAGAATTTGTATGCAAATAAGGACTTCTGTTTTTTTATTTATTTTTTATTTTTGCTGAACTACATATTTAAACATAAGAGAGCAAGGTCTCTGATGAGCTATTGGTTTGTCAGGTGATTTAAAGTGGACCTATCATCAAAATGCAAGGTCCTGCTATTTACTGGAGCCCCAACTCATCATGTAGAAATGCTAGTAAAAAATAAAAAATATACATTGGAAAAAAGAAAAACATAGTTACCTTGCACCCCAGCGTCAAGTCACCTAGGCACCAGTGACGTCACTCCAGTGGAATCCTGGGAAACCTCAGGACCCCAAATCTCCCAGAAACTCACTCCTCTACTGAGCAAGATCCCAGTTAATACCCAAACCCAACACAGCTTCACTTTATTCACTGAAAATTCAGTTTGCAAAGAAGCAATGGTAAGTCCCTGACACTCCTACAGCGCACACATAGTCCCTGTATCAATTCACATTCTTATAGTTCCAATACAAACATTTAAATTATGCTTTTTCTCGCCACTGTAAATACAGACTGCCATTTGCTTCCACTCGTCTCTCCTACTTACTTATTTTCATATTTTCTTCCACATCAATTATTCATAAGCATTCTTCTTCTTTCTTCCTCCAGCAATTAATCATGAAATTTCTGCCCTCTCCAACTGTTTTCCTTTCTGTGAGTCATTATCATTT
Source organism: Pelophylax lessonae (assembly GCF_965119305.1). Lineage (NCBI taxonomy): Eukaryota > Metazoa > Chordata > Amphibia > Anura > Ranidae > Pelophylax > Pelophylax lessonae. Next base: position 187,299,255 of record NC_138779.1, on the reverse strand, counting down.
ATCAGATTATACTCTGCATTCACAAGGCATTTTTTTTTCGTAGCCTTAACCTGTGCACCAATAAAACCATAGTTTTTATTTGAACTTACAAACTCTCACCACAGTTATTTTCATTGTCAAATTGGAATTTGTAAAAAAAAAAAAAAAAAATTAAACATATTGTATTAGGAGAAATTTGGTATTTTACAAAAAAAAAAAGTACAAAAATGCTTCAGCATGGGTGTAACATTGGACATAACAAAATAGTTAATCCAAAAGCACCTGCTCCACTATAAACCCTTATTACACCCCTCTAATAAAAATTATGATGTACTCCCAAAACATGTGAGTCTTGTAATACCTATGAAGCTGCTGTATGTGGTTCCTATAGGTACTATACCGTGAATTGATATGGCTAAATAGTGCTAGCTAAAGTGATTCCAACTCAATAATAATTAATAAAATACCGTATTTTTCACTCCATAAGATGCACCTAGGATTTAGAGGAGGAAAACAAGAAAAAAAATATTCTGACCCAAATTATTTATATATATATATATATATATATATATATATATATATATAAATATATGTATGTAGATAGATAGATAGATAGATAGATAGATAGATAGATAGATATACACACATGTCACATACACACATATATATATATATATATATATATATATATATATACACACACACACACACACACACACACACACACACACACCATATATATATATATATATATGTATATATATATATACATATATATCTATACATACACAGTATACAGTACAAGTAATAGCAATAAGGGTACTTGCAGGGATTTGCTTGTAGGCACTGTCTGTCTGTGGCTGATGAGCCATGAAAGCATGCGGCTGCAGTACAGAGCAAAGTCGCTGCTTCCTGTGTATGGCTCCTCCATTCATAGGCGGAGCGCATCTGATATCACTCTGCCTGTGAGCCGGCCCTATACAGTAAGTAGCGGCTCCATGCAAGTAAGTGACGAACTCAGCAGACAGTGCAGGGAGACTCAGTATTTGCTCCATAAGACGCACAGACATTTCCCTCCATTTTTAGGGGGGGGTACAAGTGCGTCTTATGGAGTGAAAAATACGGTAATATTGAGAAAATGATCAGTCTATAATTTCAACCAAATAAAGTGAATAAAAATAAAATCCACTTGGATGCACATAACACCCATGCTCAGTGCACCTTTGCCCAACTATAACACTTGTGCTGTTCCACCTCGTGCTCAATTGACACACACCAGACTCACCGGACTCCAATGACCCTCCTACTGTACAGTAGAGAGGAGTCACTATCGCTTTGTAGGTCACCACAGGACCTCTCCTGGCTTCCCAAAGGCTCCTGGTTTGGATCCGGTCCCCTCCTGGGAAAGGTCTCCAGTGCTTCTCAACTCAGTTCAATGGACAATGGATGGGCGTAAAAAAAGGGGAGAGGAAGCCTCTCATAGTGTAAAAACTTTTTTTAATAAAACATTTAAAAAAATGCCACTGAAATACAATTGCATCGGTCCTCTGTATGTTTTTTAAGATGGACACTGCTCTTAACTGTGCGTGCCTTTAACCTGCAGACTGGAAGTGACGCACTAGATTCTCCGCTTGACGCGCTTCGTCATCAAAAGGCAACGTCTTCAGAAGCAGCCAATATATAAAACAAATAGTGACCATAAAAAAGGTCAGATCCAAACGGGTTTGGACCCATGTCTAAATTCAAAGTAAAGGCTCAGAAGCTATTGGCGTACAAATGTATGGTTCTAAAGGCAGAAGCATCTTCTGTGCCATGCCTGTATCATCTCCTGTCACTGTACAAATTACACTGGCAGGGAAGGGGTTAACATCAGGGGCAATCAAAGGGTTAAATGTGTTCCCTGGGAGTGATTACTAACTGTGTGGGGGGGGTGGTTGCACTGTAGGAAGACAGAGATCCGTGTTCCTGCTTAGCAGAAACACAAGATTTCCATATTCCTTACTAGCAGGAGGGCGATCTGCCTTGTTTACAGAGGCAGACTGCCATTCTGCCTCTCTCCGAGTGATCGCTGGGATGTCCGCTGGACCCGCTGATTGGTTCCTGCTGCGTCCAATCACAGCAGGAGCGGGGCTCCAGCGGAGGGCGTGCGCCCCCAGAGCCCTTGAAAGAAATCACGTACAAGTACGCTTAAGGCCCGCCTTGCAGCAGTAAATGTATGTAGGGTAGTGCTAAGGTGGTTAACCAACAGTTTTCCAGCTGGGTCTGAGTGTTCTGCAAGTGATGTGCTAGAGGGAGAAGAGTGTATATATAGAGTGTATATAGTTGAAGTGTCCCCTGAAGAGACTTTTGTTCCAGTCAATTGGGTATCCCATAATAGTCCCATCCCCATCTAAGTTTATGTAGCACCCTCCTAGGTAGGTGCAAGTATAGATGTATATAGTTTTTGGACTCTCTGCTTAACAGGGAGACAGCCAGGTAAATCTAGGAGCTCTCTGCTTAACAGAGAGCTGTGATTGTTAGATAGAACCAGCCTAGTGTGCTCTGATGTTGGTCATCCTGGCTTGATGTTTCACTGATCCAATAGTAATACAGTGTATTGGACAGTGGGGGGAAACCATGCAGATAAGAGCAGGTGATATCTGTACAGCTCTGGCAAATAGTTACGGGAGGGGGCTCTGGTGCATGCTGGGTGACTGTACTTATATCTGAGGTGCACATGTGGCTGGTGGTATTCGTCTGGAGAGCGGGGTCCAGGTGGGGAGGGGGCTGCTGCCTCTACCTAGTGCAGGCTACCTTGGGGCCTCAGGTGGTCAACGTGAGGGCCAGAAACAGAGATGCTAAAACCCAGGGACTCTTTGAAGGCTGACTGAGGAAGGATGTTCATGGATCTCCTCTGGTACTACAGAGGAAGGTGATTTGCAGACAGGGCCTTTGAGTACAGACTTCCCACAGGGGTCCTAGAGATTGTTGCTGTTAAAAATACCCCCCTGGGTGCTAGAAAGTCAGCGGGCTGGATGTAAGATAAAGGGGACACTGGCTAGTGTCCTCAAGATACAGAGGTCACTGAGTCTCCTGCTAACACAAGCAAAGGACTTATTGCTCCATGCAAGTGCTGTATGGTTCAGCTATTCAGTTCCACTAAGTGAGGCCAAGTGAGAGTTGCCCTCACCCTGTACATAGTTGAATTTGGAGTATCCCACTAATCCCTTCCTCTATCCAAGTCCCCCAAATAAAACAACAAAAAAATCCCCTAGACTGGTCATTGAGGACGACGAGTGAAAGTGTGTGTGCAACCGGAATCTGGTAACAGGGTAATCAGAGGGAGACCCAAGATAGTTCTATACTCAGCAGCTCTTACGGGGGCAGTGCTACATTTAATACCCCTAATAAACAGGAAAAAAAAACAAAGCAGCCGGACTGTTTCCTGAAACAAGTGTGCCTGTGGAATTCAGTGTGCCTGGCTGTGCAGGGTGGGAGATCCCTTTTCACCAGTGGCTCCTAAGGGGGGATGCGCTAAGCAAAAGAACAAGACTTTACAGAGGAGCTCCAGTCTGGAAAAAATAAAAAAATAAAAGTCAGCAGCTACAAATACTGTAGCTGATGACATTTAATATAAGGACACTTACCTGTCCAGGGATCCTGAGATGTTGGCACCCTGAGCAGATTCGTCAATTGGCTTCGGGTGCAGGCGCCGGCGTTGTAAGGGAGGGAAACCAGCAGTGAAGCCTTTACGCATCACAGCCGGTTTCCTACTGCGCATGCGCGAGTCACTCTGCGCTTTCTGAATGGTCCCGTCATCTTCTGGGACTTGTGTGTCCCAGAAGGCAGCAGGGAGATGGAGAAGGGGCCGGTAATGCTCAGAGATTGCCGTGGCGATCTTTCCCAGAAGTGGGAGCAAGTACCGGTCAAAACCAGGTACCTGCTCCCCCCCCCAAAGTGCCAAATGTGGCAGTGGAGGGTGAAAACAAGTGGAGCTTTCCCCTTTTGGGGGGAGCCCCACTTTAATATCACTTAATAAATAAATCTAACCTTTTTCTTTCGTTATGGAGAGAGTGGAGAGGGATATAAACATCTGTCAGTTGTTATTGCTGTCTGTAACCTCGTCCGAATATATACTAAAGTATGTTGATCAGGTTAGGTTTTAAATCAATATTTATACTAGGAGTTTCTTATCCCCTATACCTGCCATAATCAACCAGTGTTTCTTCAGACATTGCTAGGGGTTCCTTGAGCTGTGGATGATTGACCTTCCATCCAATGGTGCCTGCATAATTCCAGGGCTAGCACCGCTTGGCAGAGCCAGTGGTTTGACACCAATGATCTCATCAGCTGTCTGTAAGGGTCCCAGTCTCACCACCACTGTAAGGGAGGCATTCTTTCATTGACCACCAATGTAAATGGAAATTTTCCTCCGACTCCCACTTAATTGGTTCTCGAAGGGGATCCACAAGACCTGAAAATAATTTTATGGGTTCCTTTTGGGGGTAAATAAAATAATTGAGGAAGGCTGCTCTATATCTTCACCTATTTATGTAATTTATTATATGTAGATACACATTTGTTCTTTTTAATTATTGTTTAAAAGTTCATACTGTAGCATTTAATTCTTTTATAAATTATACCACAAAATGGACATCATATGTAAAGATGTATTATCTTTAACCCTCTATACTGTATCTTTACTTTTTTTGCCAATATAATTTAATATATGTGTAGCACTTTGCTTTTTAGATTGCTAATAGGTTTAGGTAAAGTTAGTTTTTTACTCCTCTGTAGCCAGCTGATCGGGAGTTGATTGTTGCTGGTTGTTCTGGGTTCTTCTGGCTGACTGCTAGCCCCTGCCTTCCAGTAAGTTCTGGAAAATAGTGGGTTGGGAGAGGTGTACTTTGGGCAGAATATTCTTGCAGGCTCAGCCAATCCCTGGTCGAAAGGATGACCAGCATGGGGCTGAGATGTGCCTAAATAGTCTGGAGCCTAGAGCGGCAGGGTCCTTGCCCTGGTGGAGAGAGTCCCTGCCTGGAGGGGTTGTCTGCCCTCCTAAGTCATGTACTGTAGCTGAAGACTGCAGGTGGTTCACCTGGAGAGCACTGGGAAAGCAACTTCTGAAGCTGTGGTAACAGTCTGGATAAAAGTCAGCTGAAGATCTGGCCAGGAAACACACAGTACGGTACAGTTTATGGCTGATATTAGAAGGAGGCATCCATGTATACAGGGACACAGTTACATAGTTAGCAGGGCCGGTTTTAGATAAAGTGTGGCCCTGGGCAAACCTAAAAGTGGGGCCCCAAATTTTTTTATATTCTACCAAAAATATAGGCGCATTTAATCATTTAGCCAAATAAAACATACAACTACATGAAAATATGCTTTAATTAAATAACATTAAATAGAATAAATAAGAAATCAAGTGAGCTTTGCACACCTTCACAAATCAGATCACCCTAATTCCTGCACCTTCACGCCTCAGACCATCCCGATTTCTGCACCTTCACACCTCAGACCACCCCAATTTCTGCACCTTCACGCCTCAGACCACCCCAATTTCTGCACCTTCACACCTCAGACCACCCCAATTCCTGCACCATCACACCTCAGATCACCCCAATTTCTGCACCTTCACACCTCAGACCACCCCAATTTCTGCACCTTCACACCTCAGACCACCCCAATTTCTGCACCTTCACACCTCAGACCACCCCAATTTCTGCACCTTCACACCTCAGACCACCCCAATTTCTGCACCTTCACACCTCAGACCACCCCAATTTCTGCACCTTCACACCTCAGACCACCCCAATTTCTGCACCTTCACACCTCAGACCACCCCAATTCCTGCACCTTCACACCTCAGGCCACCCCAATTTCTGCACCTTCACACCTCAGACCACCCCAATTTCTGCACCTTCATACCTCAGACCACCCCAATTTCTGCACCTTCACACCTCAGACCACCCCAATTTCTGCACCTTCACACCTCAGACCACCCCAATTTCTGCACCTTCACACCTCAGACCACCCTAATTTATGCACCTTCACACCTCAGATCACCCCAATTTCTGCACCTTCACACCTCAGTCCACCCCAATTCCTGCACCTTCACACCTCAGACCACCCCAATTCCTGCACCTTCACACTTCAGGTCACCCCAATTTCTGCACCTTCACACCTCAGACCACCCCAATTTCTGCACCTTCACACCTCAGACCACCCCAATTCCTGCACCTTCACACCTCAGGCCATCCCAATTTCTGCACCTTCACACCTCAGGTCACCCCAATTTCTGCACCTTCACACCTCAGGTCACCCCAATTCCTGCACCTTCACACCTCAGATCAGCCCCTGGTAGGCTGGCACTGGCAGCAACAATTTTATTCAAATCAGGATTTCTTCTGCAAATAGCCTGGCAGGCTGGCACTGGCAGCAAATATTTTATTCAAATCAGGATTTCTTCAGCAAATAGGCTGGCATCAGAGTCAGACAATTACCAAAACCAATGTCATCATGACACATGATCAAAAAAATGAGGAAAAATAAGGATTTCTTCTGCAAATAGCCTGGCAGTGACATCATCAGATCAGACAAGGCACTGCCAGGCATTGTACTAGACTAGTACTATGCCTGGCTGCCAGTGCCAGGCCAGCCTATTTGCAAAAGAAATCCTGATTTGAATTAAATTGTTGCTGCCAGTGCCAGTATATTTGCAGAAGAAATCCTGATTTCTTTGAATAAAATTGTTGCTGCCAGTGCCAGCCCAGCCTATTTGCAAAATAAATCCCTAAGTAGAAGTCACTCCTCTCTCCAGTCCTCCACTTACCTTGGGTGTGCTGTGCGGTGTGGCTGCAGAGTGTTCCCGCTGGACATAGTACAGGAGATGGTCAGAGACTGCAAACATGATACAAGAGATGGTCAGAGACTACGGACCTGATACAAGAGATGGTCAGAGACTGAGGACATGATACAGGAGATGGTCAGAGACTGAGGACATGATACAGGAGATGGTCAGAGACTGAGGACATGATACAGGAGATGGTCAGAGACTGAGGACATGATACAGGAGATGGTCAGAGACTGAGGACATGATACAGGAGATGGTCAGAGACTGAGGACATGATACAGGAGATGGTCAGAGACTGAGGACATGATACAGGAGATGGTCAGAGACTGAGGACATGATACAGGAGATGGTCAGAGACTGAGGACATGATACAGGAGATGGTCAGAGACTGAGGACATGATACAGGAGATGGTCAGAGACTGAGGGCATGATACAGGAGATGGTCAGAGACTGAGGGCATGATACAGGAGATGGTCAGAGACTGAGGGCATGATACAGGAGATGGTCAGAGACTGAGGGCATGATACAGGAGATGGTCAGAGACTTAGGGCATGATACAGGAGATGGTCAGAGACTGAGGGCATGATACAGGAGATGGTCAGAGACTGAGGGCATGATACAGGAGATGGTCAGAGACTGAGGGCATGATACAGGAGATGGTCAGAGACTGAGGGCATGATACAGGAGATGGTCAGAGACTGAGGGCATGATACAGGAGATGGCCAGAGACTGAGGGCATGATACAGGAGAAGGCCAGAGACTGAGGGCATGATACAGGAGATGGTCAGAGACTGAGGGCATGATACAGGAGATGGTCAGAGACTGAGGGCATGATACAGGAGATGGTCAGAGACTGAGGGCATGATACAGGAGATGGTCAGAGACTGAGGGCATGATACAGGAGATGGTCAGAGACTGAGGGCATGATACAGGAGATGGTCAGAGACTGAGGGCATGATACAGGAGATGGTCAGAGACTGAGGGCATGATACAGGAGATGGTCAGAGACTGAGGGCATGATACAGGAGATGGTCAGAGACTGAGGACACGATACAGGAGATGGTCAGAGACTGAGGGCACGATACAGGAGATGGTCAGAGACTGCAGACGTGATACAGTAGATGGTCAGAGAGTGCAGACGTGATACAAGAGATGGTCAGAGACTGCAGACGTGATACAGTAGATGGTCAGAGAGTGCAGACGTGATACAGTAGATGGTCAGAGACTGCAGACATGATACAGGAGATGGTCAGAGACTGCAGACGTGATACAAGAACTGGTCAGAGACTGCAGACGTGATACAAGCGATGGTCAGAGACTGCAGACATAGTACAGGAGATGGTCCAGAGACTGCGGATGTGATACAAGAGAAGGTCAGAGACTGCAGACATGATAGAATATAGAAGGACACTAGGGGGGCTGGAGAGCACAGGGAAAGCAGATAGCACTGGAGGAGCTGAAGGGCAAGGGGGGGGGGAACTGGAGAGAATTAAGGGGGGGGTTTGGAAAGCATTGCAGGGGGGTTGGAAGGCGCAGGGTGTGGATAGCACTGGGGGGGTGGTTGGTGGGCAGGGAAAACCAGGGGGATGGAAAGCATGGGGGGGGACTGGAAATCACTTAGGGGGGAGCCAGGGAGCACAGGGGGGTGGAGAGCACTGGGGGAGCCAGAGAGCATAGGGGGAGATGAAAAGCACTGTGGGGACTTGAAGAGCACGGGGGGGCTAAAGAGTACAGGGGGTTTAAGAGCACTGGGGAGGGGGGCTACGATCACTGGGGATGGGGGCTACGATCACTGGGGACGGGGGCTACGATCACTGGGGACGGGGGCTACGATCACTGGGGACGGGGGCTACGATCACTGGGGACGGGGGCTACGATCACTGGGGAGGGGGGCTACGATCACTGGGGAGGGGGGCTACGATCACTGGGGACGGGGGCTACGATCACTGGGAACGGGGGCTACGATCACTGGGGAGGGGGGCTATGATCACTGGGGAGGGGGGCTACGATCACTGGGGACGGGGGCTACGATCACTGGGGACGGGGGCTACGATCACTGGGGACGGGGGCTACGATCACTGGGGAGGGGGGCTACGATCACTGGGGAGGGGGGCTACGATCACTGGGGACGGGGGCTACGATCACTGGGGAGGGGGGCTACGATCACTGGGGAGGGGGGCTACGATCACAACACTGGGGGGGGGCTAAGAACACGGGGGGGCTAAGATCACTGTGGGGGGCAGTAAAAGAAGTTGAATAGGAGGGGGATGGGACAGCTCAGCTGCATATAGAGAAATTGATATTTCCATATCTCTCCTGCAGCCGCAGAATGCCTGCAGAAGGGAGGAGAAGAATCCATCCATCCAGCGGCATAAGGAGACATCAAATCCTCTCTATATGCAGCCGAGCCGCCCCACCCCCCTCCTATTCAGCACAGGCTGTAGTGGCAGTCACTTACCTTCTCTCCCCGCAGCCGCCCCCCCCCCCCCCCCCACGAGCAGCCCGAAGTCGGGCTGAAGGAGCTCCCATCTACAGCGGCTTCAGTGATCATCGGCGGCCGCGCGGGAAGGAACACACAGACACACACTGACTACTTGACTTCCGGACCGGCTCCGCGGCCAATCAGCCTTCTGCTCAGGGGGGGGGTGTGACCCACACCCCCCCTGAACAGAAGGCTGATTGGCCGCGGAGCCGGTGTAGCTGGCAAGTACACCGGAAATGTCTTCTAGTGTCTGTGAGTGAATCTGATGACTCTGAGCGCTATCATCAGATTCTGCCCGGTCCGGCCCTGGCTGACAGTGACACGGGGCCCCTGGACATTCGGGGGCCCTGGGCATTTTCCCAGTTTGCCCCCCCCTAACGCCGGCCCTGATAGTTAGTATGGTTGAAAAAGACACAAGTGCATCTAATTCAACCAATAGAAGGAGAAGAAAAAGATACAATCCTATACCCACAGTTGATCCAGAGGAAAGCAAAAAAAAAACACAAAAAAGCATGACCGATTTGCTCCAGCAGGGAAAAAAAATCCTTCCAGATTCCCAAGAGACAAACAGATATTCCCAGGTAACGACTTTACCGATACATATTAGTATCCAGTTATATTATGTGTATCTAGGAAATAATCCAGGCCTTTCTTAAAACAATCTACTGAGCTGGCTAAACCACCTCTTGAGGGAGTCTATTTCACATTTTCACAGCTCTGTAAATAAGTCTTTGCGTATTTGGAGATGAAATCTCTTTTCCTTCAAACATAAAGAGTGCCTCCTTGTCCCCTGTGATGACCTTAAAGTGAATAACTCAACACCAAGCTCACTATATAGCTTGACATTGCATGTTGTTATTAAGCTTATGATCTACCAGAACACCCAAATCCTTCTCCGCCATTGATTCCCCTAGTTGTACTCCACCTAGTATGTATGATGCATGCATATTCTTAGCCCCCAAGTGCATAACTTTACACATATCAACATTAAACCTCATTTGCCACATAGTTGTCCAATGAAACAGTGCATTGAGGTCGGCTTGTAAGTTGGAGACATTCTGTTAGGAAGGTTTTTTTACTGCATAGCTTGGTGTAATCTGCAAAACTGAAATGGTACTTTTAATCCCAAACCCTATATCATTTATAAATATATTAAAAAGTAAGGGTCCCAACACTGAACCTTGGGGTACACCACCGATAACCTTAGACCATTCAGAGTTAGAGTCATTAACCACTACTCTCTGAATTCTATATTTTAGCCAGTTTTCTATCCATTTACAAACCAATCTTTCCAAGCCAAGTAGACTTTACCTTACACATTAGCCGTGTGTAGGAAACTGTGTCAAATGCTTTTGCAAAATCCAAGTATACCAGGTCCACAGCCACCCCTCTGTCCAAGGTTTTACTTACCTCCTCATAAAAAAAAATCAGATTTGTCTAACAACTTTTGTCTTTCATGATTCCATGCTGTCGGCTGCTTAAAATATTTTTTTCAGCAAGAACTCATCTATGTGGTCTTTTATTAAACTCTCCAATATCTTCCCGACTATAGAAGTTAAACTAACAGGTCTAGAGTTACTTAGCAAAGACTTTGATCGCTTTTTAAATATAGGCACCACATTGGCTTTACGCCAATCCAGCAGTACTATGCCAGTCATTAAAGAGTCCCTAAAAATTAGAAACAAAGGTTTTGAAATATAACATAAAATTGTGCAGAGCTCAAATATTAAAGTGAGTGCAATGGGATACACACTAAAATGCAAAAATAAAGTCCAATATTCAAAATTAGTCAAAAAAGAAAGCGACCAGTCCCACATAGAAGAGTGAATACTTGTGACAAATCCCACATCAAAAAGAGAATATAAATTCGCTCACCAGATGGCATGGACCCAAAGTACCTTACAGCAATTGGGTCATGCAGGCTAAAAGTGATGATCTCCTTGGAGCAGATGGCAAAGGTTTCCACGAATTCTCCTCCAAATGATGGATATTGCAAGGTCACTCAAAGATGGCACACGTATGGATATCTGGGAATCCCCACTCAGAAAGATGTAGGTGGGATAAATCGAAAAGACACCATAGCGTGATACCGTTTAAATGGTTTATTAAAGTAAAGAAAGTAATGCACTTACAATACTTTATTTTTGCATTTTAGTGTGTATCCCATTGTACTCACTTTAATAATAATTTTAATAATAATTTTATGTTATATTTGGTTACCATCACAGTCTGTTGGAGTGTCAGCGGCTATTTGTACGCTATTTGTTGTTAGCGCAGTATTTTTCACTACAATTTTTAAAGGTTTTGAAATGACAGAGCTCAATTCTTTTAGGATGGGTGGGTGTATGCCATCTGGTCCAGGTGCTTTATCCACATTCTTTCTGTCTAAATATTTCTGGACCATATCACTTTTGAGCCTTTGTGGCTCATTTGGGGCGTCAATACCATCCTCATTATAGTCATGAGCTCCCCCATGCTCCTTTGTATACACAGAGCTGAAGAAGGTATTTAATAAATTTGCCTTCCCTTTGTCCCCAGTCACCCACTCCAGATTATTTTGTAAATGGCCTACATGCTCAGACCTGACCTGGGTTTGCCTATAGTGACAGTGAGTAAAGGCCCAAGAGAGATCCTGGAGACACTGTCGCTGTTTTTTTTTTGTCTTCTCTGGTGAGGAGGCTATTCCAGATTTGCTGGCTCAGGGCTGTTTCCAGTTTGAGATCCCCCCTGGCTATATGTCCACAACCACTTATCCTAGAGGCCAGTGGCGGCCCGTTCATTGGGGGCGCAGGGGCACCGCCCCCCGATCCATGCGTCCAGTCCCCTAATCTTTTTTTTTTTCAAATACATGATTAGAGCCAGAGGCTCTAATAGACTTCAAAAAGGCTGGGCTCTGCGCGCAGAGCAGGGGAAGCCGCCACTGCTGCCGCTGCCGCCGCTGCCGCCTGCCCAGGGTGGGTGAGCCGGCGATCGGGGTTGGGGGGGGCTTAGGTGTGCAGGCTGGAGCTGGTGTGATCCGGGGGGAGTATGTTGTGGTCCGTCTGCCACCCCCCGGCCCATGGAGCACCAACCGCCACTGCTAGAGGCCATACTTTGAAGAAGTTAATCCTTACTAGAGTGTCCTCAGTTAATGTTGCACTGTTTCTGGAGTATCCAAAGGCTCACCCTATACCCTATCCAAGTTCTTAAAACAATAAACCCCAAAAAAAGAAATGTCTGCCTCGTTATTTTATAGCAAAGACTGATACCTGCTATGTGCCTGGCTGGCCTGGTGTGCGCACAATAGGGAATAAAACAGTGAAAACAGCTTGGCGTCTCAGCTACATATGCAGATTTCTTCTGATTTATTTTATTTATTTTTTTGGGATTGTGTCTGATTGTATTATAAATTGTACCACAAATGGGTATCATGTGTATAAATGAGATTAATATTTTTATACCTTTTAAATCTTTGTTTATTTTGCTAATAACTATTAAATACAGATTTGTTCTGTTAGTTTAATTATTGTTTGTTTGTTTGTTTTTTGGGTTCATAGAATCTGATCTTAGAATAAATGATACCACAAAATGGAAATCATATGTAAGCTCTAGTATGTATATTTTTTTTTACGATCTGTACCTTTGCTTATTTTGCTAATGTCATCTATCATGTGCAATATAATAAGAGATTTGTTCTCCACGTTTCATTATTGTTTTGTTTTTTTTTTGGGTTCCCAGAATATCATTTTATTATCTACTATACCACAAAAATAAACATCATATGTATACATAATTAATGTTTTTATATTCTCCATACCTCTATACCTTCGCCTATTTTGTCAATATCTATTATATGCAAATATAGATTTGCTTTGATTGTTTAATTATTGTGTTGTTTTTTTTTTTTTTTGGTTAATAGGATCTAAATGATATACAGTAATATGATATGGTATAAATTATACCACAACATTCTTTTCTTATGTATAAATATATTATGCATAGTTTTATACTTAATCATTTGTTGATCTAGCCATAGGTTTCATGTATATTTATGAGCTAGCATCTTGCATGTTTAAAATATTTATTATTTTTCTGCATGTGTTCCTTTAGAACTGATAAGGAGGAGGACATCTATTAAACCCAAGCGCTCACTTAGTTAGGAACCTTAGGTGTGCTGCTCTCCTCAAGTTGGGAAACTCCAGAATACTGCAAACGGACAAAAAAGGAGGCGCAAATGCCTAGTGCATTACCTTTGGACACCTTTACAAAATTGTATCAAAAAGCCAAAAACATACTCACAAAACATAAAGAATAACATTGCATGGTGCGCATGCGCGGCGCGGGACTGATGGCAGCTTAGTGCAGGAGCTCCGCTCGCTACGGCCGAGAAAAAGCTGACAGGGTCCAGCTGTACACATCACACAAGCTTCGATTGATCACACCCTGTTAGCTACAGCCTCTGTGTATGTCGTCCAGCCGCAGAAAGAACCGGAAAACGCCGCAGAGGTCCCTAACCCATTACCTTCTCAGGGCAAGGGAAAAACTAAACATGGACCAAGATGGCGCCGCCCGCCCCCAGGCACATGTCGGATCCTCCTCTCCGGCTCCGGTGGCCGCAACGATCGCTACCCCCCCTCCGAACAGTGAGTACACAACCCCTTTATCAAAGGCTGACCTTGACAATAGCCTGGAGGCTATGTACACAAAGCTAATCACTAAGTTTCAGGCTGGGCTAGATAAAACGGCTAATACTCTCACTCAGGAGATATCAGCACTTGGGGGTAGAACGGATAGACTTGAGACAAAACATGATGAGCTCTGCCTTGCCTATAAGGAGTTGAGCAGGGATCATGAGTCTCTCAGTTCAGCCTTTGATCAACTACAGGCTAATGTGGAGGACTTGGAAAATCGTAACCGTAGAAAAAATCTGAGGCTGCGTGGCATTCCAGAGTCTTACACTGACCTTGTCCCCACTGTGAACAAACTTTTCAAGTCATTACTCCCTGAAGCCACTGATTCCCAGTTCAGATGTGACAGAATCCACCGGGCTTTGCGTCCCAAACCCCCGACTGACAAGCCCCCAAGAGATGTGATATTATGCATGCAAGATTTTATCACCAAGGAGGAGATACTAAGAGCAGCAAGGAATACCCCCAACATTCTGATTGACGGTCATAGAATTCAAATATACCCAGACATATCGCAAGCTACACTTGAGAGGAGACGTGGCTTAAAAGAAATCACCTCTGTTCTACAATCAGCTCGTATACGTTACAAGTGGGGATTTCCTTTTAAACTGATAATACCACACAATGGATCCACATATATAGTTACCAACGTCCAAGAGGGCCTTAACACCCTAATAAAATTGGGTTTGATGGATCCAGCAGCGGCTCCTTCGCCCGCTCCTGCTCACCGCCTATCACCCTTATGGCAGACACCAGCCTCCAGGAGAAGTCGCAGAAGACCGCGACAAGACTTAGCTTGATTTGTCCCCTACACATTCTAGCGATCTTTGTTCACATATCCCCCTGCATTTTAATATGCACTTTTCCTATATGTTGGTCCTTAATAATAGTCACTTCCTTCTTGGATATAACCCAAAAATATGAAGTGGAATTTCCAGACGGGTGGCATTCATCTTACCAGAGGGACAGTGTCGCCTATTGTCTTGCTCTTTGAGTTTCATTGATCTACCACATTATTTAAATGACAATGCTTACTATACCCAGATTCTTGCACTCTACTGCCATCTAGAGGTGCCTAATAGGAGATAGCAGCTTTCCACTGAAACAAAGTTTCTTCAAGGACATCAATACAGAATTAACATGGAACTGGATTTGAGCAATCTCACATAACCCTCTCATTATCTACAATGCCTTATCCACTATAAGGACAAATTGTCTAGTGAGAGTAGTTCTGGATATCTGTTTTAAGGACCAGTTGTTGACATTTATTAGTTAACTTTTGGGTTTTTTCTCGCTGCCACTAAAGTTTACTGCGGTTCTTTTCATATAAACTCACACAACTGAGGCTTTATATTTTTGTTCATTAACAATTCTCGAATGGCCTTATGCGTTAGTCTCATGCTTGTACATGACGCACGCACTCAGTGGATTGACAGACACCAGCCCCCTCAGTGGGATCCTTCCCCCAGGGCTCTCTCCCCTGAGACTTGCGGGGATCCCTTTGGGCTGCTGGCTTTCGATCTGCTGTTTAGGGGGAATTTTCCTCCAGTTCAGGTTTTTATGTTCCGGTACGGTTACAGCCTACCGACCCTGGTTTATTCTTTTTTGTTACATGTTTATGGTAACTACTAATTATGATAAACTATATGCAAATGTCTTAAGATATATACACAGGATGCCTTGTATTCACTTTTGTTATGAGAATTTATGTCATTACCATGCCCTGCTTTGCCTCAGCCGGGTTTGGGTTCTGACAAAATGCACTACCACTTTTTTCAACTCCCAGGATGCCACTCCCACACTTCGGGCTATTTTGGACGGGTGGAACACCTGGTCATTAAGTTTGCACCTTTCCTTTAACACTATGTCATTGCCAAAGGAACTTCAACACACATTTAAAAATGACAATTAAAGTAATCTCCCACAATGTCCAGGGATTCAACTCCCCTAACAAACGCAATAAGGCGTTCCACCAGTTCAAACGCCTTAATGCAAAAATCTTGTTACTACAAGAAACTCATTTTGCAGTCAATAATCACCCCAAATTTTTTAATAAATCATATAATCAATCCTTTTATACCACCTTCTCCTCTAAAAGCAGAGGTGTGGCTATCTTCATTCACAACTCCCTCCCACTTGAAATTCAGGATTGCTATAAGGATCCAGAGAGCCGTTTCATAATCATCAGGGGTCGCATCCTGGGTAAAGCGTTAACAATTGCAAACCTATACGCTCCTAATGGTGCTACAGTAAAATTCTTTCTTGACTTTTTCGCTGAATTGGAGAAATTTCACTCTTCCCACATAATACTAGGGGGTGATTTCAATATGGTTGCCCATCCAACCCTAGATAGGAGCAACCCCTCTCCCTCCTCTAAAACTTTCCCTAAAATTTTGGAACGAAAACTCAACACTCTTCAACTAGTTGACACCTGGAGATGTTTAAATATGGGTGCTAGGGAGTACACATTCTACTCTAACCCCCACAACACCTCGGCCAGAATAGACTATGTGTATGCTTCTCAGGTGGTACTAGCAAATTCTGTTTCTGCAGATATATTCCCGTGTGTATGGTCGGACCATCACATGGTGATATATGACACGAAGGGCATAGGACTCTCCCCCACTCCATTTTCATGGAGACTAAACGACTCAATACTGGCGAATATACAGGATTCCAAAGAGGTCTCGGATTCTCTTACAGAATTTTTCGGGCTTAATCCCATTGACGACACCTCTATACAGAATACATGGGTAGCACACAAAGCATTTATCAGAGGAAGACTAATTGAATTGGCGGCTAGGAAAAATCGTTTGCGTACCGCCAAAATACAAACCCTGACCAAAGATCTTCAAACTCTCTATAAAAACTACAATACACTGCATGACATGAACACCAGAACCTGTATTGATCAAAAAAGGAAAGAACTGAATGACATACTCTCTGAAAATGCCGAGAAATCCCTTAAATACACTAGATCCAAATTCCTTTTGTATGGAAATTCTTCTTCCACAATGCTTGCTAGAAAATTAAATCAATCTGTCAGACCACCACATGTATATAAGCTAAACACGTCTTCGGGCTTGACTACCTCCCATCCCAAGGAAGTCATGGAAATTTTTGAAAAATTTTATTCAAACCTTTTATCCCCTCCATCTTCATTAGCCCCACTAGATTCCCAGAAATGGCTGGATGAAATTCCAATACCCTCTATATCGGAATCGGACTATGAACGATTAAATGCCCCAATCACGGACACTGAAGTTGAACTGGTCATTAAATCTCTCCGCAATTCCTCAGCCCCGGGACCAGATGGATTTTCTGCCATCTACTTTAAAACTTTCTCTCAAACTCTTGCCCCTAAACTTTCTCAGTTATTCAATCACATATTAAAAGGCCACGAATTCCCTGAAGAGATGTCTTTCGCTAATATGGTATTACTTCCAAAACCCAATAAAGATCTTTCCAGTCCCCAGAATTTCAGGCCAATCTCAATTATTAACAACGACCTAAAACTATTTAGTAAAATTCTTGCAGCCAGACTATCAACTATAATCCATAAGCTCATCTCCACCTTCCAATCAGGCTTTATTCCAAATCGCCAAATTACGGATAATATTAGATTGGCCTGTAACGTCATACAAGATGCTAACCTACACAAAAAACAACTATTACTATTGGGTCTTGACATTCACAAGGCCTTTGACAGTGTTTCCTGGGATTACCTTAAACATCTCTTACCCAGATTTGGACTCACGGGCGAGTTTCTAAATGGTTTCATGGCCCTTTATAAAAACCCCAAAACCAGGATTAGAATGACAGGTTGTAATTCCAACTTCTTCCCGCTAGGCAGGGGCACTAGACAGGGATGTCCCCTATCCCCCCTGCTATTTGCCCTGGCCATTGAACCTCTCTCTATAGCTATCAGAAGACATGATGGAGTGAGGGGATATGAGAAGGGCGGAGAATCATATAAATTAAGCCTTTATGCAGATGATGCTATACTTTTTATTCCAGATCCTTTGCGCTCGCTACCAAATTTGTTGACAGTTTTGGAAAAGTTCGCAGGTGTATCGGGCCTAACTATTAATATGTCAAAATCTATCGCGTTACCAATTAACCTTCCTCCACAAGACATCCTAAACCTAAAAGATGCATTTCCCTTTGTGTGGGCTTCCGAATCCATCCCTTATCTTGGGATACAGTTATGTAAAGAATATAAATCATTATTCCAATCCAACTTCCCTCCCTTAATGACCAAGATTCGTAGTCTACTACAAATATGGTCCTCTTGTCATCTGTCCTTTTTGGGGAAGATAACAGCAGTTAAGATGACCATCCTTCCTAAAATGTTATATCTTTTTCGAGCTCTACCAATTAGTCTCACCAAACAGTTCATCTCCAAGCTTCAATCACTTGTCAATAAATTTATTTGGGGTAACAAAAAAGCCAGATATGCCGCTAACATTCTTTATCGACACCAACGATCGGGGGGTTTGGGTCTCCCTCAGATTTGGCCATATTACATAAGTTGTAGGCTCTCCCAGCTTGGATACTGGCACACTCAGCCGACGAACTCTCCATGGGTTTCGTTTGAGGCACAATCTATTGCTCCATTTCATCTAGCCGGTCTGCTATGGGACCCAACAATCCCTATACGTGGAATTTCTACACGTAATTCAGTGGTTTCAGACTCCCTTAAAGTTTGGAGATCTGCAAATAAGCATAGTTCCTTAACATCCACTCCTCGATTGGGTGCTTCATTTTTGGGGGACCCCAGATTCAAGGAAGCATTTCATTCTCCTCACCAATTTACGTGGTGGTCTAAAAACAAACTGACCACGTTACTTGACCTTTTTGATGGAGGAATCATGTACTCATTTGAGCATTTGACGGAACACAAGAATGCTCCTTCATCTGAAAAATTAAACTACGAATTAATCAAGAGTTACTTCACCTCCTATCATGCTCAGCCATCTGGAACTCCCCTCAGTTCCTTTGAGCGAATATGCCTGGAAAACCCCTTGGGGGGAGGCCACATCTCCACCTTATACTCCACCCTAAACCCGCATGACGTTGAGACTAAACTAAAATACATGACGGATTGGGAATTGGAGTTGCGGGAAACCATTACGGCTAGGGATTGGCAAAACATGTGGTCGAACCTACGCGGCTCGACAAGATCACTGGGAGTTAGGGAGACAGCCGTGAAACTCTTTACTAGATGGTACTATACACCTGAAAAACTGAATAGAATTTATCCAGAGATCTCCTCGAACTGTTTTAGAGGATGCAATGATACAGGTTCGTTTAAACACATATTCTGGGACTGTCCTAAAATACAAGACACATGGTCGGAATTATTCCACGCATGCGCGAAAATTACGGGTAGAAACCTTACACTCACTCCATCACAATGTCTATTGTTTCGGGACATCCCAGACATTTCCAAGCCATTAACCCGTCTGATACATACGCTATGTGTCGCAATGTTATGGTCTATAGCTAAACAATGGAAAGAACCCAATGTACCATATGCTCTGGTTAATCACAGAATAGAAGATATTAAATCTATGGAAGCATATCATCATTCTATTACAAATTCCAAAAACACATGGGATCAAAAATGGAACCCCTGGTTCATTTATAAATGCTCCATACTCATTTAATATGGGATACGATCCTTGCTTCCCTAGGTGCTGGAAGGATGGTCTCTTTTGCCACACTAATGGTTGACCGGACAGGGCTTCCCCTCTTGAGGCAGACGGGAGGCCCATCATAAGTCCCACTAATCTTGTGTATATCTACACTATCCCAGATATAAAGTCGTTTTATGTTACTTTTTTTTAGAAGTATTAGCTCTATCACACATGTTTTCACATGGCTTAACAGGTAAAATCCTACCTTATCTCTACCTGTCAGACTTGAATTGCCTTCTTTATGATGATGTTAACATATTCTTAACTTTACACTCCTAAGTTGGTTACTGTTTATATTTCTCATTATTATAGACATGATATGTTCATACGGCTCTTGTAATACTGATATTTTATCATTGACAATGCATATATATTTTTGTATTCATTTACATTCAATAAACGTTTATAATCAAAAAAAAAAAGAATAACATTGCATATCTCGTATCAACTCCTATGTTGAGTAGGACACATCCTTGTACTTGGACTCCTATGTGGAGGAGGACACGTCCCTGTGCTTGGACTGCTAATGTGTTTCGGGGAAACAAGCTATGAGGAAGGGAACTAGTCTCCTGAAATTAGTTATCAGTCTAAGCACAGGGACGTGTCCTCCTCCACATAGGAGTTCAAGCACAAGGATGTGTCCTCCTCCACATAGGAGTTCAAGCACAAGGATGTGTCCTCCTCCACATAGGAGTCCAAGCACAAGGACGTGTCCTCCTCCACATAGGAGTCCAAGCACAGGGACGTGTCCTCCTCCACATAGGAGTCCAAGCACAAGGATGTGTCCTCCTCCACATAGGAGTCCAAGCACAGGGATGTGTCCTCCTCCACATAGGAGTCCAAGCACAGGGACGTGTCCTCCTCCACATAGGAGTCCAAGCACAGGGACGTGTCCTCCTCCACATAGGAGTCCAAGCACAAGGATGTGTCCTCCTCCACATAGGAGTCCAAGCACAGGGATGTGTCCTCCTCCACATAGGAGTCCAAGCACAAGGATGTGTCCTCCTCCACATAGGAGTCCAAGCACAAGGATGTGTCCTCCTCCACATAGGAGTCCAAGCACAGGCACGTGTCCTCCTCCACATAAGAGTCCAAGCACAAGGATGTGTCCTCCTCCACATAGGAGTCCAAGCACAAGGATGTGTCCTCCTCCACATAGGACTCCAAGCACAGGGACGTGTCCTCCTCCACATAGGAGTCCAAGCACAAGGATGTGTCCTCCTCCACATAGGAGTCCAAGCACAGGGACTAGTGTTGAGCGAACACGGACTGTATTATTCGTGTTCGTACCGAATAATTGGATTTTTTGTACCCGAACACGGACACGGACACTTTACTGTATGTTCGGGTAAAAATCCGTGTTCGGTCGTTTTATTTCCGGGTTTTGCATGCTTTGGCGCTCTTTTCATGGCGGGCTTTCAACAGCCAATCAACAATCGTTTAACTGGTGTGCCTTAAGCCATCCCAGCCATGCCTGCAAATGTCTCAGTAGCTGTGATTGGCCGTCTGAAGCATGTGACCAAGTCTTTATAAGTTCGAGGCAGCCGCAGCGGCGTCATTATGCTGCTTAGATTCAGGGACAGAGCACACATCAACGTGCTGGCTGCTGATTAGGGAAAGATAGGCAGGAAAAAACCATTTGTGTCCGGATAGAATTGAGGGACAGGTCGGAGTGTTTAGGCAGGGCGAGTTGTAGGCATTTTAGGGATAGAGTCTGCTGAATTATAGGGTCAGTGTCTTCTACAAACTACAATCGATATTGCTGTGTGGGGGGTGGGGTGAATCTGCACTCAATCCTGATCTACGATCTCTTCTCAATCCTGTTAGGGACAGAGTCTGCTGAATTTTAGGGAAACTGTGTTCTACAAACTACAATCGATATTGCTGTGTGGTGTGGGATTGGAGATAGGCAGGTGTCAGTGATCCACATCCATTTTTCTGTGTGTGAGCTGCAGTGAACACAATCTTTTTGGGCTGCAGTGAACACAATCTTTTTGGGCTGCAGTGAACACAATCTTTTTGGGCTGCAGTGAACACAATCTTTTTGGGGTGCAGTGAACACAATCTTTTTGGGGTGCAGTGAACAAAATCTTTTTGGGGTGCAGTGAACACAATCCTTTTTGGTGTGCAGTGAACACAATCTTTGTGGGGTGCAGTGAACAAAATCCTTTGTGGGGTGCAGTGAACACAATCTTTTTGGGGTGCAGTGAACAAAATCCTTTTTGGGGTGCAGTGAACAACATCCTTTTTGGGGTGCAGTGAACACAATCTTTTTGGGGTGCAGTGAACAAAATCCTTTGTGGGGTGCAGTGAACACAATCTTTTTGGGGTGGAGTGAACAACATCCTTTTTGGGGTGCAGTGAACAAAATCCTTTTTGGGGTGCAGTGAACAAAATCATTTTTGGGGTGCAGTGAACACAATCTTTTTGGGGTGCAGTGAACACAATCTTTGTGGGGTGCAGTGAACACAATCTTTTTGGGGTGGAGTGAACAACATCCTTTTTGGGGTGCAGTGAACAACATCCTTTTTGGGGTGCAGTGAACACAATCTTTTTGGGGTGCAGTGAACACAATCTTTGTGGGGTACAGTGAACAGAATCTTTGTGGGGTGCAGTGAACACAATCTTTGGGGGGTACAGTGAACACAATCTTTGTGAGGTGCAGTGAACACAATCTTTGTGGGGTGCAGTGAACACAATCATTGTGGGGTGCAGTGAACTCAATCTTTGTGGGGTACAGTGAACACAATCTCATACTTCTGAAGGTTTGAGGGTGCTGCCTGTTCCATACTCCCCCTACTCCTCATCTAGCCTTTTAGGGGTACAAACAATAGTAATTGGGGCCTAGTGTGGTTGTGTACGTGTGATATACATACACTTTTTTGGGATCATATTTTCTATTCCGCTATTTAATCAAAAACCTTTGGGGATCAGTTAAATTGGGGGATAGTCTGTGTTGGTACGTGTGAGAGAGATCCACCTTTCCAAGTTGTTGGGGTTCATCTCATACTTCTGAAGGTTTGAGGGTGCTGCCTGTTCCATACTCCCCCTACTCCTAGCCTTTTAGGGGTACAAACAATAGTAATTGGGGCCTAGTGTGGTTGTGTACGTGTGATATACATACACTTTTTTGGGATCATATTTTCTATTCCGCTATTTAATCAAAAACCTTTGGGGATCAGTTAAATTGGGGGATAGTCTGTGTTGGTACGTGTGAGAGAGATCCACCTTTCCAAGTTGTTGGGGTTCATCTCATACTTCTGAAGGTTTGAGGGTGCTGCCTGTTCCATACTCCCCCCTACTCCTAGCCTTTTAGGGGTACAAACAATAGTAATTGGGGCCTAGTGTGGTTGTGTACGTGTGATATACATACACTTTTTTGGGATCATATTTTCTATTCCGCTATTTAATCAAAAACCTTTGGGGATCAGTTAAATTGGGGGATAGTCTGTGTTGGTACGTGTGAGAGAGATCCACCTTTCCAAGTTGTTGGGGTTCATCTCATACTTCTGAAGGTTTGAGGGGGCTGCCTGTTCCATACTCCCCCTACTCCTAGCCTTTTAGGGGTACAAACAATAGTAATTGGGGCCTAGTGTGGTTGTGTACGTGTGATATACATACACTTTTTTGGGATCATATTTTCTATTCCGCTATTTAATCAAAAACCTTTGGGGATCAGTTAAATTGGGGGATAGTCTGTGTTGGTACGTGTGAGAGAGATCCACCTTTCCAAGTTGTTGGGGTTCATCTCATACTTCTGAAGGTTTGAGGGTGCTGCCTGTTCCATACTCCCCCTACTCCTAGCCTTTTAGGGGTACAAACAATAGTAATTGGGGCCTAGTGTGGTTGTGTACGTGTGATATACATACACTTTTTTGGGATCATATTTTCTATTCCGCTATTTAATCAAAAACCTTTGGGGATCAGTTAAATTGGGGGATAGTCTGTGTTGGTACGTGTGAGAGAGATCCACCTTTCCAAGTTGTTGGGGTTCATCTCATACTTCTGAAGGTTTGAGGGTGCTGCCTGTTCCATACTCCCCCTACTCCTAGCCTTTTAGGGGTACAAACAATAGTAATTGGGGCCTAGTGTGGTTGTGTACGTGTGATATACATACACTTTTTTGGGATCATATTTTCTATTCCGCTATTTAATCAAAAACCTTTGGGGATCAGTTAAATTGGGGGATAGTCTGTGTTGGTACGTGTGAGAGAGATCCACCTTTCCAAGTTGTTGGGGTTCATCTCATACTTCTGAAGGTTTGAGGGTGCTGCCTGTTCCATACTCCCCCTACTCCTAGCCTTTTAGGGGTACAAACAATAGTAATTGGGGCCTAGTGTGGTTGTGTACGTGTGATATACATACACTTTTTTGGGATCATATTTTCTATTCCGCTATTTAATCAAAAACCTTTGGGGATCAGTTAAATTGGGGGATAGTCTGTGTTGGTACGTGTGAGAGAGATCCACCTTTCCAAGTTGTTGGGGTTCATCTCATACTTCTGAAGGTTTGAGGGTGCTGCCTGTTCCATACCCCCCCTACTCCTCATCTAGCCTTTTAGGGGTACAAACAATAGTAATTGGGGCCTAGTGTGGTTGTGTACGTGTGATATACATACACTTTTTTTGGATCATATTTTCTATTCCGCTATTTAATCAAAAACCTTTGGGGATCAGTTAAATTGGGGGATAGTCTGTGTCGGTACGTGTGAGAGAGATCCACCTTTCCAAGTTGTTGGGGTTCATCTCATACTTCTGAAGGTTTGAGGGTGCTGCCTGTTCCATACCCCCCCTACTCCTCATCTAGCCTTTTAGGGGTACAAACAATAGTAATTGGGGCCTAGTGTGGTTGTGTACGTGCGAGATACATACACTTTTTTTGATCATATTTCCTATTCCGCTATTCAATAAAAACCTTTGAGGATCAATTGAATTGCGGGATAGTCTGTGTCGGTACGTGTGAGAGAGATCCACCTTTCCAAGTTGTTGGGGTTCATCTCATACTTCTGAAGGTTTGAGGGTGCTGCCTGTTCCATACTCCCCCTACTCCTCATCTAGCCTTTTAGGGGTACAAACAATAGTAATTGGGGCCCAGTGTGGTTGTGTACGTGTGATATACATACACTTTTTTTGGATCATATTTTCTATTCCGCTATTTAATCAAAAACCTTTGGGGATCAGTTAAATTGGGGGATAGTCTGTGTCGGTACGTGTGAGAGAGATCCACCTTTCCAAGTTGTTGGGGTTCATCTCATACTTCTGAAGGTTTGAGGGTGCTGCCTGTTCCATACCCCCCCTACTCCTCATCTAGCCTTTTAGGGGTACAAACAATAGTAATTGGGGCCTAGTGTGGTTGTGTACGTGCGAGATACATACACTTTTTTTGATCATATTTCCTATTCCGCTATTCAATAAAAACCTTTGAGGATCAATTGAATTGCGGGATAGTCTGTGTCGGTACGTGTGAGAGAGATCCACCTTTCCAAGTTGTTGGGGTTCATCTCATACTTCTGAAGGTTTGAGGGTGCTGCCTGTTCCATACTCCCCCTACTCCTCATCTAGCCTTTTAGGGGTACAAACAATAGTAATTGGGGCCTAGTGTGGTTGTGTACGTGTGATATACATACACTTTTTTTGGATCATATTTTCTATTCCGCTATTTAATCAAAAACCTTTGGGGATCAGTTAAATTGGGGGATAGTCTGTGTTGGTACGTGTGAGAGAGATCCACCTTTCCAAGTTGTTGGGGTTCATCTCATACTTCTGAAGGTTTGAGGGTGCTGCCTGTTCCATACTCCCCCTACTCCTCATCTAGCCTTTTAGGGGTACAAACAATAGTAATTGGGGCCCAGTGTGGTTGTGTACGTGTGATATACATACACTTTTTTGGGATCATATTTTCTATTCCGCTATTTAATCAAAAACCTTTGGGGATCAGTTAAATTGGGGGATAGTCTGTGTCGGTACGTGTGAGAGAGATCCACCTTTCCAAGTTGTTGGGGTTCATCTCATACTTCTGAAGGTTTGAGGGTGCTGCCTGTTCCATACCCCCCCTACTCCTCATCTAGCCTTTTAGGGGTACAAACAATAGTAATTGGGGCCTAGTGTGGTTGTGTACGTGCGAGATACATACACTTTTTTTGATCATATTTCCTATTCCGCTATTCAATAAAAACCTTTGAGGATCAATTGAATTGCGGGATAGTCTGTGTCGGTACGTGTGAGAGAGATCCACCTTTCCAAGTTGTTGGGGTTCATCTCATACTTCTGAAGGTTTGAGGGTGCTGCCTGTTCCATACTCCCCCTACTCCTCATCTAGCCTTTTAGGGGTACAAACAATAGTAATTGGGGCCTAGTGTGGTTGTGTACGTGTGATATACATACACTTTTTTTGGATCATATTTTCTATTCCGCTATTTAATCAAAAACCTTTGGGGATCAGTTAAATTGGGGGATAGTCTGTGTTGGTACGTGTGAGAGAGATCCACCTTTCCAAGTTGTTGGGGTTCATCTCATACTTCTGAAGGTTTGAGGGTGCTGCCTGTTCCATACTCCCCCTACTCCTCATCTAGCCTTTTAGGGGTACAAACAATAGTAATTGGGGCCCAGTGTGGTTGTGTACGTGTGATATACATACACTTTTTTGGGATCATATTTTCTATTCCGCTATTTAATCAAAAACCTTTGGGGATCAGTTAAATTGGGGGATAGTCTGTGTCGGTACGTGTGAGAGAGATCCACCTTTCCAAGTTGTTGGGGTTCATCTCATACTTCTGAAGGTTTGAGGGTGCTGCCTGTTCCATACCCCCCCTACTCCTCATCTAGCCTTTTAGGGGTACAAACAATAGTAATTGGGGCCTAGTGTGGTTGTGTACGTGTGATATACATACACTTTTTTTGGATCATATTTTCTATTCCGCTATTTAATCAAAAACCTTTGGGGATCAGTTAAATTGGGGGATAGTCTGTGTCGGTACGTGTGAGAGAGATCCACCTTTCCAAGTTGTTGGGGTTCATCTCATACTTCTGAAGGTTTGAGGGTGCTGCCTGTTCCATACCCCCCCTACTCCTCATCTAGCCTTTTAGGGGTACAAACAATAGTAATTGGGGCCTAGTGTGGTTGTGTACGTGCGAGATACATACACTTTTTTTGATCATATTTCCTATTCCGCTATTCAATAAAAACCTTTGAGGATCAATTGAATTGCGGGATAGTCTGTGTCGGTACGTGTGAGAGAGATCCACCTTTCCAAGTTGTTGGGGTTCATCTCATACTTCTGAAGGTTTGAGGGTGCTGCCTGTTCCATACTCCCCCTACTCCTCATCTAGCCTTTTAGGGGTACAAACAATAGTAATTGGGGCCCAGTGTGGTTGTGTACGTGTGATATACATACACTTTTTTTGGATCATATTTTCTATTCCGCTATTTAATTTAACTGGGCCTCCATGCGAGACCTGTGTGCCTTGTTGCGCTGTTTTGAGTACTCCACCAACATGGCCAGTGGCAATGACGCCGTTCTCAGCTTAACTATCCCACTTCTATGCCTCCTTGAAAAAACAATTCGGGCGATGATGGAAGAGGATGTGGCACAGGATGAGGAGGAGGAGGAGGATGAAGAGGTAACATTTCCAAGGCTTTCAGGGCAGTCATTCGCAAGGGGCTCCGAGGGTGGGTTCCTGCACACGCAAACGCCAGGGACGCAATTGTCCAGCAGGGGCACAGTTCTGGAGGATGAGGAGGATGAGGAGGAGGAGGAGCTGGAGGAGGAGATGGAACCATGTTCACAGCAGGGTGGCACCCAGGCCAGCTCATGGCCATCACTGGTGCGTGGCTGGGGGGATACAGAGGACACGGACGATACACCTCCCACAGAGGACAGCCTTTCGTTGCCTCTGGGCAGCCTGGCACACATGAGCGATTACATGCTGCAGTGTCTCCACAACGACCGCCGAGTTGCCCACATTCTAACTTGTGCTGATTACTGGGTGGCCACGCTGCTGGATCCCCGTTACAAGGACAACGTACCGTCCTTAATTCACTCACTGGAGCGCGATCGCAAGATGCGCGAGTACAAGCGCACGCTGGTAGACGCCATGCTGCTGGCATTCCCATCTGACAGCGGGGCCACAGTGGAAGCACAAGGCAGAGGAGGAGGAGGAGGAGGTCGCCAACGCAACCAGGGCACCGCCAGCACCTCAGAAGGCAGGGTTAGCATGGCCGAAATGTGGAAAAGCTTTGTCAGCACGCCACAACAAACAGCAGCACCAGCAGCTCAGATGGAACGTCTTAGCAGGAGGCAGCATTTTACCAACATGGTGGAGCAGTATGTGTGCACACGCCTACATGTAGTGAATGACGGGTCTGCCCCCTTCAACTTCTGGGTCTCCAAATTGGGCACATGGCTTGAGCTTGCCCTTTACGCCTTGGAGGTGCTGGCGTGCCCTGCAGCCAGTGTATTATCTGAACGGGTATTTAGCACGGCTGGGGGCGTTATAACAGACAAGCGCAGCCGCCTGTCCAGAGACAATGTGGACAAGCTCACGTTCATTAAAATGAACCAGGCATGGATCCCACGGGACTTTTCCGTACCTTATGCAGAATAGCAATGGATACCGACCTTACCCACCCATTGTTCCATTTTTGCTCTTTCTCACTCTTTTGGGGTGTACCCTCATTTAAAATTTTTGAAAAGAAGCAGTGTTGGCTACCTCGTCCTCCTCCTCAGGGCCAGATTAATGTAGGGGCTATTGGAGCTGCAGCTCCAGGCCCCTACCTTTTATATAGGCCCCGGGTTGGCCATATTCACTGTTACCGCTCTTCTGTCACTTGTAAACACAGAAGTCTGGCTTCTATGCTCGCTTCCCCAGGCAGCACCCTCAGAACCTCCCCACACAGCGTGAAGGCCGGACAAGGAGGGACAGTTGGCGATGCATGGATGTGTTTATGGGCTTCAGAGACAGCATCCCATGTTGAATTAGGCATGCATGGCTGCACCCTTCCTCCTCTGGGTGCATGGCAAGGCACGGCCCTTAAGGCCCTTCAAAATCCTCAGCACCAAGCCCATGATGCTGTTAATCCGGCCCTGGTCCTCCTCCACCGCCGCTTCCACCTACACCGCCCATAGGTGTGCGCAGGCTATTGCATTAAGGTGTGCACCCCAAAGTTGAAATACACATGCATGTGTTTGCCAGCAGGGAGAGTAATGTATCGGGGCCATGTACCTGTAGGCAAGGAGAAATAGAGCAGAGCAGGTCCCAGGGAGATCTTTCCCATCTCCTCACTGGCAATGCTATGTGCCCTAGGTGATTAGGGTGTGCCCAGGCACACCCAGCACACCCTGTGCGCACGCCTATGTCACCGCCACATCCACCACCACCTCAACCTCCCTCCTACTCCATATGGGCCTCGTCCTTCAGAGATGAAGAAGAACATTGTTTTATTTTTCTGTTTTTTTTTTGTTGTTTTAAGTTATTTCCCTATCCACATTTGTTTGCAGAGCACTTGCCATGCTCTTAATTACGTTTTGCTGCCATTTGCAGCACTCTAGCCCTTTCCTTTGGTGTTTTAGAGCCATTTTAGTGCCTTAAAGTTCGGGTCCCCATTGACTTCAATGGGGTTCGGTGTCCGGGAAAAGTTCGGTAAAAGTCCGGGACACGGACCCGGACTTTTTTTTAAAGTTCGGCCGAACCCGTCGAACACGGACATCTAGGTGTTCGCTCAACCCTAACAGGGACGTGTCCTCCTCCACATAGGAGTCCAAGCACAAGGATGTGTCCTCCTCCACATAGGAGTCCAAGCACAAGGATGTGTCCTCCTCCACATAGGAGTCCAAGCACAAGGATGTGTCCTCCTCCACATAGGAGTCCAAGCACAAGGATGTGTCCTACTCCACAAGGGAGTTGATATGAGATATGCGATTTTATTCTTTATGTTTTGTGAGTATGTTTTTGGCTCTTTAATAAAATTTTGTAAAGGTGTCCAAAGGTAATGCACTAGGCGTTTGCGCCTCCTTTTTCGTCTGTTTGTGATAAGGAGGAGAATTGAAACTCTGAAAACTGTTATATGTTTTTTTACTGATAACACGGACAAATAAACTTAAATGGGTAAAGAACTTTTTATCTAGCATTCTATTCTTCATATCTTCATAGACCCTTACCCCCCAAGGACCCACAGATATTTGGGTCCCTTGTTTCTTGATGTCAACAACCATCTCGGCAATGCCACACCCTATGACCCACTAGGGCTGAAGGGTGACACAACAACACAATAAGGGCTCATTCACGCTGCAGCTCAAAGAGGATGCTCTTACAGGCATTTGAGCTGGAGACATCCAATCATATACATGCTTTGTGGCCTCTGTATATATTACATTTTCGATGTAAACGCTGAATCGTTTGCTTGTTTGGTTTTCTTATTCTTTCATAATAGATACTGGCACACTGTATTTATGTATTGCATAAATTTTCCTAGAGAACCAACAGATGATAACTTCCTGAGGAAGACTTACAAGTTGAAACACGTTGGAATTCCTCTTTTGGTACTGCTGTATACAAAAACGTTTGGTCCTAAGTTTGTTCATATAGCATAAGATACCAGCCCTACAAATTTTTATGAAATTACCTTTTTACGTATATGTCATATTTCCCCAGTTCTTTGGGGACTTTTGAATTTCCCATTAATAATAAAGCATTGTAATTTTATTCTATATATCGTACACTTTGTCTATTCACTGTGCTTTTTGGCACCTAAAAGCCCTAGTCCTCCCCCCATTGTGGGTTTTCTATTTAGGGATTTGAGCTCTAATTTTTCTCTGCCTGGAAACTGCTCTCCGTGTTAACCAATGTGTCCATGCACACTGTGGTGTTTTCAGAAGTTTACAGGCTCATGAGCCTACAGGCAGAAACATCCCCCCCCCTTTCCTAACCAAACTTGTGTTTTTGAGAAGAGCTTTCAAGCAGAAAGGATACACAAGCACGCAAAAACGCCTAAAAGCATTTTTTTATGGGTGTTTCAGCTTCCATTTTTTTTTTTTTTTTTTTTTTAGATACAGTGGTTAACCACTTAAGGACTACCCTATAGCAGATATACTGCTACAGGGTGGCCCTCCTGTGTAGAATCACATATATATACATGATTCTGCACTTCCGCCTAGGAGGAGTGCGCGTGTGCCCCGGAAGACCGCTTCTGCTGTGATTACTCACAGCATTATGGATGTCTGCCGACACCTGTCGATCCTACGGCACGGGCACAGAACGGAGCTCTACCTATGTAAGCAAGGCAGAGCTCCGTTCTGATGGGGAAAAGTGATGGATATTGTGTCCCCTCAAAGCAGGGAATAAAATCCATCTCTCCCCCTAGTAAAAGCACCTAACACAGTACACACAAACACTGGCTAGGCACACAGTTAACCCTTTGATTGCCCTAGATGTTTAACCCCTTCCCAGCCAGTGCCATTAGTACAGTACATTAGTACATAATGCACATTTTTAGCACTGATCACTGAATTAGTGTCACTGGTTCCCACAAAGTGTCAAAAGTGTCAGTTAGGTGTCCAATCGTCTGCCACAATATTTCAATCCTGATATTAGTTGCTGATCGCCGCCATTACTAGTATAAAAATTTATTAAAAAAATGTCCAGTATGTATACACCACAGTTTGTAGACGCTATAACTTTTGCGCAAACCAACATTTATTGAGATTCTTTTTTTTTTTCAAAAAATATGTAGCAGATTACATATTGGCTCACATTTATAAAAAAAAAATATTTACATTTTTTTTTTATTGGATATGTTTTATAGCAGAAAGGTAAAGATATTGGGTTTTTGATGTTAAAATAGCACCAAAAGAAAGCTCTATTTGTGGGGAAAAAAAGGCACCAATTTTATTTGGGTACAGTGTCGCACAGCCGCGCAATTGTCACTTAAAATAACGCAGTGCCATATCACAAAAAATGGACTGGTCACTAAAGGGGTAAAACCTTCTGGAGCTGAATTGGTTAATGATTACACAGCTTCAATCAATACATTTTGTTTGTGTACAGCGCTGCATGACCGTGCAATTGTCAGTTAAAGTAACACAGCGCTTTTTTCGCAAACAATGGCCTGGTCATGAAGGTGGGGGGGTCGTGGTGGTAAAATCGTCCAGAGGTCAAGTGGTTGAGAAAATACTGTCCATTCCAAAACTGTCCATAGTCATACACAGGAAAATGCTGTGGTCAACCATTGTACTTTGGCCCATTTTTTTTGGACACATTTTGTGGCCTAATGCTGTGGCTGAATGTTGTTTCTTACTTTGGCCACAAGAATTAGTCAAAAGAAGAAACCACATTTGGCCACAACAATTGGCCTCAAAAACTGTTCCAAGTAAAAACACCTGCTGTGGCCATGTGCTGTTTTTTACATTAGTCAATTGTTTTAGACAATTTTGGTTTATAACCCAAATAAAATAAACACTATTTTTAAAAATAAACTTTAATAAATGAGCAAAAAAAAAACTAACAAAGGGTAGCAAAAATGCAGACTGATCTTTGGAAAAGGAGAACCTAGACATAGTTATCCTCCCAATCTACTCGACCCTCTGGGGAAACAAAGTAATCTGCAAATTGATCTCTTGCATAATTAAATATTTTTCTGCTGATGGTTTAGTCCAGGGGTGGGGAATCTAAGGCCCGGGGGCCGTATGCAGCCCTCAAAGTCATTTGGTCCGGCCCCCCATGCAGCCGAGTCTCTCAGCTGATCTGTCAGAATGGAGCCGATGCTTCCTGTATAGCTCCAGCTCTGTTCTGACAGGCTGAGTGAGGCACAGCGGAGTGACATCAAATGAACTCCGCCTGTGACCAATACAGGAAACATCGCCTCTTCCTCCAGCATGGCGCCGCTGCTAGCCAGCATTTCCCGCCAGCAGTACTCACAGCAGTACCAGCCAGAGCCAGCAATACCAGCCAGAGCCAGCAATACCAGCCAGAGTCAGCAGTACCAGCCAGACCCAGCAGTACTCCCAGCAGTACCAGCCAGAGCCAGAACTACCGGCCAGAATCAGCAGTACTCACGGCAGTACCAGCCAGAACCAGCAGTACCAACCAGAGCCAGCAGTACCAACCAGAGCCAACAGTACCAGCCAGAGCCAGCAGTGCCAGCCAGAACCAGCAGTACCAGTCAGAGCCAGCAGTACTCACGGCAGTACCAGCCAGAGTCAGCAGTACCCAAAACAGTACCAGCCAGCAGTACCTACAGCACAGTACCAGCCTGAGCCAGCAGTACCCACAGCAATACCAGCTAGCAGTACCAGCCTGAGCCAGCAGTATCAGCCTGCAGTCCTAGCCGGTAATACCAGCCTGAGCCAGCAGTACCAGCCATCAGTACCCACAGCACAGTACCAGCCTAAGCCAGCAGTACCTACAGCACAGTACCAGCCTGGGTCAGCAGTACCCACAGCAGTACCAGCCTGAGCCAGCAGTACCCACAGCACAGTACAAGCCAGCCGTACCAGCCTGAGCCAGCTGTACCCACCAGCAGTACCAGCCAGCTGTACCCACCAGCAGTACCAGCCAGCTGTACCCACTAGCAGTTCTTTTCAAAACTTACCACCACAAAGAGTCCAGACTGACCAACGCAAACATGGAAAACCAGTTGCGAGTAGCATCATCATCAATACCAGCTAACATCCCACACCCCACCAAAGAGAAGCAGTTGCAGCCATCACATTAGGGGTGAGTTAATTAAATGTTTGACCAAATATAACAGGCACATTTTTAAGTTTATAATTTTATACGGCCCCCAAATGATTTTATAAATACCCAAATGGCCCTTAGCAGAAAAAAGGTTTCTCACCCCTGGTTTAGTCCATGGCCACCATAGGGCCGCATTATGTTCTCCACAAGGCCATAAGTCTCACCCCCCCACAAATACAAAAGGCAGTGGTGAATGCGAGAGGCCTTCTAGATGGAATCCTGAGACGTTTTTCATACAGTCGATGACCCAACAGAGATTCTCCAAAGATTCTGGAATCTCCTTGACTCCC
Source organism: Pelophylax lessonae (assembly GCF_965119305.1). Lineage (NCBI taxonomy): Eukaryota > Metazoa > Chordata > Amphibia > Anura > Ranidae > Pelophylax > Pelophylax lessonae. The sequence continues at coordinate 187,265,573 of NC_138779.1, read as the reverse complement.
ATAAGCTCAAACATCAATGAAGATGAAACGCAGGTTTGCATCCTCTAAACCAGAAAGAACAACTGAAAAGTATTTTTTATAATTAAAATACTTTGATCCTGACCCTAAGGGCATTTTGATTCATATGTGTTTGCCATCCAAGACTCCAACATAATTGGGGAAATTAGTTTTCCTCCAAAACTCTTCTGCAATCTCTTTCCACATACTCATGGGGAGGCGGGATCTGGGGGCCCCCTTGGTAAAGGGGGCTTCTAGATTCTAATAAGGCGACCCCCACACCCCCACAACTACTAGGCCAGGGTTGTGGGGAAGAGACCCATGTCCTCCCCCCATGTTGAGGGCATGTGGCCAGGTATGGTTCAGGAAGGAAGCACTTGCTTGCCCCCCCCTTTCCTGGTATGACAGGCTGCATGCTTGGATATTGCTGGCAATTGTTTGTTATTCACTGGTTTTTAAGGATGCCACCAGCTGCCCACTACTTAACAAAAATGCTGCCATTCCTAAACACTGCTAAGACCACTAAATATTAGTGTTTTATCCAGCTTTTTTTGTGTTTTTTTTAGCGTCTAGTGTGCATGGAGCCTGAGTCCTGTAAGTTGCCAGGTGGGGTCTCCATGGATTGGACTTGTTTTTTCAGGATATCCCACAGGTGTTTGATTGGAGCCTCTCAGCTTGTGTATTGCTAAAATGATACAGCGTTGCAATCTAATTACTAGGGGAATAGAGAATGAGGCAATGCTTGCCTGCAGAAAACTGATGACATTGTCTCAACTTAAGCACAATCACTTATATCTGTGTCCCATGTCTTCAATTTATTCATGCAAACTTGTAAAGTTACTGAAAATTCCACCTTGACCTTCCTAGCGGTATTCCCGAGTGTGGCTCGGGGTTATATTTCAGTGCCAAAAGCGGTAACCCCGAGCCACACTCGGGGGAACCACTAGGAAGATCGCTGGATCCTGGTAGAGGGGTTACTTACCTTGTCACCGGGATCCAGCGATGTATCCTGGCGTTGTGTGGTGGCGGATCTTCCTCCCGATGCTCTGTGCCCCGGCTTCCGTCTCCTGCGACGTCACGCTCGCAGGGGGGTGGAACCGGCGGCAAATTCAAATGTAAAACAAATGTAAAACACACCAAACACACTGATACAATTCAAAATAAAATAAATTCACATTAGTTTGCCCCCGAGTGCCCTTTCCTGTAGTTTTACTGTACTTTTTATGTATATATATATATATATATATATATATATATATATACATATATACATATATATATATAATATGTGTATATATATATATACTGTATATATACGTGTATATATATATATATATATATATATATATATATAAGGGTTATAGGCTAGCGCTGAGGATTACAATTATTCTGATACCACTGTATAGTGGGCTGCTGCTGGTATAAAAGGTGGTGTACCTTTATAAAGTGTATGTTGCAAAAGTATACCTGCGCTGCTAACAAAGCAAACTCATAAATAGAACTCAATAAATATAGTGTATAAATAATCTGTGTAAAGTGCTAGTGCTCAACTTGAAATACACATTTCTATATCATAAATCCCAATCACTATATATCAATCAATATAAAAATTCAATAAATACAAATTTTATACACGTGAAAATAATAAATGTGAATAAAGTCTTTCAATAAAAGACGTGCTTAAATAGTGACAGTCTTTGTGCAAAACATGAGTCCAAAGTGCTGCGTGCTCGTAAAACAAGTGCCGGTGCTCTCTCTACATGGGTGGGTGCTTCCCGCCTGGACCCCTACTCACCAGAAGCCAAATAATACACCGCTTTCAGAATATCCTTAGATAGGACGAGCCTTATTGGACCATCAACTCAATCAGCTTTCTTGTAG